>NC_069662.1:30141875-30455000 GCF_027244095.1 Hemicordylus capensis | reverse complement strand
ATTGATTGGAGAGATAATAGCAGAATGTAATGAAGGATCTGTCATTATGTTTTATATTGTCCTGGGTTACATGGGAATTCTGTCCATTATAAGTTTCACTGTGGCTTTCCTAGCCAGAAAGTTACCAGATAGTTTTAATGAAGCCAAATTTATCACTTTCAGTATGCTCATGTTTTGCAGTGTGTGGTTGTCTTTTGTTCCAACCTACTTGAGCACCAAGGGGAAATACATGGTAGCTGTGGAAATCTTCTCTATCTTAGCTTCCAGTACTGGGTTATTGGGTTGTATCT
Source organism: Hemicordylus capensis (assembly GCF_027244095.1). NCBI lineage: Eukaryota > Metazoa > Chordata > Lepidosauria > Squamata > Cordylidae > Hemicordylus > Hemicordylus capensis. Next base: position 30,454,710 of record NC_069662.1, on the reverse strand, counting down.
TTTCCCCCAAATGCTACATTATTTTGCTGAGGCCTGAACTGAACATTAGGGAGCAGCTAGTAAGGAGAAATAAGTAAAATATCCATGGCTGCAAAAAACATATTTACTGGGGAGTAAGCCTTGTTGGAAACTACAGATGATGCTATACATATAGTGCATAGCCTTGTTTCAGGGCTTTACTGAGAATGGAGCAGCAGTATAGATTTCTGTGTGCACATCAGAGCCCTGAAATAAAGGAAAGGAATAGATGTGTGTTCAGTATCATTAGATTTATTGGTCTAATAAAACTAGAAAAGCTAACCTGACTCTTCCTTTCTTATTTTACTTCTAATAATGAAAAGGATTATATCAATTAAAATGGTTATCCGGGTTCTATTGTGATTCTAAGACGTAATTACTACATAATTCTGCTCTTGGCCAGATGTGATTTTCTACTCATAGCTCTCTAAATGCAGATTTAATGCTATGATGCCAGAATAATTGAGGCAATTCACACAAGCAGTGTGAAGCACTGAAAAGAAGTCAGCGGGGAGAGCGGGTTTGACACACTCTCCCTGCAGACGACCCCCTTGCCCTCTCTGGGTGGCAGGATAGTCCATCCAGATGATTACTGGCTCCATCTCAGAGCCAGTGCAGAGTGGTGGGGTTTGGGGGCCTCCCAGCCCCCAAAAGTCCCATAATGTACCCATAGCCTGGTTTTCACTGCGTGCGAGAATAGCTTCATTGTTGGTTATTAAGTATTATAATGCTTGCCCTTTCACATAGCTGTTGGGTCATGATTACATTTAGACTAAGCCATCAAGGAAGGAAGGAAGAATCCTAAATTGCTACTGAATGAACACGATATGGATAGACTTTTTTTCTTTAAAATCAAACTAATATTTGATATTTTCTGATATTGTTTTACTATGGTAGGGATGTGTGAATACGTAGGGATCAAAATAAGTAGGGAAGTGTGAAACTGCAAGACACAACAACTTTATTTATTAGCTGGCCCATAACAAATTGTTTTCTCGGCAGCTTACAACACAATGTTAACACATGAGATAAAAACACAACACATTGAGGCTATTCCAACAATCACTGGAAAGTGGGCTAAGGGAGCTTAGCCCACTTTCCAGTGATTGTGGGAACCACTAGGCTGATGAGCCCAGTGAGCCCAGTGCTCCCAAAGCGGCTAGCCCACCTAATTCCCCCTCCCCTTAAATGAGGTTAATGGAGTAAATGCTCTGTTAACCTCATTTTTTTGCTCATGTGTCGCCACGGCGTGCCAGTTGCAACCCCCGACCAGGAGGTCTCTCCAGGATGCCCCATGCACTTGTGCAGGGCATCCTGGATCTTTCAGGGGCCATGTGGCCCCTGATCCCCACAACCCTCACCAGCTCCATGACAGAGCCGGCAGTTGTGTGGGTGGCCGATCCAGCCACCCAGGGCTGCCTTTTGATTGTCTGTGGGGAGAGTGGCCGAAGCCACTTTAACGAAGCTCTTCTCATGACTGGTGAGAAGTAGGGGTGTGCAATTCGGATTTTCCGTGTTTTGGTTCGGACCTGAACCGAAACACCCCTGCTCTGTTCTGTGCCCGAATTTTGCCCACCCGAATTACCCCTGATTCGGTTCAGATTTGGATTAACCCGAATCCGAATCTGAATGATTCAGGTAAAAAACGGGTCCTGGAGCCAAAAGAGTGGGGTGGGGTGGTAGTGCCCAATGGGTGGAGGCTACCACCCAAATTTCAGGGGGATTGGGCAAAGGGCTGATTTTTGGTGAATTGTTGAAGTTTTAGTATCTTTGGGGCAGATCAGGGGCAGAAAGTGGGATCTGGGCCAAAAGAGTGGGGTGGGTGGTAGTGCCTAATGGGTGGGGGCTACCACCCCAATTGCAGAGTGATTGTGCAGAGGGCTGATTTTTGGTGAATTTCTGAAGTTTACATGTTTTTAAGGTTCTGAAATTCACCAAAAATCAGCCCTCAGCCCAATCCCCCTGGAATTCGGGTGGTAGCATCCACCCATTGGGCACTACCACCCCACCCCACTCTTCTGCCCCAGGACCTTTTCAATTAAAGTGACAGGAAAGCAATTTCTGCATTGAAATCAATGGAGGCAAAAAGGTGGGAAATTCAAAGAGACGTCAAACTGAAAATGGAGCGGGAAGAAGAAGACAAGGCTGGCACTTTTCTGGGGCACAAAAAGTAGACCCAAAACACCTGAAAAATTCGGACCCGAAACAGGGGTGATTCATTTTGGGTCCAATATTTTTCGGGAATCATCGGGGGTTATTCGGTTTGGCTCCGAATCACCCGGAATTGGTTGTTTCGGGCACAGATGCTAAGCCCACTCTCCCGGCAGACACGGAAGAAGCTCTTCTCACCGATCTTGAGAAGAGCTTCATTAAATCATAACAGACCAAGAAACGGGGGAGGAGAAGAAAATGCAAAATAGAATACAAAACAGCTGGTATAAATAAATAAGCAGAGATGTGTGAAACCCACACTGAAATGTTGCTTGATTTACTGAAACGTTTTGGGCTTTCCACCAAGTCCCTTCAGCTGTATCCAGAGGAAATGAATCCTCACTGGCTGACCTACAGATTAGTGTGTAAATGCAATGAATAAAGGCACACACTCTCTTAGCTGAGCAGATGCTCCAAGTTGCTCATTCTCTTGTGCTCTTGGTCCACTTATGCAACACAGATAACAGATAGTTTTGCATCATTCCCTGCAACATATATGAAGAGGTTTCACAACAGGAGATTGTTGTGCAAGCACACTCTGTTGCACCAGCACAACACTAGGTTGCAGAAAAACATGACAAATATTCATATACTGCTTTTCAACAAAAGTTCCCAAAGTGGTTTACATAGATATCAATAAATAAAGCAAGCTCCCAACCTGGCAGAACTAGTTAGTTCAACATCCTTGCACTAATACAACATGTTTGCACTAAAGTAACATTAGTCTGGATGTCAGCCAATGAAATTAATGCAACTTTAGTTAGTTATGGGAAACTAATTTGTGTCATTGATTTCAATGGCTGGCATCCTAAGTAATGAAGTTCTGGTGCTGGGAAGAAGTGGAAGGTCTTCTTCTCATCTGAACAAATTTGACTGGTGAGGATTTTATTTAAAATAGAGTACAGGGCTTTTTAATTTGCAATAACAACTATCTATAGGGGTAAACTCCTTATGTTCATTTAGATAACAAGATTTCATCCAATGATAACAATGATTAATGATAATTGCACTATATGTTGTTAATAGTATTTATAAACATATATATTGTATTAACTGACCAGGGATATTTGATAGTTTTGAAAATTATATAGAAAAAATATTTTAAAGGGCTATGAGGCCATTTATTTATCATATAAGAAATAGATTATTATGACAGTATTAATGCATATATTGGTGAATATGGGCATTTTTAATATGGACATATGGTGAGAAAAGATGCAGACTCCCATTGAGAAGGATCTACTATTCAGCACAGAAGTAGAAAGAAGACACTATTGAGATTTTTTGAAGAACTGAACTTTTCTGAACACTTGAAAAAGTTTACTGAAACAGCAAATAATACTGGAAAGCTGTTGAAGAAAACGTCTCCCACTGTAGACCACAATTTACCTGTAGATGCAAAAAAAGAAAAAAGACCAGAACAAGAAACTAATGTAATAACAGGCTGCCAAAAATTCAGAATATACCTGAAAATTGGTATATTAATATAATTTACAAGTACTATGTGTAACTACACATTTAAAATCAAGTGTCCCTGGATAGTCAAAGTATGCTCACAGTGAGCCAAAGTCCTTATGAAGACCAAATGCCTTTCCACCAAATAATAAGAAGTATTTTCAAAGTGTAAGAGTCCTTTTCAGTGAGTCATTTCCAATGGATCAGACATGTTTCGACGTATGTCTTCCTCAGTGACCTGTATCTTCATGAAAACTTCCCTTTTACAGACTTCTGTAGACAAACAACTAACATATGAAAGTTGCTATGATTTCCACACAATCCTTATCCTCATCAACAAGCGGAAATAATAAAACAATCTTGCAAATTATCTTGACTCACACATTGGCACACTGTTCCTCCTGTGTATAAGGTCCCCTTTTTTTCTCTTTAGAAAATATTTTATAATAGAAAAGTTAAAAAGTGAATCTTCATCAGCTTAAAATGTAACCTTCTCTTACTAAGTTACAAGGGCCGTAGAGTGAGTCATACCTATCCTCTTTTAAATATACTCCCAAGGGCTTTCAGCTATTCCTTGTAAATCAAATAATTACTATGGCTCAAAAGGTGGTTTGTTGTTTTTAATTAAAAATCCTGCCACATATGCTGGGCTGATGACATTTTGGGATAGTCTCTTTATTGTCCCAAGATGCCCCAGACAATGTAGTTTCAACATGATTATTGAGGTTCCCCAGTCCAAGTCTGAAGGTCCTCAATACTAAATACAAGATCGCTTCTGTCAGCTTCGGGAGGGACTCCATAGGGCAGCAGCATATACTGCATACTAACACAATCCTCAAACTGTATCGAGTGCCCAACTCCAGGTACAAACACTAAAAAATGGAACACAGCTGGACATGAATCCAAAGGGGGTAGGGAGGACTTCAGATCCCCCCCCCCCGCATGAAAGCTCTGAAATATTCTATGAAGGGCAGACCATAGGAGCACAGGAAGCTGCCACATACCAAGTTAGATCCTTGGTCCATATACAACAAATATGATGAATACGATGAATATAGGTCCGTATTGTTTATAATGACTGGCAACAGCTCTTCAAGGTTTCAGGAAGTCTTTCGCAGACCTACATGGAGATGCCAGGGACTGAACCTGTTTTCTGAATGCAAAGCAGATGTTCTACCACTGAGCTGCAGTCTCATCTTCCCCCTGTCATGTATCATTATTGGTCCCATATATAGATGTTTTTATTTTATTGTCTTTGTAGCGAATAGCGGATTTAAACCCAGTCCTTGCCTCAGAGCAAGCCCACGTGGGGGAAAGAAAACTGCTGAATCATTTCCTCCATGTTTGCTCAATGAAGGCTTAACAAAGGCCTTTAAAACTTAAACTATTCCTTTGGTACTCGCTGCCACCATGCCCACTTTTTAAACAGAGTTTAATTCCCTCCCTGATGTGGGTGAAATTCCAGGGAACTCTCCTTCTCATTACCAAATGGAAAAGTATAGAAAACCCCTCCACATGCACCTTCCATATGGTGGGAAAACTTGGTAGGTTGCTGAAAAATTAACATTGAGGCATGTTTGCACCAGAGTAAAATCCCTTTTTGCTGAGTTAAAAATCCACTCAGAGGCAGGTAAAATCCAAAGAACAAAAAGAGGGGGGGGGGGGGACTTTATTCAAAATACTACAGACTGCTTCAGTCTGAGGCTTTCTCAGCTTTTAGTTACAGGTAACAGAAACACTCAGTATTTGCAAGAATACTTTCAAAGAGCACTCCAGCTGGTATTTGGAGTGGCACACTTTAAAAATTGTGGTTACCTAGTTGCAAAGATAATTCAAAAAGCACCCACAGTTGCAAGGAACCTTTCAAATCATCTTTGCAGGGTACAGAGAATTCTAAAGAGCCTTGGTTGGATAAAAGGACTCAGGTTCAGTTCCTCTTAGTTACGTTACAGATAAAACCACTATAGACCAATTGTAAGGATTTGCAAAAGCACGAAATCAAAAGAAATCTAACTCAGGCTACCTAACACACGGTTCCCTGGCTAAACCTTTTCCCTGAAGCCCTTGGCTTCCTTTCCCCTGAAACTCACCACAAACTCCAGGAGATAATTCAAGTTTCCTGCAATCCTGTCTCTCAAAGATCTGCAGATGTCCTTCCATGAGAGATGTCTCCAGGCTGGCTGTTGGCCATGAGGCCACCAGACTTCATGGCTGGTGCTCATGAAGCCTGCCCCCCATCTTCTCTCATTGCCCTCCTAGCTCCTTCTGAGAACAAAGACTATTTTCACTTGCTGCCGCCAGGCCCGCTAGGTTCTGGCTACCATGTGCTGAGTGGCTGATCCCCAGAGGTCACTGCCTATCAGTCAGGACAGGGTTCAGTTCCGGTTCGCTCTTTAGGGTAAGGGAGGGCCGATTGCTACAGTCTTCCTTCAAACCATATGGTCTGCAACTAGGCATGATCAAGTAATGGAAATGTGTATGTAGAAGCAGCTTTCCATATATATATTCAGCCTGAATGCAGACTTGATCTGCATGTACAAACCCTAGTGCCTTATGATTCTTCTCCAGGCACCAGGGAATTGATTGGATGCCTCTTCTCATTATGCTGTGGCAGAGTAATCCCAATTTATGCAGCCTAGGCCAACAGCTGCTAAGTGTGTGCTATAAAATAGTTGATTTGTAGCATTTTTAAAAAATCAATAAAAGCTCAAGATTCCAAGAAAAAATTGGGATATCTGTACTCTCAGCAATCTTAGAAGAACAGGTTTTTGCTTTGAATGGGGGGACTGACATCTAGACAAACAGTCTAATAGTGCAAACAAATTGTGCTAGTGCAAGGATAAGAAATGAACCTACCAGTGTTCAAACTTGTGCATTGAACACAGGCTGCCACTATGGGGAGCTGTGCCAGAATTTCCAACTTAAATCATAATTTCCCCATAGAGAACAATGGAAAACCCAGAAGTATTAATATTTCTGGAATGGCTGGTCAGAAAGTCCTGAAATTTCATGTGGAGTTCCCACATGAGGATAGGATTAAATGAGTGGACGTTCAAGGAGATCAGTTCACCTGTTGATTTTTTATGTATTTTTCAACATGGACTGATCCACACATCAGCTTGTAGGAACTCTAAGTGAAATTTCAGGGCTTTCTCATTAGCCATTCTGGAGGTATTAATATTGTTTATTTTCCCATTTATCCCTATGGGGAAATTATTTGATGGAGCCCAAGTTCAATTCTTCCATGCAGACCTTTTCTGGGATTGTTATGCCATGGGAACCAGAAGTGCATTTTTGCGTGAAAGACTGTAGCAGAATTCAGTTGTAGGACTGAAATGCTTGGCAGGATGTGTGGTCAGAGAAGCTCCGCTTTCCTTAATTTGAAGTGTGTGCCTGCCCTCTCCTCCAGCCCCCAATTCTCACCAGGCTATAGTTAGTGGACCTTGGGGTTCTAGCTTAAAAAAGAAGTTGATTCCACACACAAGTACTCGACCCGGTCTCTGTCCAAATGGCCTCATTCTGCAATGGACTGCGCGCAATTCCTTAGCATTTGAGAATAGAAATGGGTACCCTGGAGCTCCAGTCTACTTGGAAATGGAGATCTCCAAGGCTCATTCTTAATGCCAGATGTGGGATATCTATTTGGGTATATGCTACAGAATATACTCTGCATATCTCAGAGGCAGTGTTGCTTTGTTCCAGCGCTGAATCTTATTGCCATTGAAAGCAAGTGTAGAGGCTGAGTATTCTAGAGGAGTACTAGTTCATAATCAGCTTTGTAGATGGGGGAAGGGGAATAAAAGGGGTGCATTCGATCCCAAGTCTGTTCATAGGAAGAGTGATAAAAAATAGGCCAGCTTCTTCATACTCCAACTTTGGGGTTTCCTCTGCACGGGCTTCCTCTTCATGTGGGTTTCCTGGAGGTTTTCAGAGACGTTTCTGCAAATGTGTGTACAGTCATAAGAACATAAGAGCATAAGAACAGCCCTGCTGGATCAGGCCCAAGGCCCATCTAGTCCAGCATCCTGTTTCACACAGTGGCCCACCAGATGCCACTGGAAGCCTACAGCAAGAGTGGAGGGCATGCCCTCACTGCTGCTGTTACTCCCCTGCAACTGGTACTCAGAGGCATTCTGCCTTTGAGGCTGGAAGTGGCCTATAGCTCTCTGAATAGTAGCCGTTGATAGACCTCTCCTCCATGAAGTTATCAAAATTCCTCCTAAAGCCATTCAGGTTGTTGACTATCGCCAAACCTTGTGGCAGAGAATTCCACAAGCTGATTACGTGTTGTGTGAAAAAATACTTCCGCTTGTCGGTCCTAAATTTCCCGGCAATCAATTTCATGGGATGACCCCTTGTTCTAGTGTTATGGGAGAGGGAGAAGAATTTCTCTCTAGCCACTTTCTCCACTCTATGCATGATTTTATAGACCTCTATCATGTCTCCCTGCAGCTGTCTTTTTTTCTAAACTAAATAGCCCCAGGTATTGTAGCCTTGCCTCATAAGAAAGGTGCTCTAGGCCCCTGATCATCTTGGTTGCCCTCTTCTGAGCCTTTTCCAGTTCTACAACGTCCATTTTTAGATGTGGTGACTAGAATTGTACGCAGTACTCCAGGTATGGCCGCACCATCGTTTTGTATAAGGGCATTATAACATTAGCCGTTTTATTTTCAATCACCATGCTCAACCAAGAAAGATTAGAGATGGGTCTGTAATTAGCTAACTCTGAGGGATCCAATGCAGGCTTATTCAAATAAGGTCTAATAATAGCCTCCTTAAGACAAGGAGGCATCCTGCCCTCCCTCATTTATGATATTTACCAGACCCTCTCTGATAATATGATTGCCAGAGGAAATAAGCCAAGTTGGGCAAGGGTCAAGGGAGCAGGTGGCAGGGCATACAGTCTGAAGCAGTTTGTCCATATTCTCAGAAATAAAAACTGAAAGTGATCCAATTCAATCCCACAAGAGGGGTTGCTGGGTAGCTCTACAACAGACTCTGCAGTAACTGTGGAGTCTAGTTCAGCACGAATACAAGGTATTTTACCAGCAAAAAATTGTTAAACACATCACAGAGAGTAACAGATGGTTCCAAGTTCAAATTCAAGGCAGAGGGGGCATGAACTAGCCCCCTCACAACCCTAAACAACTCAGCTTGACATGAACTTGCAGAAGCAATGTGGGCAGAGAAAAACCGCTTCTTTGCCATCCGGACTACCAGAGCATAGATCCTCAAATGAGCTCCGTGTTGCAATATGTCAGATTCACGCTGAGTCTTCCTCCACTTGCCCTTTAGTCATCTACCTTTCTGCTTCAACTTCCGCAGTGCAACCAAATACCACAGGGCTGGCTTTAAAGCAGGTTGTAGAGGACACTTAAGAGTGATTGTGTCTACCACGCTAGTAAGTTCATTACTCCAGATTAGGGATGTGCACAAACTTGTTCAGAGGCCCTTTTATGAGCGTCCAAACAGGATCAAACACTGGCCGGTTCGAATGTTTGGTGGGGGGGCGGTAGAACTTTAAGGGTGGGGGAGGGTGCATTTACCCTCCCCTGCTTTCCCCCCACTGGTGCTGGAGTCCTGTAAAATCCCTCGGGGGGCAGCATACCTCCCTGCTGCCCCTTCCCCTCTTTGGCTGGGAGTGACTGGAAGTACCAGGCATGTGTCCGCACGCTGGGCGTGGGCGCGCATGTCACAATCGCGTGTGTGCCCATCTGATGTGCATGAGCATGTGAGCGATGTGCACGCACATGTGCCTGGTGTGCACATGCACGCCCAGTACTTCCGGCCAAAGAGGGGAAAGGACAGCAGGGAGGCATGCTGCCACCCGGAGAGATTTTACAGGACTCCAGCACCAGCGGGGGAGGGGATGTGGGGAAGGGGTAAGTGCACCCTTCCGAGTCCAAAAAATCCTACCCACCACCCCTTCGAACCTTCCCCGCCAGGTTCCGTGCACATCCCTACTCCAGATACCCCCTGGAGTCTGGCTTGCAAAAAAAATATGGTTTCCCAGGTCCAGCCGAAATGCAGTTGTAAACTACCTGGATACTCACACTTTTAAATTTCTTGCAAATAATTGGTCTTTGCTGTTCAAGCCAGGTCTCAGAATGATTATGTAACATTTAGGGAAAAAGATACAACTCAGTAGTCCAGCACTAGAGGCCAAGATGGAAAAAATCTCCACAGCCACCATGTATTTCCCTTTGGTGCTCAGGTAAGAGGGAACAAAGGACAGCCAAACACTGCAAAACACCAACATGCTGAAAGTGATGAACTTAGCTTCATTGAAACTGTCTGGCAATTTCCTGGCTAGGAAAGCCACACTCAAGCTGACAATTGCTAGAAACCCCAGGTATCCCAGGACACAATAAAACATAGTGGCTGACCCTTCATTACATCCCAGTATAATCTCTTCAGCTAGAGAGTGCATGTCAGAATCTGTGAATGGAGGAGCAGTGCTCAGCCACACAGTACAAATAATGGCTTGAATCAGGGAGCAACCAAGAAGAATAGAGTTTGCCAATCTTTTCCCAACCCATTTCCTCATTGTGGACCCTGGCTTGGTGGCCATAAAAGCCAGAACCACAGTGATGGTTTTGGCCAATACACAAGAAACAGCCACTGTGAAGATGATGCCAAAAGCAGTTTGTTGTAAATGGCAGGACACTGTTTGAGGCTGGCCAATGAATAGCAATGAGCAAAGGAAGCAGAGCAGCAGGGAGATGAGCAGAGAGAAGGTAAGGTCCCGATTGTTGGCTTTGACGATAGGCGTGTTTTGGTTCTTGATGAAAATTCCAAGTACCAAAACTGTGATCAGAGAAAAAGACACAGCCAAGAAAGCCAAAGTTATCCCCAAAGGTGCATTAAAAGAGAGGAAGTTTTGGATCTTGGGAAGGCATCGATCTCGGTTCTTGTGTGGAAATTGATTTTCTGGGCATTTGAGACAGTCATCCATGTCTGAAAAAATAGAACAAATGCTGTGTCAGCCACTAAATAAATCTTCCTCACTTTTATTCATGAATGACTCACCAATTATGAATATTGTCAGGGAATTCTTGGGTGTGTGTGGACAGAATCTTCTTTTCTGAGAGTGGGTTGCACATTGGATAAACATGCCTGCTTTTTTCATTTGTTTATGACCTTGTTTAAGCCCTGTCAGAAGCCTTTTCCACACCTAGGACAGAGAATACCCAAGTGGAGGCCGGGAGGCACTAGAGAGACAGGTATCCATCAGATGGTCGCTTGCATGGCAGTGAGGCCAACAAGAGCCAATAGGAAGAGCACAGGAGAGAACTACAGAAAATGGGGGCGGGAGTCAGAGGGGGAGGAGAAGCCACAGAGAGGAGAAGTCTGACTGACCCACCAGGAGGGAGGTGGGAAGAAGCAGGGGCTAGCTTGATAACACAAAGTGGTTCACGTTTGAGAAGTTGTGCCTGACTGTTCAGTACACCATCAAGCATCCACCTACTAAAAAATGTCCATTTATGTCTCCTACCTTTCTTGTCTGAAATCTTCCCATCCGGACAGGGAGCACAATCATAGCAACAAAATGGCTTCCCTTCCTTCTTTTTTCTGCTGTAACCTGGATGGCATTTTGCATTACACACTGCGAGGGGCAGCACCTGTACACAAAAGAGAATAATGTATGGTTCTGCTATCTTATGAACAACAAACCCTTTGCAGTTAACAACAATATTGTTTCTCTCAAGGAGCAGGGTGAACCATATACTTATTTATTTATGTATTTGTTTGTTTGTTTACCTATTTACTTACTTAAGCTTCAGACTGAGGGACCTATACTGATTGACAGATACCTGTGTGACATCATGCAGAACATGCCAGGTTAGGAAGGAAGTGAACTGGAATGTCTCACTGAAGACACTTCCTGAATTGCTTCATCATCATAGACCTTTTCAGACATGTTTGCATGTGCGTACAGGTGTCTGTATATACATACAAGTATTTGTGTTTTGGCAAGTCCAGACAATACCTATCTGACTGGCTTGAGCACATACAGTCAGTGGATCAAAGAGTGCTTTAAAAGAAGTATTTGCAGTGCATGTAGAGGAAACATTCAGGTACACAGCCCCTTCTTAACATACAACGAGGAAAAGGCATCCAGGTGTCCTGGAAGAGCTCCCACCTGATTGAAAGTGCTGTGCCACATAATAGCCTTCTCATTAATGGTGAACTCTTGACCTGGTAAACTCTGTGGATCCATCCCTCCTACTTTCACTCTAAGGAAAGACTGGTTTGGGAAAGTAACCCAGTTGATAATATCAAATCCAGCTCCTAATTCACCATTCTCATCAAAAGATGATGTGTCCCCGGCAGTGTTGTTAAATGTCATGGTCCTTAGAAAATGGTGAATCTAAAATGAAAGAGACAAAAACTGATTTTACCAAATGATGAAGAGGAAAATCTGTCTTTAAAAAAACAACACAACCCTTCATGCTGCTGTGTATACAGATATAAAACATTTTCTTCTTCTTCTTCTTCTTCTTCTTCTTCTTCTTCTTCTTCTTCTTCTTCTTCTTCTTCATCATCAAAAAAAGAAGTAATCTGTGATTTGTGATATTATGTAATGTTCTCTTTTTAATAAAATGTTTTAAAAACAAATTTCACACACGAACACAGACATTGATGAAGTGGGGCCGGAATGCTCTGGAACACCATTCCAGTTCTTCTCCCGGCCCTAGCTTGCCAGTGACATGCGGGGAGGAAAGCACAGTGGTCCAAGCATGGGGGGGGGGAACTGTCCTCCCTGACTTTTCTCTGGCCCCCACCACCATCGCTCCCACCACCAGTCCCACCACGACTCCTGCCACCAGTGCCTCCTCATGTCACTTTGAAACAGTTCTTGCTAAAAAAGTTGACTGAGAATGTCAATGGAAGCACATGTGCCCTTATGGAGAACATCAAATGTGTGTGCCATTTTGAAACAGCTGTTGCCTTGCCATTGCAAGCGGGCAGATTGGTTCTCTCATGCAAGTGAAAGAGACTGCCTGCCCTCTCACCACTCCAAAAGCAAACTGAGAATGGCAATGAAAGTGTATGCACCCTGATGTTGACCCTCAGAGCCTGTGTGCCCTGATGATGTCACCAGGATGCATGCACTCCCATTACCATTCCCACAGCCCTTGTCGTTGCGAGAGAGCAGGCAGGTGATGCTGACCAGGATGCAGGGAGGGTCGCTGCAGTCCTATATGCCTGATTTTTATGAGAGCGCCAGCACTGGAAAAGTGGTGGGGTGGGGGCTGGCAGGTAGGCAGTGCCTTCTGTGCCCCTTAAAGAATCCCCACCCGCACTCCGGTCCAGCTCAAATGCCGGCCCATGGAACCAGTTTGGTGCTCTTAGAATGGACAATGCACATGCTCCATGCACATCCCTATTAGGTCTCACCCCCCATGCTTTCAGATGGGACAGTGTGTCCTCAATTTCTGGAACATTAATTAATTTTTCTGGCCAAAAAAGCCTTTCAAAACCAAAGGTTTTGGCCCTTTATCTTTATTTCCAATAACGAATCAATAGCAAATACTTTACATTGAAAAATGAATCCATTTTTCTCTTTTCCCTCTCTTCCCTCCAGGGGTGACTCTAGAAAAAAAATATTTTGTGGGAGGAAAAGAACATTATAAAGGGAGCAAGGATTTTTCCTTATAATAAATACAGCAGTGATGTAATTAATGTTATTGTATTTACCACATTAATGAAGCTTGCTTGACATCTTCTAACTTATTCATTAAATGGGCCAGTTTCTTCCTGAAAAATATTAGGCCTATTCACACAACTAACTGAGTGTGCATTGGAGGGTTAGAGAACTCCTACCCCAGTAGCAGCACACAAGCAGAGGCTCCATTTGGGTCACCAAAACCAGGAAACATGTGATTAAGCCAGGCCCAGCATCTGATGCTGAAATTAAGAGCTGATTGCCCTCTGAAACCATCATGCCTTCCCAGCAGAGGCGTAACTAGGGAAAACGGCGCCCGGGGCAAGCACTGAAATTGCGCCCCCCCCGCCACGCTCCCCCCACCCAGCCGCCCCCGGAAATATGGAAATGTGTCACAGCCATAGTCAAATGTGGGTTGTGGGCTGCATCCGTGCAAGTATACTGGGACAGGAAAAAGGAAACATGAGGCTACAAGGCTCTTTAGAAATATATATTTTAAAGAAATGTCTTGCATACCAACAGCCTAAGTTTGCAGTCCTCATGGCCAGAAAATAAATGCTTTTAAACATAGTAATAGGTTTTGTGTCCCAAAATGGTAAAGACAAGACAGGTATTCTAGTCTTTTCCATCATAGATATTCTAGTCTATTCAAGATTTATGCTTATATTATAATAGAGACTTAAATTATAATAGACATATATTCTAGTCTATCATAGATATTCTATGTTTATTAATTCTATAATAATGTCTATTTGTAGCACACTTTACGTTGGTTGTATTCCTGGGAAACTCAATTGCCACATTCAGCCACCATTATTTGAGCCATGATCTCCTCCTCTTTATGCTTCCCTCTCATACACAGTCTTAATAAATAACCTCCTGGTTTAATTAAATCACCGTTTGCCTACGCACCTGAACAGCAAAACTGAGGTTTGGGCCCTTCATATACCAGAATTGCAAACCACACTGTGTGATTCTAGTTTGGAGGGCTTACTCAGCAGTTTATTGGATGTAAGCTGTGAATGTGAATGCATCCAATTGGATTGAACATAAGGGCAAGTTATGGTTTGATTACGTAGGAAGCTGTCTACAGAGTCAGATATTGGTCCACCTAGCTCACTATTGCCCACACTGACTGGCAGCAGCTCTCCAAGGTTTCAGGCAGGAGTTTCTCCCAGCCCTACCTGGAGGTAGGGAATGAACCTGGGATCTTCTGCATGTTATTTGCAATCACATCTGACTTGCTTGAAATAAATACACATAAATAAATACCCCCCAACATACATCTGACTTGCTTGAAATAAAAACACAGGCAAATCAAAAAGATCATGAATAAGTAGGGGTGAGATTTTTCTTTGTTTTAAAAAAGCCTTCCCAATTTCCTCTTATTTTTAAAACTCTCTCAAAGGAAAATATAAGTTTAATATGTAAAACAAAATACACATTGAATGAAAAACTGTGATTAACTTTTTAAAAACTATTACGTATGTAATTAGAAGGATTCCATTACATTAAGATACCAATTTCTTTAAAGCCAGAAATAATACCTACTGAAACTTTAATTATTTAAACAAGGAGAGAAAAAGGCATGTTATCTTCCCTAACAAAGATTAAAATCAATTTAATTGGTTCTCCACTGCCTTGACATGATTCTCACTGTGAGTCAAGCAACCAAAAAGGGAAATTAATATCGCAGCTGTTAATCAAGTGATATTTGTGCACTCTATCTTATTAAAGCTACAGGGGCAGAAAGAAAAATTTCCCATTGCTACTTTTTGGACCAATTTGTTCACACTGTATTAAATGGGATTTCCCCCCCCTTCAAAAATATAGATGCTGTACTTATGTTTTGGAGACAGAATATCTACAATATGCACAAGGCACAAATGAACAAGGCTGAAAATGCTGTAGACTGTATGTTGCTAATAAAAATCTGCTATAAAGAATAAACCTAGTATTAATCCAGACAGACTGAATATTATTCAAAAATTATATTAATGAGTTCCAAATTAAATTTGCCACCCCACCCCCCCCATGCTAAGGGATGATCCAGAAGTTGTAATTATTAGCAGAGCTGCAAAGATCTTGTGTACTAGTACTACTAGTTTCCTTTTGCAATCCCACCTCTGCAAAAGGAAACTCATGCTTGCAAGCCAGGAGAGCGACTTGTGGCTCCACTTGCATTGCATGAGTTTCCTTTTGCAGAGGTGGGATTGCAAAAGGAAACTCGCGCAATGCAAGTGGAGCCACAAGTCGCTCTCCTGGCTTGCATTGCGTGAGTTTCCTTTTGCAATCCCACAGGGACTCACACAATGCAAGCCAGAAACTCACACAATGCAAGCCAGAAACACAATGCAAGCCAGGAGAGCGCCACTGGCTCCACTTGCAGGCAACTACCCTCGGTTTGGTGGGGAGGGAGCCTGCTATGCAAAGCACAGAAGAGCTAAAAGGCGGACGTTATGCAAGGGAGTAGGGACATTCTATGCAAAGCACAGAAGAGCTAAAAGGAGGACGTTATGCAAGGGAGTAGGGACATTCTCTCACACACAACACACACGGGGGAGAGAGAGATTTGAGCAATGAAACTTACTTTGTTAATGCAGAACAGAAGAATAAAATGCAGCCAGAGGGCAGTGTGGTGGGCAAACGGCAGGCAGGCAGAGTCAGAGAACGTCCGCAGCAGCAGCTGCTCTCTCAACTAAACCAAGCTACTCCGCTCCTCCTCGTGTGTGCAGCAAGCAGGGAGGGAGGAACTGAGACAACCAGCATGGTCGGCATGTGTTCTCCGGCAGCCAATGGGAGCTCCCACCCGCCGGAGATCTCCGTAATGAGAAAAAAAATCACACAAAAAATCTTTTTTGCCAAAGGCAGGGGATTAGTGGGGGCACTTTTTGGCGCCCCCTGCCAAGTGGCGCCTGGGGCACGTGCCCCCCCTGCCCCCCTATCGTTACGCCCCTGCTTCCCAGCATGCTTTGCACTGCCAGTAGACTGGAAAACCTTATTACATCAGCAGCTGACTGGCCATGAAGGAGCAGGAAGCAGACACAGTCCTGCTGAAGCCGCTCCAGCTATAAAATTGTAGAGTGTGCTTTGCAGAATGGTACATCCATGTTCAGTATCCTCCATAGCTACAGCTGTCTCTTTTAGGCCTGCTGGTGACTAGACAGTAAAGGAGGGAGTTTTGTGAGTTCACACTATCATGCAAACCTGGGTAGCCTGCCTCATACCTTGAATATGATGATTGTGTGAACCAGCCGAATGTCTTTTTGGATAAGCTAAACCTTTCAGTCTGCTTTCCAGCTGAGTTTTCTCTAGAAAGCTAGCTGTGTGACCCTCAGGAACAAATTTATACAAATGGTAGTCAGTCAGTCAGTCAGTCAGTCACTTTATTGTTACGGTCACAGACCAGTGCAATATACACAGTACATTAAGTAAAAAATTTAAGGAGCTTAAAATACATTTACATCTAAAATTGAAAAAGTTAAGACAACAGTAATTCCTTATTAACCAATCGCCAACGAGTACTAATACAAATGGTAAGGGTTTTTGGAGGAAGGGGAGAGATACCAAAATCACCCCCGCCTTTCCCTCCATGCCTGGTCTGCTGTTCAAAGAAGCTTCAGATATAGAGACCAGAACTGTACACTCTATTCCAAATGTGGCAGCACCATAGATTGGCATGAGATCATTATATTAACGATTCTGTTTTAAAATTTTAGAACTGTGCCATCTCTGTGGCTGCCCCAGTGCTTTGGAACTCGCTCCCTGTTGAAATAAGAGCATCCCCGTTTGTTTTTAGGAGGACCCTGAAGACATACCTGTTTTCACAGGCCTTCAATTGATACCATTAAAAAAAAATGTGTTTTTATCTATTTTATCTTTTTATGTATTTTAAATGTTTTATGTTTTATATTATGTTTTAATTCTGTAAACCACTTAGAGATTTTGATATTAGCTGGTATATAAATTCAATAAATAAATAAATAAATAATGTTATGTGCATATTTGGGTATGGTAGTGTGTGGTTTAATCCCAGTACCATATCATATCACTAGCCATGACAGAAATAATGCTGTGGATTTGAAGTATTACCTGCCAAGGTTGTAGATATGCAGAAGCAAGTCTTCCTTTGTCTTCAATTACCTTGAATTTTGGCCTGAATGTATATATCTTATGTAAAGCTTGTGATATGGCATGGATTGCATTGTAGATGCTGTAGCTTCGGCCTGTCATTCTCATTTCAAAAAACGTTCCAGGGAGGTTCTCCAGCTTCTCTTGACCACTGCAGGCATGATTTTTCTTGCCATCATTTGACTCAAGAAATATGCAGTCAAATGCATTTTCCCAGAAGATCCTGACAAAATCATCTCCTTTTTGCAAATGAGGATGGAAGTCCCGCAGGAATTTTGTAAACCCTGCCACTTCATTGGAGTGAATTGAAAAAGACAAGCTACCATGGAAGACTTGTATCTCAATAGCTCTGTGCATAGTCTGCTTAGAGAAAGCCCACTGGGTCGTCATAATCCACACTTTACTGATCGAATCTACTGAAATGTCTTCTAATAATGAATAAAAATATATCATCCATGTCAACCATGCAATAGCATGAGGTTCTGCATTTACAACCAAAACATTTACTTTGGAGTTGGCTATTGAAATGGCCTTGGCCAGGATAGTTTCTGTTGAACTCACAGTCTCTTCCGTTTGAGATATGACTGGTGTTTTCTTTCTTAGGGCTGTACAAATTTTGTTCTTGGAAAAGATTGACATGAGCGTGTGCAAAAACCTTTCTCCATTCTCATCATCTGCTGCTATGATTCCAACCCATGTCCACTGGAAATGCAGAAGTAACTGGACAATTCCTTTATACAGATGTGCTTCATTGGGGACCATGCGGTAGAAGAAAGGGAGTTCACTTTTAACATCCGTCACCGAAGCTAATGCAGAGTAGGCAATCTAACAAAAAAGGAATTGAAATTGCACATGTGTAGAATGTGTGCCAAATAGTAAATACTCGTCTCAAATAGTGAAACCTGTGGAGTTTTTGGTTAACCTGTTCCTTGATCTAGACCAGCTTTTGTATGGTGCTTTAGTTATTTTTAGTTCAATCCTGGAGTAGAGGTGGGGCTAACAAACTACCAGATGCAAGACCCATTCAAATCTTGTGTTGCCAGGGGTGACTGACCCCACATTGGCTAAGGGAAGGGTCAAAGAAGTGACAAGTGTGCGAGGAGTTCAAGGAGGTAGCCAGCAACCATTCTGCCTTTTGCACTTTGTGTGTATGGAGAGAGAGAGAGAGAGAGACAGAGAGAGAGAGAGAGAGAGAGAGAGAGAGAGAGAGAGAGAGAGAGAGAGAGAGAGGCTTGCACCCCTAAATGCTTTCCTGATTGAGGAAAAGAGAAGAAAAAATTTTCAGCTCCTTCCTGCTGCTAAGAGAATTGCTACCTGCGCCTGCTGTCTGTGCAAATCGATTTGTACCCAAATCTTTTTACAAATTGCTTTGTATCTGAATCTGCTTGTTTTGGGAGATTTGTGGACAAAACAAATCACCCTTGTGCTAGCTGTTCAGATTTGGACCCAAAATGAATTGGGGTGATTTGATTTAGGTACAACTTGAATTGAAAAAAATCAATTCATGTACATCCCTGCCATTTACCCCATTTTTTCGATTGTGAGATGCCACGGAGTGTCTCCACACCACAGCACAGTTCCACGCCACAGTGTGGCTCCATGCCTTCGTAACTCATGAGTAGGCTCCCCAACCGGGAGGCTGCAGAAAGCCTCCCAGGATTGGGGATCCCCCAGAATGCCCCATGCACTCGCATGGGCATGCTAGAACTTCTGGGGGCCAGACAGTCCCCGATCCCCGCCATCCTTACTGGCTCTGTGAAGGAGCCGGTAATTGTGTGGGTGGACGATCCAGCTGCCCAGAGAGGGCTTGATGCTCTTGTATGGGGAGAGCAGGCTTGACCCGCTCTCCTTACCAAACCCCATCTGGCTTTCCACACTGTTTATGTGGAGAGCCTCAACATCTATTTCATTAAACCATTAATATTCCTGCCTTGGCATTGCCTTATCCTTGTGTGCCTCACCTCTTTCCTTTGGACTCCACAAAACTCTATGATAAATTATAGAGATCTTCTGAGACTATAGTAGAGAGCCTGAGTCAAAAGCAGGGTGAAAGGAGTCCCCCAAGCACCCATACCTCCCATACCTCAGTGGTTCCTACCAACTTGTTTGAAAAATAAACCCCAAGCCAAATATATTGTAATATCTTGTAATTATGAGGGCAAGCAAATAACTCTTGGAGAAGAATGTAGGAATCAATTGCAGGAAAGAGGGAGGAATCAATTCTCATTTGCTTTCCTTTAGATGATTGGTGTTCATTGTTTGGGCTGTTCCTGGATCTTTTCTTTCTGTTTTTGGTCATGATTGACGTTTCTGTGGTTTTTGTTGGGGGTTTCCACCCTCAATAAGAAGAAATCCAATCTTTAGGAAGGAACTCTTGAATAATGTTGCCATCTTGGCCCCTGTTCCCCATCTCTACCAAATTTTATCAGTTTCATCCATGTACCCTGTGATGTAATTCATGGCCCCCATTAGCCTTTGCCGGAGTTGTCTGAAAAGGGTTAAACCACAACAAAGTCATTCAGATTGGACAGTATGGAATTAGGAACATTCTTCCCCAACAAATACTGCTTCTTTTCATCAATGTATCTTATGATGTAAGTAATGGCCCCAAGAAGGTGTTTTGGGGGGCCTGCACCCCTAAATGCCCCAGTAGGAAAGGAATGGTTGTGCCATTGAGTTGGTGTCGACTCCTGGTGACCACAGAGCCATGTGATTTTCTTGGTAGAATACAATATAGGTTTACCATTGCCCTCTCTTGTGCAGTATGAGATGATGCCATTCGGCACCTTCCTATATCGCTGCTGCCCAATATAGGAGTTCCCCATATCCTGGGAAACACACCAGCAGGGATTTGAACCAACAGCCTCCTGCAATCTAGGCAGGTTGCTTCTTAGCTGTGCCATTAGGTGGCTGTTCATAAGACTGGTGTTTTTGGAAATGCCAGAACAAGTTTAGCAACTTGAGATGGTCAAACCTTTTGTATCTTATCACACAAAATTTTTGACATGGGCTGTTGGACTATTAGAATCTCTACAATTTGTGTAACCGCCCTGAGCTATTTTGTAAGGGCGGTCTAAAAATTGAACTACTACTACTAACAACAACAACAATAATAATAATAATCTTTGTGGGAAATAAACAAAGCCCCACCACCACCATTCTTCTCTGCCTCTCAGCATATCTCTTTCTCTCACACAGTCACGCTTACTCTCTATTCCAAAATTCAGCAAATAATGAAAAAAATCCAGAGCATGTATGAGAAGGAGAAGAAGGGTTATAGTAAGAGTTGGGGAAATGACATAATCCACAAATTCATTTCACCTGTGGAATCTTGTAAATACCCAAAATAGTAGCCATTTGAAGGGAAATGTCAGAGTCAAGACCCCCAATAACAGCTATCAGATTCATTTGCTCATCACATTTGAAGTTTGGGACCATTCTTTCCCTGGCTGATAAGAGTTTGAGGGTGTTCTGAGAAGTAATTTTTGCATTTAAATAAGCATCATAGATGTGGAACCCCAAGCTGACATTGGGTACGATCTTGAAATTCTCATTGATTTCCTTCACAGCAAATACCATGGACAGAACATGTTGGTAGTTCTTTGGAGTTGACCTAAACCAGGAAGAATAACAAGACATATTCAGTTCTTCATGAAGCATATGTCTGAGAACATACTATTTTATATCTCATTGTAGTACAAATTTCACTGCAACTGTTATGTATCTCTGGTTCAATAAACCACAAAAGAAACAGAAAATAGATCATTTTAACTTGCACAATATTTTCCAGCTTAATAGCAAAGATAAGCATTACAGCTACACCATGTTCTTCTCAATTTATTTCAGCACACGCCACTAAACAAGATTATGAATGAAATACGGTATAAAACTGGTACCAGTTTTTAAAGAAAGTCCATGAGCATGATTCAAAGTTAAATACCTGTTATTCCAACTGATTTCAATGACAGTGATAAGGACAGAATTATCTATCACTCTCCCCAATTTGAAATCAATGATCTAAGATTTACGTGCATCATGCCCATCTTGCAAAATATATAGCCCCTTATCTGGGGGTGCAAAACTGAGGTGCACAGTCACCACTGTTGTCTATAATAATTGGTTCTAGCAACTGGATTGCACCTTGTTTCCACTTGAACACAAGGTGGCATTCCTTGCACTTCTCCTTGACATGTTTTGCAGGGAACTAACTAACTAACTAACTAACTAACTAACTAACTAACTAACTTATTTATTTATTTATTTATTTATTTATTACATTTATATACTGCCTAGTATAAAAATCTCTAGGCAGTGTACAGAATTAAAAACATTAAACATAACACATTTAAAATTCATAAAAAGATAAAATAATAATAGATAAATACATATAACATGTTAAAAATTGAGGGGGGGGGAAGTCTCATTTGAAGGCCTGGAAAACAGGTGCATCTTCAGGGTCTTCCTAAAAGCAAACAGAGAAGGAGATGCTCTTATTTAAGTGGGGAGCGTGTTCCAAAGCCCCAGGGCAACCACAAAAAAGGCCCAGTTCCGAGTCGCCACCAAATGAGTTTGTGGCAACTGTAACCGGATCTCTCCAGATGATCTTAATAGGCGACAGGATTCACAACAGAGAAAGCACTCTCTTAAATACCCTGGACCTAAGCTGTTAAGGGCTTCATAGGTAATAACTAGCACTTTGTATTTCATTCAGAAACATATCGGCAGCCAGTGCAGTTCTTTTGTAGAAGTGTAAAACTTTGAACATCCCCAGGCATTATCTTACATTAGCACAACTCTGTGCATTGTTTTCAATTTCTACAGTATTACACTAAATTGTAATTTGCTAGTTCTGTCCAGGATTTGCAATAAGGCTGGGGATCCACTGAGAGCATGCCTGCCTGATGTCACCTGAAGATGTTCCAACACACCCACAAGGGCCCTCTAGTTCCTTGAGAAGGGCATTCATTTCATTTGCTCCTCTACACATGATCCAAAATTTGATTTAAACATGTAGAGCCCCTCTCATGTGATTAAAAGACACCTCAAGGGCATGTTGGGACATCCCCTGGTGATGTCAGGTTGGACATGTTTCCGCCAGCCTCATCATGTGTGCTGGGCAGTGTCCATCTGCACTGGTCCCGTGTCTGTAAATAACCTGGCAATGGGGTGGGGGGGGGGGCTGTGTGTGTGTGGCCTTTGATGTAATGTGGATAGAACCAAACACAGAAAATGAGAAGTTCAAGAAAAGACACATAGTGGGAAGAAGATGAAGAAAATGGTGAATTACACACAATAGGCAGAGGATCATAGAATGGATAAGAAAGGGAGGAAAACACAATAAGGGAAAAGTCAAGACTGGCACATAAAAAAGAAGTGCACACATAATTTCCATACACCCAAATGCATTTTAAAATCTTGAGGGAGAAAAAGATATTATCTCCTTACAAAGGCACAAACTTTGCTTTGGGGCACTCATGGAAAGGTATTTCATCAAAGATGTACCCAAACTGAAAAGTGATTGCTCCAATGATGAGGTCCCCTCTCTGGTAGTACTTGTGTGGGATTTGTAGGGGATCACTTATGGTGCACATCATAGTACGTTCCTTGCATTCAATGCAGCAGAAAAAGTAGCAGCAATATAAATATTCCTGCCATCTCATGGCAAATCTTGACAGAATGTCCAGTTGCAGTTTTTCATTCAACATCAACCTCTTTTCAACACCCTTCCCTTAATGGTTCTGGATCTTTCTGATAAAGAGAAATTGACAAACAGTAGACTGCTGTGCCTGTGCCTGTTCACAGTTCCCCACCCCAGCTTTGAATGGCACAATGATCTTTTATAAAAGAGTCCAGACTCCTGCCCGGTCTATTCAATACAAGAGACTTTGTGTTTGTGGTTCAGAAAATCCAGATGGGGTTGGATGGCTCCTAACAATCTCAGATAATCACAGGGATTAAAGCCATCTCCCCAGGGTATTGTGCTATATGAGACACCATTTACAGGAGTAGAGCAAAACAAGAGATATTTGTTGGATTTCATTATACATTTGTGGGTCACATCTGGCATACAGTCTCAATAGGACCCAGACAAAATAAATGGCAGAAGAACAATAAAGCCCTTGGATGGAGGCATAGGAAATGGATGTAACTGAGATACAAGTGACAGTGATAAACTGGACCTTCCTATTCCCTCTGCTTATGGCAATGAATGAGTTGCTATTCAAAAGTTCCAGCATCTTGTTTCATGTAGATATATTATAAACTGGTGGAGAGAACAAGTCTAATGTAGTGGAGAAAAGACTCAGCATGAAGTCCATCATTTAGATCTTGGGGGCTCAGGCATGCAAGCAGTGGTGGATGGTCAGTAAGGGCAGGAGGGGCAGTGCCCCTCCCCAAACAAAAACAAACACACTAATAAAGGATCAGACGTACCAGCAGCAACTTTCAGAGCAATGAGCTTCTTCCAGCCACTCCTCTGCTACCTGTAACATCTCATTTTGGTTTTACTGGCTGGAACATCTTTTACTCAAGCTGCTCCAACTAACGATTCCCAGAGGGCTCCTCCTGGCACTGCCCCCAGGAAGAACAAAAATAATGGTTAAAAATGCACTTCCTGGTTGCTTCGGGGAGTATATTTTTTTAATACATTTTCCCCTTCTTCCTAAGGGCAGTGCCAGGAGGAGCCCCCTCAGAATCAGATTGGCTGGAGCAGCCTGAGTAGCAGCTGTTCCAGCCAGTAAGACCAAAAGAGGAAGTTGCAGGCAGGGAAGGAGGGGCTGGAGGAAGCACCTTGCTCTCAAGGATTCCCTCGCTGATAAGTCTGATCTTTTACTAGCTTGTTTATTTGGTAGGTAGTGATGTGCACAAATCTGTTCAGCATTCTATTCCTAGAATGTCAAACAGGTTTGGAACCCCGGCTACTTCTGGCCACACACTACTTCCAGTCACTTCCAGACCGAAGAGGGGGACAGGGTGGCAGGGAGGTACTCTGCTGCCCACCAGTCTGGTTTTCACAGGAGCACCAGTGGGGAAAACATGGTGGGGGGATGTGCACCTCCCCCATCCTTAAAGGTGTCCCACACTTTCCTAATGTCCCCCACCAGTTCCGCACACAGCCCTATTGGGGAGAGGCCAGATGAAATCCCTGCTTTCTCCCTTCTGTCCCTCTTTCTGCAGGAGCTCCATGGGAGATTCAACAGGGGTATGTGGGGTGGATTCTGCAGAAGTATGGGGGTGGGTTCTGTGGAAAGTCAGAAGTGCATTCTAGTGCAACAAATAATTTTAAATATAAAAAGTATGCTTTCTGTGGATGCACAGATCACACACCTAAGGCAGCAGTGTCAAGGAGGGACCACAACCTGCAGTATCCATCTTGGCATAGACAAAAAAATAATGCAAGAAACTGCTAGTTGTGGGTGCCCAACAATATATCCCGCAAGCAGTTCTGGTGCAAGGCCACTGAATCTTCCACAAAGAAATCCCCCACTAGAAACAGCCTAAAGAGAGACAGGCCCGGCGACTTGATCCTGTACCACAGCCCAAATTTGGTAATGGCTAAGTGGGGAGTTATTGGCATGACAAAAAAAGAGGACCCTGAATGTCCTCACATACCCCCAGGTAGGCAGTAACTGCCAATACGAGACACAAAGATTTGGTATCACCTGGAGAAAGACTAATTATGGCACCTTTACCACGCTGGTTGGTTTTAGCCTGGCAAATTACCAATTCTACACCTTTACCCATTAAACGCATGTCGCGACCCTGCACAGCCCCAGCTGAAGTGTCACGTTTAGATGCAGTGACAAGTTAACTTACATGTAATGCTCACATGTAGTCTCTCATTCAAACTAGGCCAGTTTGGAGCATTCCTGGTAAAGGGGAGTTCGGTGAGGCCAGAGATGGTGAGGTCCAAACTAGACCAGAGAAGGCCTGAACTTGTTCACTGCAGACCCGGGCTACTCAGCGGGAGGCTGGCATGGGTGAGAGAGAGACATCCCACCCACCCCCACTGCCACCACAGCCTAGGGGGATAGCAACACTAGGGCAGGGCTGGTGAAAGGAACAAGCCCTGCTTGTAAGCCTTAAAGCTCCCCTGCCTGAAAACTCAGAGGCCAACTCAACCTCCTTTGGCAGTGGAAGGCTGATGGCTGTGCTGAGAGTAGGGATGTGCACAAACCTGTTCGGAGGCCCTTTTATGGGACTCTGAACAGGTTTGAACACCAGGTGATTCAAAGGGTTGGAATGACTTTAAGGGTAGGGGAGGGTGCACTTACCCCCCCCGCCATGCTTTCCCCTTCCGGAAGTGACCAGAAGTAGCATGTGCATGTTGAGGTGTGTGTGCGCGCATGTCATGCTCGCTTGCACAGATGCGCTACTTCTGGTCACTTCCAGTCCAAGGAGCTGATGGGGCAGCAGGGAGGTACGTTGTCACCCCACTGGAACGGTTTTTAAGTGAGCACCGGTGTGTGACACACTGTGTGTGTGGGGGGGGGGGGTAAGTGCACCCTCCCCCCGCTTTCAAACTGGCCCCTGCAGGTTCCGTGCACATCCCTAACTGAGAGCCTGACAAGGGCATTGTAGAACTGGAGAGTTTGCAGAAGAGAGCAACCAAGGTGATCAGAGGCCTAGAGCACCTTTCTCATGAGGCTAAGCTACAACACCCGGGGCTTTTTAGTTTAGAAAAGAGATGACAGAGGGGAGTCATGATAGAGGTCTATAAAATTATACATGATGTAGAGGGAGTGGATAGAGATAAATCTCTCTCCCTCTCTCATAACACTACAGCCAGGGGTCATCACATGATTGCCAAGGAATTTAGGTCCAAAAAAGAGAAAGACCTTTACACGCAATCCATAATAAACCTATGGAATTCTCGGCCATAAGATGTGATGACAGCCACCAGCCTGGATAGCTTTAAGAAGGGTTTAGATAAATTAAAGGAGGAATGGCTACTAGTCTGAGGTTATAGGCCACCTCCAGTCTCAGATGCCTCTAAATACCAGTTGCAGGGGAGCACCAGCAGGAGAGAGGGAAATGCCCTCATCTATGGGCTTCCCAGAGGCATTTGGTGGGCCACTGTATGAAACAGGATGCTGAACTAGATAGGCCTTGGGCCTGATCCAGCTGGGGTGTTCTTAGCTATTTATTTATTTCTCATATTTCTATACGTAATTTAAAAACAATAGAATAAAATAGAGATTAAAACAAGTTTTAAAATTATTAAAATTTATTCGTATCAAAAGCCTGCAAAAACAGGAGAGTCTTGAGGGTCTTCCTGAAAACAAACAGAGAAGGAGATGCTCTTATTTCAGTAGGGAACATATTCCAAAGCCCTGGGGCAGCCACAGAGAAAGCCCAGTCATGGGTCACCACCAAACTAGCCAGTGGCATCTGTAACCAGACCTCTGCAGAGGATCATAACAGGCAGCAGGGTTTACGACAAAGGAGGCACTATCTCAAATAGCCTGGACCTAATGAGAGGGAGAGGGAGAGGGAGACGGAGAAAGACTGTGCAACTTTGCACATCTGTGTAACTATGTGACCAATTGCATGTGCCTGTTAGAACTTCTTGCATGTGCACATTAGTGCACATTTATTGTGCCAGTAAAGCATTAATCTAGATTTCAGTCTTTGTTTTTTGGTCATATTTAAGTTCTCAGACTCTCTCTCTCTGTGTGTGTAATCATAAAGGATTGAATCTTCATGGAAGGGATCTGAAATATCACAACTCCCTGTGGTTATAATTCTGTTCTTCAGGAGATATTTTGACTTTTCCTTCTGGGACTCTGTTGCCATATATGAGGTGCTCTAGAGAACAGCTCCCTGAAATACAAAGAAGTGAAACTACGGGGCAATTTATTCTCTCCAGTCACAGACCCATCTTCTTGCCTCCAGGAAGAACTGTGAAGAGAAGGGAAGAGGTGAATAATCTTATAATCCCCTTGAGTGGCCAGTTAAAAGGATGTTTTCTTTCTAGCCAATGCATCAATATCATTGTTAAAGGGTGAATTAGATAAAATTAGAAGTGGATAACATCACTCAGCATTGGGGGGGGGGGACTCCATTTCAATCTGCAGACGAAGGAATGAAGCAGTCAAAAGTCAAGGGGCTGTAAGTGGCTGCTACTGGTGCTTGAATTTCATAAAGGGCTACAGGGGGAGGACCATAGTTTGGTAACAGGGGAAATGCTTTGCATGTAGATGGTCCCAGACTGAATCCCTGGAATTTCCATGTAGGTCTGGGGAAAATCCTTGCCAAAATCTTGGAAAGTCCCTACCAGTCAATGTAGTCAAAAGTGAGCCAGATGGACCAATGACCTTATGACCTGACTCAGATCTGGTTCATATAGGAAATCAGGGGATATTTCAGCAATGTGTCTTGGAAGGCCTACTCATTATTTGCTATTGTTTATGTGAAAACTTCACTTTGATGTTTCATTTTGCTTAAGCATTCTTTGGAAATGCAGATATTACCGTGGGATTCAGAATTTTAAATGCTAAAAGCTTTCTGGAAATTCAGATGACAAAGACAGTGAAATCAAAATATTTATTGGACTGAAGTATTAATACTTTTCATGTTATGGAACATGACCTGAACTACTCAGTCTCATGATCACTGCCTAACACAAATTTGGGGATAGATATTTGCCAGGGAGATGGGACTGCTGAATCACTCCTGTACCAACTGATTTTCTATCCACATTCGCCTTCTTGTTGGACCTCTCCCATTCCCCTCTCTTTGGGCTTCATGTTAGCTGGAAGAAGATGCAAGAAGGAAAGAGGCCAGAATGGAGAAAACTGTCAGTGGGGGTTATGCACTTCCACTCTTGTACTTTGAATCCCCTAGTCCCACATTTGTGTTCGGCAACAAACACTGTATTGGGAATCCTGCATTTGCCATTCTAGGCTATATCATATTGTGAATTAATTGGGTAGGACAAGCATCCACGCAGGTTTGGAAGCTGTTTCGATGGCGTGCTAGCAACAGTCTAGGTAGGAGGAGGGGAAAGTGACTATCTGTGGGACAGGAGTGGGGCAGGACAGCTTTTCCTCTTAGCATATTAAAATGCTGGGTATGTACAGGGTAACACATTACTGTGCTAGTCAACTCCCATCTCACAATCACTCCCCTACACTGTTCTCTCTAATTTTCTTCATCTGTGTGTGGAATGAGTTTTGTTCTGGGCGGGAGTATCAAGGCAGTTTGTGTACCCATGCACTCATAACGGGGCCTTCCTGATTTAATCTGAGTGAGATCTAAAATTAACTGAGTGGACATCAAAAAACTTGTGAGTGCAGGCATGTGCACACTCCTTAGAGGGATCACTGCCCCTCTCCTCCTACCTAGGTTTTTGCTAATAGAGTTAAGTAAAGTGTGCTGTTGAGTCAGTGTTGACTTCTGGCGAACACTGAGCCCTGTGGTTGTCTTCAGTAGAATACAGGAAGGGTTTACCATTGCCATCTCCCATGCAGTGTGAAATTATACCTTTCAGCATCTTACTATATTGCTGCTGCCTGATATAGGTGTTTCCCATAGTCTGGGAAACATACCAGCAGGGATTCGAACTGGCAACCTGTGGCTTGCTAATCAAGTTATTTACACAATCAAAATTCATGCATATGCACAGTTCCTAAAGTTGGATAGAATGCTTGTCCTACCATGTTAATAATTGTGTGAAATGCCTTACTGTGTAGCATATAAACGCTAGTGGTTTTGAATACTTGCAGTGCCTTGCTATTAAAAAGTCTGGTACAAGAATGTGCACAAATGGAAGACAGCCTCTGGATCTAGGATTACTGTTCTCGCGCAGCACTCTTGTACTCAGCTGGGAACCTGATGGTTATTATTAACAATAATAATAATCACACTTCCGTGTGAAGAAGAAGCTTTACACTAGTGGAAGAGTACTATTGGATCCAAGCAAATTATTACATTTTAACTTAATTTGTAGAACTTGAGAACACGAGATTATATCTTGACTAGAGCTGCACATGTGCAGCCAAAGCATGCACACCTATGGCAGTAGCATCTCCACTTGTGAAGCATGGATGCTTACATTCAGGGAGCAAGAAATTTTTGCCAGTCTCCCTTCCCCTGGAAGTGCTCTAAGAAACACAGTTGTGCGTCCTTGAGAGCTACGTGAGCAACTGTGATTTGTTCAAGGTGTTTTTTGGGGAAGGGGAAATCAGTGAAATTTGCTCCCCCTCCCATATACCAGCAACCGCACTTGAGAAGTGAGGATGCTACCACTGCAGGTGTGCAACCTTTGACTTTTGAGTGTATTTCAAACTTACAGCTGACTCGATTGAGTTCTGACACACATGCTCATGTAGTGTATAGGGCATGCCTGCTCAGCTTAGGCCTTTCAGCTGTTTTTGGACTACGGCTCCCATAATCCCCAGTCACAGTGGCCAATAGCCAGGGATTATGAGAATTGTAGGCCAACATCTGCAGGAGGGCCAAAGTTGAGCAGCCCTGGTATAGGGGATGCAATGCTACCAAACAGAAGCTTGTGATCATGTTGATGAAACAGTGACTAGACACAGTTAACACATGTTCCCTGTGCATTTGCAATCACACGTCTCTTTTTTACTTCACACTTCTTGAATGTATTTCCTATGGACTTCACACATAATTACAACTTTTTCACTGGTAAAATATTTGCCGAATCAGCTCTATGTTTTACTATAACCAGCACAAAGATGACACACAAAGTTGTGAAATGCTCTGTTTCTTGACATCCTCAATGTCCCTCTTCTCTCCACAGAGTTTGTCAAAGGAAACAAATGGTAAACCAAACTATTGTGACTGAATTCTTCCTTCAAGGATTTTCTAATAGTCGAGAGCTACAGATTCTGCACTTTGCTGTCTTCCTCTCTCTTTATTTAGCAACCTTGATGGGAAACTTCCTCATCATCATAACGATAGCCCAGGACAATAATCTTAATGCCCCCATGTATTTTTTCCTGGCTATTCTATCCTCCATAGATGTCTGCTACATTTCTATCACTGTTCCGAACTCCATGGCCAGTTCGCTGATGAATGACAATCAGATTTCATACTCTGGATGCATTGCTCAAGTTTTCTTGGTTGTCACATGTGCAACGGCAGAACTGTCCCTGCTCACCATCATGGCTTATGATCGCTATGTAGCCATCTGCCATCCTCTGCAATACACGCTGATCATGAACTGGAATGTCTGCCTCCAAATTACAGCTGCATCCTTTATATGCAGTGTCATCAATGCAGTGGTGCACACTGTAAATACTTTTCAGTTACATTTCTGCCAGTCAAACATAATTGAGCAATATTTCTGCGATATCCCCCGGTTATTAAGGATATCTTGCACAGACACAGAGGCCAATGAACTGCTCATGGTTGCCACTGCAGTGTGTGTGGGATCATTTTGTTTTTTATTTGTATTTGTTTCCTATGGTTACATCTTCTCTGCAGTATTCAAGATTCAGTCAGATCGTGGCCGTTACAAAGTGTTCTCCACCTGCATCCCTCACTTGACTGTGTTTTGCTTGTTTGTTTTTACTCTTATGTTTTCTTACATGAGACCAAAAGCCTTGTCTTTTCCATCAGTAGACTTGGTAGCTGCTGTTCTGTATATAATTTTACCACCACTTCTGAATCCCATCATTTATAGTCTGAGAAACCAAGAAATCCAAAGGGCTTTATGGAAAATGGCCAAGACAAGGTTTGGCTTTCACATGGTGACCTGACCTCATTTCCCAAAACACAGGAGGATTCAAAGAAAAGTTGTTGATTGTTGATCAGCATGGCAATATGAAGTGTGTCATAGTGATTTATAATGATTTCAGTGGCAGGTGACTATTCAAAGGCTGAACGTATTTGTTGAACTGCACATTACCTTTTTCTTTCTTTTAGCTTGTGAATCCTTTTGGGACAGGGAGCCATTCTCTCATTAATTTGCTATGTAAACCATTTTGAGAACTGTTCCTGATGAAAAGCAGTATTATTTTCATTCATTCATTCATTCATTCATTCGATTTGTATACCGCCCTTCCAAAAATCACTCAGTGTGGTTTACATCAAAATAAAGAAAATTAAAATCAATTAACAGTTAAAATAAAAACTATTAAAATAGCATAAAACCAATTAACAAAACATTTAAACAGTTAAAAACTCTGGTGAACCCGGCCTAGCATTTACAGCAGTTTAAAAACCCTGGAAGGCCAGGCCAAACAGATAGTTTTTAAGGGTTCTCCTGAAAGACAGCAATGAACTCAAATTACGGATTTCTGCTGGGAGTGCATTCTATAGCCCAGGAACAGATACAAAGAAGGCCCGCCTCTGAGTGGCCACCAGATGAACTGGTGGTAACTGGAGATGGACCTCCTCAGATGACCTTAACGTGCAGTGGGGATCATACAGTAGAAGGTGCTCTCTAAGATAACTTGGACCTAAGAGATTCTGCGCTTTAAAGGTAATAACCAGCACTTTGTATTTTGCCCAGAAGCATACCGGCAGCCAGTATAACTGTTTCAAAACAGGCATAATATAGTCTCTCTGGGTTACCCCAGAGACCAATCTGGCTGCCACATTTTGAATTAACTGAAGTTTCTGCACTACGTACAAAGGCAGCCCTATGTAGTGCACGTTGCAATAGTAAAGCCTGGAGGTTACCTGCTGATGCACCACTGTTTTGAGGTTGTCCTCTTCAAGGAATGGGCGCAGCTGTAGAATCAGCCGAAGCTGATAGAAAGCACACCTGGCCATGGCCTCCACCTGAGATACCAGGTGGATACAGTTCTCCCAAGTTGTACACCTGCTCCTTCCAGGGCAGTGTAACCCCATCCAGCACAGGAAGATCTAACTCATCCCTAAGATGCTGAGCCCCTCCAATGAGCCCCTCCATCTTGCTTGGATTCAGCTTCAGTTTGTTATCCCTCATCCAGCCCATTACTTCCTGTAGGCAGACATTTAGAGAATGAGTGGCATTTCCTGATGATAAAGATGAAAAGGAGAAGTAGATTTGGGTGTCAGTATACTGGTAACACCCAGCACCAAACTTTCTGATGACCTCACCCAGCGGTTTCATGTAGATATTAAAAAGCATTTGTGACAGAATGGAGTGCTGAGGGATTCCATATATGCAGCAGCAGCAGCAGCAGCAGCAGCAGCAACAGTGACACATGAAATGCAAGTTGCCCAGTAAGATCACCCTCCCTGCACCTTAAAGCCAAACCCGCACCTGCATTCGAACCAGTTTGAACACAGGGGTTTTGAACCTGTTCAGCGTTCCTTCAATGGAATGCCAAACAGGTTTGTGTACATCCCTATTGAATTCTTCTACAGCCCTGTCAGGGAAAACAGCACTGTGTGCCATGACTCAGAGATTTATTTCTAGCTGAAATAATAGACTCCCCATCCTGACAACCTTTGAAAGGTCCTTAAAGAGACATCTTTTCACCCAAGCTTTTAAATTTGACTGTAGTTTTAAATTTTTAGGTTTCTATTTTCAACTGTTTCATGTTGTAAACTGCCCAGAGACAGAAGTTTGGGTTGGTATACAAACAGGATAAACAAACCAAACCTCCTCAAGACAAGGAGAGATCCTGCCCTCCCTCAGAGAAGCATTTATGATATTTACCAGACCCTCTCTGATAACACAATTACCAGATAAAATAAGCCCAACTTTGACAAGGATCAAGAGAACAGGTTGTAGGATGCTCAGTTTGTTCATGTCTTCAGGAGTCACAGACTGTAAGTGATCCAAAATAAACCTATAAGAGTTGTTGCTGGACACCTCTATGGTAGACTATGTAGTAACTGTGGAGTCCATCTGGGCCTGGATGCATCACAGATAGCAACTGCTGGTTCCAAATTCAGATTCATCTGAGCCCCAGATTCCTCCACTCCTGCTCCTCCTCCCTTCTCCTCACAGGTCCAGAGCAGCTCCCAGCTGGACCTCCAGCACCACCCCCGCCTGGAGCACCAGCAGCGGCATCACCACCTCCGCCATCTCTGACTGGGCTTGACATCCCCATGGCTCTGTGCTCATGGCACCTCCAGCATGCCACACATATGCTCCAGGCACCTCCTGAGTCCCTACTCTGCCTTGACTGGCAAAAGCTCTACAAGGTTGGAGGCAGGAATCTTTCCCAGCTCTACATAATAATGCCAGGGATTGAACCTGGGACCTTCTGTAAGGAAAGCAGATGCTCTACCACTGAGCTATGGCCCCATTCCCACAAGTGGGGGAAAAACATCTTCCTAGGTTATATCACTTCAGACTGCCATTGGAGGCTGCATTATATAGAAAAGTAGCACATCTAGGGAAACTCTGCCACACTAAATTTATGTCAGAACATGATGTTATGATTGTTCAATGTGTGTTGAAGGCTTGATAGAAAATAAAGGGCTTTTAAAATGACATCTACAGTAAATGGCATAACGCAACAGCAGAAGTTAAGGAGCCCTGATTTCAAGAGAGGAGTGAATGATGGAGAATTCTTTTGGTCTGCCTGCCATTTGAGAGATGTTCATCTCTCAGATCAACTCTTGGAGAGGGGAACTATCCACAACTACACCCATACATTGGTGGTCTCCCCTCTTGACCACACCCCCAAGAGTATTTCAATTAGGTTTGCCCTGTTTCTTTACCAGTGGATTGATACATATAGCTCATCCGAAATAGCAACAGTCTAAGTTCCAATCCTACAGGAATTAGGAAAGAATGAAACTGGCACTTTCAAAAGGTAGATGATTGTACTATGAGGATTCATTATATGCCTCCATTTCTTCTATTCATTTTGACTATCATTGGACAGTGCCAATTGTCAACTGCCATGTGACAACTACTCTCTCTCTCTCTCTCTCTCTCTCTCTCTCTCTCTCTCTCTCTCTCTCTCTCACACACACACACACACACACACACACACACACACACTGGGGTACTCAGTTTATGTTTTAGGTATTTTTGAAGTGTTTAGATTCTTTGGTGTCTTCATTACACATCTTCATTTCTTCTGTTCATTTTGATCCCACTCTTTGCAGGTGGGGATGGAGAATTAGTGGCATCTCATCTTCCAACTACCCCAAAAACTCAGTTTATACTGTACTCAGTTTATACTGTAGGAAATTCTGAGGTGTTTTGACTCTTTGGTGTGCAATGAATTCTCATAGGGATTCATTATGAGGAAAGGTTATTAGGAACCAAAGAGCCTAAACACTTGGAAAATATCCTAGAACATAAACTGAGTAGTACCCCACTGCCTTGCAGGTGGAAGTGGGGTATAGCTGGCACATGACAGTTGACAGTTGGCACTGTTGAAAAGACAGTCAAAATGAATAGAAACAATGAAGGTGTGTAATGAATCCTCATAGGGATTCATTGAGGGAAAGTTATTATACACCAAAGAATCAAAACACTTGAAAAATAGTGACCACACATTTTGTTCCATAATTCCACTTCTACAAGGGCTGGAGCATAATTTTTATTTTATTTCATTTTTAAAAAATGAAAGATGGGGATCTGGGGAAAATGTTAGGAGGGATCCGAATCTCCAATCAATTCAAATCGAATCAGGCGCAATTCGATTTGAACCCCAATCTAGCCAATGGACTACAGGTCTGATTTGTTTTGTCTCCAAATCATGCGAATCAGCAAGAAGCCAATGGACTACAGGAGTGATTTGTTTTGTCTCCAAAAACAATCACCGAATCAATTTGCATATCTCTAATGGGAATCAATTGACTAAACATTTGTCTCACATCTTACAGTTGTACTTCGTGCCTCCAGTGGGAGAATTTAATTGTTGGAGCAGGGGAAATATTGGGAATCGGCTCTTTGAATGAGACACCAGTACAGATGCAGCTGCAGTTCAGTCTTCAGAGTTCTCATCCCGGTACCATCATTATAAGAAACATAGAAGTTGCTCACTGTATCTGGTTAATATTACCAGTGCACCACTGAGGAAGGCTTTTACAAAATTTCCGTTTCCAGACTATGCCCTCAGCATAACCCGAAGGGTGATTTCACAAACTTCCAGTGGAACAGAGCCTCTGTCCCTGTAGCACCAGTCAAGTGGCGGACATTACCCATATGGGTGGGTGTGGGGCATCTGGGCACAGGCACCCCCACTATGCTATTATTGCACTATTTATGATGAGATCAGGAGAGAAAACACTGAAGATCGCTAAACGTAACAGGTTGTATGTAGAACTTCTGACCTATATTATTGTGGATGGAATTCTTAATGTCAGCTGCCAATTTACCAGCTTTGCTTTGCTTTCTTTTAAACAGAAAGAAATGTATATGTAGCATAGGTTTTAGCTCAACCTAATTTATGTAACTTTTCAGTATGTTGTATTTCTTTCTTCTACACTTTGTTATGACCTGTGGTCACAACAATAAACTTCTTTATTAATGAGCCGGGTCTCACGATCAGTGAGACCCGGTCTGGTGAGCTGAGTGGGGAGATCGGGCTAAGCCCGCTTTTCCCGCAGATTATCACAGTGGGAGCACTGGGCGACCGGATCGGCTGCCCACATGAGCGGGGGCCGATTGGCCCTGGAAGTTCCAGCATGCCCTGTGCCAGCGCAGGGCATGCTGGAGAGACCCTCGGAGCTGGGAGGTGGCATTTCGCCTCCCCTCTGGGGGTATCCTCATGAGTAGACGTGGTGCGGAGCCACAGCGCAGCTACTCACGATTAAAAAAACAGGTTTGTGGAGCACTCGCTCTGCAAACCTGGTTTTAGGGTAAGGGTACTTGAGCGGGTTACCCACTCTAGAATCACCAGGCTCGCAGCCAAGCCCGGTGATTCACACAACTGCAGAAAATCGGGCTAGGGGAGGCTAGCCCGATTTTCTGCAATCATGTGAATAGCCTCAATATGGACTGAGGAAGAGGATGAGCATCAGGAGAAGCACCACAAGTTGCATACATTGTTGTGCAAGTGCAAATATGTTAACACTATGGCAGGGCAGCACAACTTCAGCCCTCCAGCTGCTGCTGGATTATAACTCCCATCATCCCTGACTATTGTCCACTGTGGGTGAGGGTTGTTGTTGTTGTTGTTGTTGTTGTTGTTGTTGTTATTATTAAAACTTTATACCGCCCTTTCAAAAGGCTCAGGGCGGTTTACATTAAAACACCTTAAAATCAGTTAATAATTAAAATTAAAATTATAAAACATAACAATGATTAACAATTAAAAACATCATAAAACTACAATTAAACAATCAAAACAATTTAAAAACAAATTTTAAGAAGCTGAGAAAGCCTGGCTGAAGAGATGTGTTTTCAGGTGTTTTCTGAAAATTGCCAGAGATGGGGAGGATCGTATCTCAGCAGGGAGCGCATTCCACAATCTCGGGGCAGAAGCCGAAAAGGCCCGTCTCTGTGTAGCCACCAAACGAGTTGGTGGCAACTGGAGACGGACCTCCTCAAGTGACCTCAGTGGCCGGTTGGGCTCATAGCGAAGTTGCATTCACATAGTTGCATTCCAACAGCAGCTGGAGGACCAACATTGTGCAGCCTTGTGCTAGGGCAACACTAATCTAGAACGCAAGCTCCAGTGCAACATGTTTGCACATGTACAGCATTAGTTTAGATGTCCGTCCCTGTTCATCATGTTATAGACCAGAGCTGCACAACTTTGGCCATTTTATTGGACTACAACTCTCATCATTCGCAGCCACAGTGGCCAGTAGTAAAGGATGATGGGAGTTGTAGGCAACATCTGTAGAAGGGCCAAAGCTATGCAGCCAGGCTATTGACAATCCAGATCTGCAGAATGAGCGCAAGTAGGACCATGGACTGTATCATGATAAATGCCAAATACAGATGTGACAGGGCATTAGAAGTGGACTGAAAGCGAAAAGCAAACTTTCAGTCAAGAAAAATGTAGAGAAGGCAGTGAGTTGAGGAAGGCACATAGAAAACCACCTTCTTATTATTCTATGTAAACTGCTTTAAGGACTTTCATTCAGAAGTGGTATGTAAATAGTAGTATCAGGCAAAGGTCTTTTGGAACCTAAAATACAGGAAGCGTAAGTTATTTATCTGATAATCAGGGCAAGGGAGCAAGCCAGTATCCTAGTATTTACAATAGAACTGGCCAATCTAGAAGCCTCAAACTACTTGCCACTTACAAAAATCAACCCTGTGCCATTTCCTACGTGAAGTTCCAGGGTGGTGTAGTGGTTAGTGTGTGGGACTAGGACCAGGGAGACCCAAGTTCAAATCCCCATTCGGCCATGATAGTTGTTGGGTGACTCTGGTCCAGTCACTTCTCTCTCAGCCTAACCTACTTCACAGGGTTGTTGTGAGGAGAAACTTGAGTATGTAGTACAGCACTCTGGGCTCCTTGGAGGAAGAGTGGGATATAAAATGTGTTTTTTAAAAAAAGTTCTGGAGTCCTGAGTGCATTCTGAAACATTCATACATCAGGAGTTTATTACACAGATCAACATGGCAAGCTCATCATCACAAAGGAAAAACAGAACATGCATTCTTAAACAACTACTTCAATCCCAACAGTTTGCACATGGCAACCTTAATCTCCTTATTTCTCATGCTATAGATAACTGGATTCATCATGGGTGGGACTACCGAATATATGACAGCAAACACCATATTTGTTTGTGAAGAGGTGTGCAGTATAGGTCTCAGGTAGACAAGCGCTCCAGTGAATAGGAACATGGAGAAAACAATGAGGTGAGGCAGGCAAGTAGAAAAAGCCTTTTGCCTTCCCTGGGATGAGGGGATTTTCAGCACTGCTGTGAAGATCTGTACATATGTAACAACTACAAAGATAAAGCAGCCGAATGCTGCAGTGACACTTAAGGCAAGAAGTGCATCTTCAAAGAGGTATAAATCAGAGCAGGAGATCTTTACCAGCTGCAGGACCTCACAGAAAAATTGGTCCACAATGTTGGAGCAGAATGTCATGGCAAAGGTGCTACCAGTATGAAGCATGACATAGAGAATGCCAGTAATCCATGCACCAGCTGCCAAGTGAATGCAGGCACCTTTATTCATAATCATTTCGTATCGTAGTGGATTGCAGATGGCAACATACCGGTCGTGTGCCATTACTGTGAGGAGCGTGAAATCTGATGTTGCAAAGACTAAAAAGAAATAAACTTGAGTCACACATCCAGAATAAGAAATCAACCTGGTATCCAGGAGGGAATTTGCCATGGATTTGGGGATGGTGACAGAAACAGAACCAAGGTCTGTCAAAGCTAAGTTCATCAAGAAGAAGTACATGGGGCTGTGAAGATGGTGATCAAGAGCTACTACTGAGATGATCAGAAGATTCCCTGTTATGGCAGACAAGTACAAAACCAAGAACACAATAAAGTATGTGATCTGCAGTTCTCGGACATCAGAGAACTCCAAGAGTAGAAACTCTTTCATGGATGTTTGGTTGGTCATTTTCCACCCTCTCACTTTTAAAACTGTGGGATATGGAAGAAAGAAGAAAGAAATCTGTTACTATTGGCCATTCCAAAGAACAGTTAATCTGGAATACAATTGAATTAATCTCATTTTATCTCAATGAGGTGGACAAGACTTAGCTACCCTTTAGTATGCTTGTGTTGGTAAAGGAGACAATCTTAAAAAAAAGAGACTGCCATTTAAAGTTATAAATAGTCACTCTTATGCAGCTTGAAAAATTTTGCTAATCTGGTCAAGCAATATATTAATAATATAAAAATTCTAATCAACTGCTGCAGAAGATTGATTAAACATATTATGGTCGCAGACCAGAAAACAAAAACAAGAAAAAAAATATAAAATTGCAGGAGAATTAATGCAGTTTACAGTAACTTACATCACATCAATTTCCAGTTCTACAGTACTGCTGAAGTGACTTCTGTATGGATGTCAGTAGGGATGTACGAAACGTTTAGGATATGCCCATTGTGGATGTTTTGTAGACAAAACAAAACACCCATTTTCCAGATCCAAAAGTTTTGTATACAAAACAAAACGTCCCTGTTTCGGCTACAAAACGTTTTGTTGTTTCAGACCTCCATTTTGTGATGATCACTGAGTCAGTATCCATTTTGTGTTTGACATATCTTTGAATTTCCCGGCTTCCAGCCTTCCAATCAGTGACCTAAAGCATGGGCTGACCTGCTGACAATTCCCTGCTTGTTCCCCATTGGCTCTTTCGCTTCTTGCCACTCTTTATTGACCCCACATTGGCCAGGGGAAGGGTTGAAGAAGGGGCAAGGGTGGGGGGGAGTTCAAGGAGGGGTTTTCAATTCATTCAGCAAGTTAGTAGCTGCCATTCTGCCTTTCTGCCTCATTGGAGAGAGAGGGAGAGGAAAAACTAGTTTACAGCATTGCATTCCTCAAATTGCCATGATGCCATGCCATTGCCTATGCCTGCCTTGTTGCCAGCCTGAGCCTAGCGTGCTATGGGTACTGCATATCAGCCTGGGAATGGATTCAGGGGCAGAAGAGTGGGTTGGGTGGTAGTGCCCCAATGGGTGCCTGCCAGTCTGCCACCACCCAGATTCCAAAGGAATTGGGCAAAGGGCTGGTTATTTGTGATTTGTTAAAATCTACGCATCTTTAAGATTTTTCCTCATAGGGAATAATGGGGGTTTCAACAGCCCCATAACTCCACTTGGGGGGCACTGGGGTGGCCCAGAGTGAGTGGTGGTATAGTGCACATAGGGTACCAACCACCCCATGGGTTGCTAACCCATGGGGTTCTGGGTTCTGTTGTTTCTGTGGTGTTCTGAGTGTAGATTCTCTGGTAGCATATGAGAGTGGATTCTTGTTTTTCACTGAAAATCTCATATACTACCAGAGAATCTACACTGAACACCTCAGAAACAACAAAACCCAGTACCCCAGGGACTTGTCAGTAGGGGGTGGTTGGCACCCTGTGTGCATTACACAACCACTTGCTCTGGGCAACCCCATTCCCCCCCAAGTGAAATTATGGGGCTGCTGAAACCTCCATTATTCCCTATGGGAGAAATCTTAAACACACTTAAACTTCAACAAATCACAAAAAATCAGCCCTTTGCTAAAATCCTTTGAAATAATTCTGGTAGCTTCCTTGCCCCCATTGGGCAATACCACAATAATCTGCTATTATGTCACAGGACACTCATAAGGATCCTAACAGCTGGAGATGAAGGGTTGGTCATTGGTGAACAGAATTGGTGCAGCTTTTGTTAATGAAGTAGCAGGTCATTTTCAGTACCAAAATTATTCGTAAAGACGTGTAAACTTAAAGAATTCACACAAAAAATCAGCCCTTTGCCCAATTCCTTTGAAATTTGGGTGGTAGCTTCCACCCATTGAACACTACTACCACCACCCACTCTTTTTGCCCTGGGACCCTTTTTTAAAAATCCAAATTGATTCGGATTCGGATTCTGAAAATTCAGTTACAAAACGAAATGGGTGATTCGGATTCAGAAAATTTGGTTACAAAACAAAATGGGGGTATTTCTATTTGGATACAAAACGAAACAAGAAAATTCCAAAATGCACACCCTAGATGTCAGTTAAGGACAGTAAAGACTTTTTGCATTCTCAGTATATTAACACAAAGCACAACTTATACTGCTAATCTTTCTGAGCATGGCAGAAAGAATTTGGGGAAGGGGGAGACTTAGGACCAAAGTGACAATCAGAGAATCCTACAACAGATGCTGCCAGGCTTCTAGGCAACTTCTAGGTAATTTATTATTATTGTTACAAATAACAATTTTAAAAAGTCTCACTTTACCCTGAAAGGAGAGAGTGTGTGTTTGGGTAGGCAAATAACCAACAGGAAAACACAAAATGTGATTTAAAGAAACATGGAAGGTTACCAGACTGGAAAGGATTTTCCCCACACTTAGTGTAGTCACCCCAATAGAATCCTGGTAGTAAGCAACTATAAGAACAGTGAATTCCTGAGCATTAAACCATCATTTCCGTGACTAGGCCTGAATAACTGGCAAACTCTGTTCCAGGCACATCTAATATGGGGGAGGGGGAGAGAATATGGAGCATGCACGAGAAAGAGGAAAATGCTCATAGAGTAACAAAATATATAACTTACCTTTTCATTCATATATTTGCTTGGCATGAAGGTCTATCCATTCTAGAGCATTACAGAGAACTGTAGAACTTTAGTCTTCTTTGGAGCTAAGCACAAACTGTGCAGCTGATTGACAAGCAGCAAGAAAAGGCTTGCAAGTGTAGGACATTCCCCAGACAGCAGGCTTCACCATAGGTTTACTGCGAGGCTTTAGTGCCAGTTTGAAGTTGCCTCAAAAAACCAATCCAAAAAGTGGATTTTTTTTGCCCCAGATATATATCGGGCTACACTCGAATGTGCAATGAAGAACCCGAATTGCCTGTGAAGTGCTCCCTGATAGCTCACTGGAATATCAGGGTAAAGCTAACTGATATGTGAATGCACACCTTCATTCTGGAGGTGATGCAAACTAAAATCTGAGTGTGAAAAAATTCCTGGAGATTTATTCACTTCTCCTCAGAGTTTGGAGTGTTTTATTCTCAG
This sequence comes from Hemicordylus capensis, assembly GCF_027244095.1. Taxonomy (NCBI): domain Eukaryota; kingdom Metazoa; phylum Chordata; class Lepidosauria; order Squamata; family Cordylidae; genus Hemicordylus; species Hemicordylus capensis. The sequence continues at coordinate 30,412,710 of NC_069662.1, read as the reverse complement.
GAGTCCAGCATTGCATCAAGTTTACCACAGAAACTGAAGTGATCATTAGTGCAAATGAGCTGAGTGCCTCTAAAGGAGAAAGTACTGTATGGTTGATTACAAGATTGGTTATTTTGTTAACTTCAGCTCTTTATTATGTTTTTATTTTATTCACATCCCTCAAAAGCCAACTTTTCGTCTCTAAGGGTTCTTGTGTCAGAATTCAGCACAGCACAGAGGTGCTCTTACCCCTGCCCCCCCAAATCCTCTTTAGTAGGGATGTGTGAATTGATTCAGGTACAAATCAATTTGTACTTGAATCTAGCTGGTTCAGGCAACTTGGGACAGAACAAATTCAGGTCCAAATCCTGCCAGATGTGATTCGAATTGCTTCAAGAGGTGCTCTTACCCTTGAGGGCCTCCAAATCCTCTTTATTAAGGATGAGAGAATCGATTCAGGTACAAATCAATTTGTACCCAAATCTAGCTGATTTGGGCAATTTGGAGACAGAAAAAATTCAGGTCCAAATTCTGCCAGATGTGATTTGAATTGCTTCAAGATTTGGATTCCTCTTATTATTTTTTCCAGATTCCCATTTTTCTTAAAAAAGAAAAGAAAAAAGAAAAGAAACAGCTAAGAGGTCCATGTTAGGCTTAGGATAGGGTGACTTTGAATTACCATTATTTCCTATTGTGGAAATATACAAAATCATTAATTTTTAAAAAATATATATTTAAAAAATCAACCAAGTGCCCCACTGCCTTGAAACTTGGGTGGTAGGTGGCACCCATGGGGACCTACCCACTACCCAAACATGGTGTCCCTAGGACCTTTATAAGTTGTCCGAATCAATCCAAATCTGAATCAAATCAAACCAAATGCAAATCGAATCTGGGGTGATTTAGAGGGACACATTTGAACACAAAACAAATCAGGGGTGATTCAATTTGGGCACAAATAGAATTTTAAATAATGATTTGTGCAAAACGCTACTCTTGAGTTTGTCCCTGGCGGATAGGTCAGCACACCACACTGCACGATCTCGCTGCTCCAAGTGGCCGAGCATGACTGTGACCTGTGCCGGGCAGCTGAGCGTGACCTCTGCTTTAGAGGTAGAAGGGGGAGGGGGGAAAGAAATATGTGGGTTTGCAACATGTCAAGTTGCATGTTGAAAAGTTTCTGTTAATGTATATTTGCATAAATATACTTGTTTTATATTCTTACATTCTAGTGAGTTAAGTTGCTGTTTGTGCCTCAAATACTGTGAGTGTCATGGTGTGTGTGTGTGTGTGTGTGTGTGTGTGTGTGTGTGTGTGTGTGTGTGTGTGTAGGGAGATGGTGTTTAACTTGCAGTGGGGGGCTCCAAAGGCCTTTAGCTCCAGGCTTCAAAATTACCTAGGTGCACCTATGGCACAATATTCATCACACCCCTTTAACAGATGTACAGTCTTTTGGGAGTTGTTCCTGCACTATATACTATATACAATGACTTACTAATTAAGGATTTACTTCCAGATGTCATCACATAGTAAATGTTCTATAGATCTTAAACTCTCCCATTACCCCAATGCCATTACCATAACCATAAAATTTATGTAGGGGGGGAAATGAGGACAGTAAAAAACTTCAGATTTGCCGGCCAGAGTTCCAAGGTAATTTTCAGTTTCTAAAACCGTAGCCAAGGGGGAAAGTTTGAATTCTGAACGTTGTTGTGTCCTTAATTATAACAATACAGAGATGTCAGATGTAGAAATATTTTGGTATGCAGATGCAAAATTATGTCTTTGCCAAGACATCCAGACTAATACTCCTTGCTAAAATATATAACTTATCCCTGCAATCGGGCTCTGTACCAGAGGACTGGAGAGTAGCAAATGTAACACCAATTTTCAAAAAGGGATCCAGGGCAATCCAGGAAATTATAGGCCGGTTAGCTTAACTTCTGTTCCAACCAAAACTAGCAATAAACCGTGTGCAAACAGCAAATATATATAAACATGCAAATTCAGAAATTAAATAATTATATTTTATATATATGTGTGTCATAAATTCTTTAAAAATATCTCTTAATATACATACATATTTCAAAAGAACACTAAGAAATGTCCAAAGTTGCCCAGAGCACAGAATAATGAAGATGGTAAAAGTATTCCAATCTTGCTTAATCAGTATGAAGGACTGTGATGTTACAACAGAACACCAAAACAAGTTCACTATTTCCCAAAGTACATAAATTTATAGGAGATGTTGGCAAAGTTCCACTCCTTTAAAATCAGCATAGAGAAATGTGCTGTAATGATAGTCCGTTCTGTTATCTGGAGCTTGTAAGGATAATAATTCTTTCGCAAGTAGGTCCTTAGCATAGAGAGAAATGTTGTAATAATAATCCGTTCTGTTATCTGAAGCTTGTAATAATAATTCCTTCACTAGTAAGTCCTTAAAAACTGTCTGGATATTCAGTATTTTTCACTGAGGCTTCCTCATGAAGGACTTATCAGCAATGTGTTCATTCTAAAGATAGCAATACAAAATGCTAACTGGTTGAAAGACAGGAAACAGAGGGTAGGTATAAATGGAGAGTTTTCACAATGGAGGGAAGAAAGAAGTGGGGTCCCCCAGGGATCTGAACTGAGACCGGTGCTTTTTAATTTATTCATAAATAATCTAGAAGTAGGGGTAAGCAGCAAGATGGCCAAATTTGCAGATGATACCAATCCCTTTCAGGTAGTGAAATCCAAAACGGATTATGAGGAACTCCAAAAGGATCTCTCCAAAGTGGGGGAGTAGGCAACAAAAAGGCAAATGCGGTTCAATGTTGGCAAGTGTAAGGTGATGCACATTGGGACAAAAAACCCTAATTTCAAGTATACGCTGATGGGATCTGAGTGGTCGGTGACTGACCAGGAGAGGGATCTTGGGGTCGTGGTGGACAGCTCATTGAAAGTGTCGACTCAATGTGCGGCAGCTTTGAAAAAGGCCAATTCCATGCTAGGGATCATTGGGAAGGGGGTTGAAAATAAGATGGCTAATATTATAATGCCATTATACAAAACTATGGTGCAGCCACACTTGGAGTACTGCATACAATTCTGGTCACCACAGCTTTAAAAAGACATTGTAGAACTGGAAGAGGTGCAGAAGAGGGTAGCTAAGATGACCAGGGGCTAGGAGCACCATTCTTATGAGGCAAGACTACAACACCTAGGGCCTTTTAGTTTAGAAAAAAGACGACTGTGGGGAGACATGATAGAGGTCTATAAAATCATGCATGGTGTAGAGAAAGTGGAGAGAGAAAAATTCTTTTCCCTCTCACACAACACTAGAACCAGTGGTCACTCCATGAAATTGATTGCCAGGAGGTCTAGGACCAACAAACGGAAGTACTTTTTCACACAACGTATGATCCACTTGTGGAACTCTCTGCCACAGGATGTGGTGGCAGCCAACAACCTGGACGGCTTTAAGAGCAGTTTGGATGACTTCATGGAGGAGAGGTCTATCAATGACCACTATAATCAGAGGGCTGTGGGCCACCTCCAGCCTCAAAGGCAGGATGCCTCTGAGTACCAGTTGCAGGGGAGTAACTGCAGGAGAGAGGGCATGACCTCAACTTCTGCCTGTGGCTTCCAGCGGCATCTGGTGGGCCACTGTGCAAAACAGGATGCTGGACTAGATGGACCTTGGGCCTGATCCAGCAGGGCTGTTCTTATGTTCTTATGTTCTTAATACTGCACTAGTGCAACAAGAAAGCTGTTTCAAATCTGTTTCTGGAAACAATGTCATACTGTGACGCATTCAATGAGTTATTTGCAGATAGCATTTGGGTGGTGGTGGTGGTGGTGGTGTGTGTGTGTGTGTGTGTGTGTGTGTGTGTGTGTGTGTGTGTAGGACAACAGTATTTCTGCAGGGCTAGTTAGGGGGGTGTCCAGCAATCATGGACATGCATTTCATCTGGGCTGATCTGGACAACAATATTTCTGCAGTGCTAGTGAGGGGGATGTCCAGCAATCCCTCTTGCAGGATTAGATTGGAGCAGTTTCAGTTTGTGACTCCTGGGGATGCAGACAAGCTGTTAAGAGTGTTCCAGCCTACCAACTGTTATTTGGGTCCTTGCCCAACACGACTGATTTCATCTTGCAGGGAGGTTGTTGGAACTGGTCAGGTTGACATTAATACATCCTGAGTGAGAGCAGGATGACACCTGGTTTGAAGGAGGCAGTGGTTAGACCCCTTCCTAAGAAGCCCACTCTGGATACCCTGGTGATGAATAATTATCAGGCCAGTCTCCAACATCACATAGTTGGGTAAGATGGTTGAGAGGGTGGTGGCTTACCTGCTCCAAATGGTCTTGGAGGAAACTGATTATCTAGACCCATTTCAAACTGGCTTTAGGGAAGGCTATTGGGTTGAGATGGCCTTGGTCAGCCTGACAGATGACCTTCTCCAGGGAACTGACAGGGTGTGTGTGACTCTGCTGGTTCTTTTGGATCTCTCAGTGGCTTTGGATACCACTGACCATGGGGGTTTGGGGGGTGGGGACACTGTTTTATAGTTGTTCTGCTACTATGTCTCTGGTAGATTTCAGATGGTGGTGCTTGGTGACAGTTGCTCTTCAAAATGGGAGCTACTATATGGAGTCCCTCAGGGCTCCATTCTGTCAACAATGCTTTTTAACATCTACATGAAACCACTGGGTGAGGTCATCAGGGGATTTGGAGCTGGGTGGTATCAATATGCTGATGACACCCAAATCTATTCTTCCTTGTCATCAATATCAGGAAATAGCTTTAGCCCCTTAAATGCCTGTCTAGAGGATGAAGTCACCAAAGTGGAAGCCAAATTTATTTATGGGGCGATGAGACAGACATCCAGCCATGGTCTTTTATAGGTTTGATTTTATGGTAGTTTTAGTTTATCTGTATATGTATCATTATATTTACTCTATTTATTGTAATTCTGTATGGTTGTTGTCACTTTTGTTTCTCTTTGGCCTACAGCTGCAATAAAAGAACTAACTAAAAGCCTGCCTAGAGGCAGTAATGTGCTGGATGAGGGATAATAAACTGAAGCTGAATCCAAGCAAAATGGAGGTGCTAATTGTTGGGGTCATAATCTGCAAGGGGGATAGAACTTCTGGATGAGTTTACACTCCTCCAGAAAGAAAAAGGTTCTTAGCTTGGGAGTGCTCTTGGACCCCAATCTCGCCCTGGTGCCTCAGGTTGAGGCTATGGCCAGGAGCACCTTTTACCAGGTGCAATTGATTCTACAACTCTGCCCATTCCTCGAGGAGAATGACCTGAAAATAGCTAGTAACCTCCAGATTGGACTACTGCAATAATCTGTATGTAGGGCTTTCTTTGTACATAGTTCAGAAACTTCAGTTAGTCCTAAAGGTGGTAGTCATATTGGTCTCTGAGGTATCCCAGGGAGACTACATGGTGCCTGTTCTTAAACTGTTGCACAGGCTGCCAATATGTTCCCAGGTAAAATACTAAGTGCTGGTTATTACCTTTAAAGCCCTGAATGGCTTAAGTCCATGCTTTTCTCTGCAGGAACCCCTCTGATTAAATAATAAAGAGGGGTCCATCTTCAGGGATCCACCAATGTAGTTGCCTAGCAACAGGGACACTGCCACATCCCATCCCAAGCTTGTCAGCCTGTCAAGCAGCAAAGTAATAAAGCAGCATCCCCTCATCCCACTCTGTCTCTTGCTCCCTGCTTCTGACAAGCAGGAGGGAAAGGGGACAGGATGACAGGAAGGGCACTAAGTGCTTTGCTCCCCAGGAACCTGTTCATCTTGTGGTGACATGGGATTTGTCCTTCTCAGTTGTCACCCACAGGTTGGGGAACACACTCCCTGTGAACAGGAGAGGATTATCTTCCTTGGAGATAATCAAGAGCCTTGAATAAGGGCCTTGGAGAAGCCCTTCAGGAGAGCCTTAAAGACCCATTTTTTCCCTATCTCTATCCATTCAGTTGTGTGCGACTCTCGGTCACTCTATGGATCACTGCACTCCATGCCATCCTATTTCAGACAGCTTCCTTTGAGTCTGCCATGGTCATTCCAGTGTCATTTTTTATAATATCCAACCACCAAGTACAAGGCCATCCCCGTCTCCTTCTCCCACTGATCATTCCCAGCATAATTGTCTTTTCGAGTGAGTCAGCTTGCATGATATGACCAGAATATGTCAGTCTATGTTTGGTAATCTTAGCTTCTAGTGATATTATTGGTTTAACTCGATCTAAAACTTCCTTATTTGTAATTCTCGCTGTCCATGGGATACGCAACAATCGCCTCCAACACCACATCTCAAAAGCCTCCATCCTTCTCCTATCTGCCTTCTTCAAAGTCCAAGTTTCACAGTCATATGTGGTTATTGGAAATATTATTGCATTAACCAATCTGCATTTGGTTAGGAAACCAGTATCTTTGCTCTTCCAAATTTTACTCATGCTGATCATTGTGGTTCTTTTTAGCCTGTCTTTTAATATCTAGTTTAATGTTGATTTTAATCTGGCTTCTATGTTTTTAAAAGAATCTTGAATTTTTTAATATGTGTTTTTGAATTTAATTTAAATGGCCTGAGCCACTTTAGGAAGAGCAGTATATAAATTGAATAAATGAATGAATAAAAAATAAGCATCAATAAAAATTTTAAACATTTAAATATATATTTAAATCCTTGGACTTTTAATCTTAGTTTAGTTTGGTTTAGCTTACTGCTACAGTCATAGACTAGCATGGGGGAGGGAGGGATGAAAACCTTTAATCTTACACAACACGCTAGGAAGTAGAGATTCTCAGAGGTCTGTTGGAAGGAGATTTGAAAAAAATGATTGATGAATTAGCTTGCATGGTGGCTATTTCATTCTTATATAAATATTGCAAATCTACACAAATCTAGGTTTGTGTAGCAAGGTGTAGGATATACAAAGTCCAGCCTAGCTAATTCTATTAGGTAGAAGTTAATGTAAAGTTAACTTTTCTCTGTGTCCCCCGATGACTGAGTTGGGCTGGACTCCTGAGACCAAGCCTCCAGGAGCTTCAATTAATACTTCTCCGCCCCATGATGACACAACTTCCTAGTGTCAATGGAGACAGACCTCTTTACTGTTTCACACACACACACACACACACACACACACACACACAGCTAGAATGCTAAATTGATTATCACCAGTGGCTAGATACACACACATTGCTCTGCAGTAGCTGGATGGAGAAGGAAATCCTTATGCAACTGAAAAGATCCGTGAAGAAAAATAGTAAGTTGCTGATATACTTTATTGATACTTCAGCAGTTTACCATGGGCTGAATGTATACCCAGCATTTTTAGGTCTATGTACGCATATTTTGTTCTCTAATTCCCTCTAAACTTACTTATAGTGACATACCTTTAATTCTGATGCCAATAAATATTTCTGTAGTTTACATATGCTACCAGTTCATAACATTATTTCATTCCATTTACTTTAACAGCAACATCTACTCTCATAACTTGCAGTTTTAATGTATTAATAAAAATACTGTTGATGTTTTAATTAAAATATCCAGTTTATTTATTAATTAAATGCAATCTACCCCATCTAAAGGAGTTTTCATGAAAGAAATGAACCATACAAGAGGCATGAGGAGCTGTAGAAAATGGAAGCCCACTAGTAAAATTCCCTCCCCCTCCCCCTGTAACATATAGTGCAACGTAGGGTATTTCCTGAAGTCATATTTGTTATGCATTTTCTTTACTGTTTCTCCACATCATTGGTAACACAATGATGTAACACAATGGTAACACAATGATGTAGGAGAAGGAGTAAGATGTACTAGATTAGAAGGAAGAGGAGAGGGGGAATTGACATAAGTTGGTGGCAGCCCCATGTAAGAACCAGATTCATTCTAAGTCCCACTGATTTTAAAGGGAGAGATATATTCACATACTTAACTCTCCCAATGGCAACAGTGGAACTTAAAATGCTTGATTTGGGCTGAATCCTGTTTTCTTTGGCCCCGTTCTCAGACATAGAGTGAAACCTTGGTTAGACGAAGCTGTGGTTAATCTGTGAAGCCGAGAATCATGCCGCAGATGATGCATTAATTGCAGTTTGGCAACCGCCGGCTTCTGGGCAGAGGAAAGCTCCACTCTTCCTAGTCCACCCAGGCTGAAGCCCAGCAAGCTCCACTCCTCTCATGTCACCAGACTGTTGGCAAAGTGTCAGCATGCTAGTGAAGCTGCAACCATTGGCTGCAATTTCAAAGGGGGTGTGTGTGCCTCAACCCCTTCCTTACATTGCTCACACCACTGTCTTCCACAGAAGGATCTTGTGCCCCCACCCCCCAGGAAGAGAGGATTGGACCCCTCTCTTCCCACTTGTACTGGTCAAAGAGATACTGCACAAACAACACCTTATAGGTTTTCAGAATGCATTTTTAATGGGCAATGGCCCAAACCAGCCATTTGTCCAGCAGACATTCTATGAGATGCTGCCCCTCCTCCCCATTTCTCCAGCGACTTCTATCCACCCCCCTCTGCTTTCCCCTACACCCCCATCCCATTCATGCATGGACAGCTTGTTAGAGTTTGTTGATTTTCACCCACAATAAGTAAAACAGCAGACCACTAAGGAATGAGCACACACTCCAGTTACAGAGTAGGTAGCTGAGGATGGTTTGGATATTGCAGCTATTTAGAGAAAAGACATGGAGATCCTTGTATGACTAAACACTAAATATTTATTGGTTAAATACACTTAGATAGGAAAGACCTAGATCTAATCTAAAGGACTACATAATGGATAGGTAAGGAGAAAGAGAGATGTTTCCATCTGTTCTCTAGGAGGAAAGGAAGGATTGTGACTCAGCACAGGAAGTGCTGCAGAGTCAGTTCAGGGGTCATAGTGTAGGGACAGATAGGGAGACCCTTACTCACTGTCTCTACTCCCAATGCCCCTAGTGGTCATTAGGACACTTGGTGCAAAAGGTCGATGCAGTGGAAGTTCATCTCCAACATGGCTAGGATGAGACTGCAAGGAAGAGGGTGAGATTACTTATGATTTTCCCCCTTCAATTTTTGTTAATATTGCTCTATTTTCTGTAAAAGTTGGTAGCAGAAGAGGGGCCCAGCCCCTTTCCCTGGGTGCATGCATGCTTGGTCTCAGCCACATCTCATGAGAAGAACTGTCCATATTGAGCAGGATGTTATAGGCTATAATTGGGTATAGTTATAGAAAGTTGTTATATTGATGAACTGGCAGCACCTCTGAATTTTGTAGTTTTGTTTTTTGTTTGGTTGTTGTTTTTTTACTATGGACAATGTATGTTAATTTACTGCCCATCTGATGTTTGGGCCATTGGCCGTAAATAAAGTATCTATCAATATATCTATCAGCCCATCTGACATATTCACTATTACTGCAACAGAATCAGATAATTCTGAAAATTATAAATCTATTACATTCCAGAGTCTTTTTATGTAAGCAGAAGAATACAGGCAGCAAACTGAAGAAAGTACCCCCACTCTTAAATGAGGTTAGCAGAGCAAGTGCTCTGCTAACCCTGTTTATACAATTGTGAGTAACCATGACTGGTGGCTTTGTGCTGTGGCAACTCACAAGTAAACCCCCGACTGGGAGAGTACTCACGAGGGGCATGCTGGGACTTCTGGGGGCTGGGAGGCCTCCAATCCCCACTGCCCCTACTGGCTTGGTGATGGGGCCGGTAGTTGTGTTGGCAGTAGGGATGTGCACAGAACCACGGAGGCGTGGTCCGGCACTGGGGGGTATGTAGCTTTAAGGGTGGGGGGGTAGTACTTACCCCTCCCACCACTTTTCCCCCTCCGGCACTTGACTTTTCAGCAACGTTTTTGGGGCGGCAGTGTTCCTCCCTGCTGCCCCTGCCCCCATCATTGCCCAGCAAAAGGGGAAGTAGAGTGCATGCATGCGCCCATTGTGGGGCGCGCGCACATGGGTGATGGGCGTGTGCCCCACAATGGGCGCATGCGTGCACTCAACTTCCCCTTTTTCTGGGCAACAACAGGGGCAGGGGCGGCAGGGAGGAACACTGCTGCCCCAAAAACAGAGGGGGGGAAGCGGCTGGAGGGGTAAATACTACCCCCACCCTTAAAGCTACATACCCTCCCCCCCCACCGCCGGCCCACCCAATCCAGACCAGTTCAGAGGCCTCTAACATGGCCCTGGACTGGTCTGGTGCACATCCCTAGTGGGCAGCCAATCATCTGCATGGAGAATGGGTCAAGTCTGCTTTCTCCACAGAAGCCCTGCAGGCTCTACACACAGATTGTGTGTGGAGTCTCACTGTATTAAGCTAGTTAGTGGAGCAGTCTTTCTTCTGTACATAATCTATAATGTAACAATGAGGCCACCATGCCTAACAAATCTCTGTAGCTGAATTTCTGCTTCTAGATGCAAATAAATTAGGAAATCAATGAGATAGTTATTTTTATATAATAATAATAATATTAATAGTAATAATGATGATGTTTCCTGCTTTTTCATTCAGAAGGTGGAACAAACCTGATTAAAGCTGTGTCTGCACAATGAACGAAGTTGTGCTAATGCAACAAGTTTGTGCAGCAGCAGCACTAAAGCACAGGGATTTTCAGAAATGCACTCATGTGAGAAAGTTCCCTGCAAGATGTGTGACAGATTGAGCACTTTGTTGTGGAAGCACAGACGTGTGTCGTGTGGACACAAATTCTAGAGTTAATGAAACTAGCTAGAGCAACAGCCAGCCTTGTGCTACTTACAACATATTTGTGCAAGCACAGCTTTAATCAGGATGTCAGCCAGGGTCTGTGCAAGGAAATTCCACATGTGCAAATGTCAGGGTGACAGCTGCAAATATTTTTTTTAAAATTGAAACCATGGACAGCCTGGTTGAAGTAAATAAAATAAATTCAAGCTGTATGACAAGACTACATTGTTTTGAGGAAAATGTTAGCTCTCTCCCAATAATCAAGTTCTATAGATCCATGGATGTCATTTTAGTGTTTGTGTCTCATCTTCAGCTCTGTTTCTTCTCCTTTTCTTAAAGAACATATGCATTTATTATATTTATGTATCATTGTTAAATGGGGCATGTCCCAGACTGGTAGCTTTCAGGGGCGTAGCATCTATTGGACAAGCAGGGACAAGTGTCTCTGGGCTGAATGGGTCAGGCCCCCAAAGAGACTGCCCCCACCGCTTCTACTGTCCTGTCCTGCCCCACCGGGGATGATCACCACCCACCACCCAGAGCCAGATGCCAAGATAGGTAGCAGTGGTGGGGCAGGAGCGATGGCAGCAGGGCAGAGCAGGGGTGGTGGCGGAGAGATGTCGGCTGCCCCACCCCTTGTGTCTGACATCAGATGCAGGGGTCGTGGCTTGGGGTACAGGGACACGAGCTCATTTCACATGTGCGATAGGGCCACCCGACCTGGGTTTTGTCCTCTGGCCCCTCGGGGTCCTGCTACATCCCTGGTAGCTTTGAAACACTCTGACAACCCAGGGCCAAACTAGACTCTAATCCCATTATTGGCCCTTGCTTATTATTTCTGTGACTGTGTACACAGCATTCCAAATTAAGCATGTGCAAATTAAATTGGGGCATGAGTGATTAACCCCCCCGATCACAATCTACATTGCTCTTGTAGCTGCCATTTGCTTAAGGATGAAGTCTCCTGTTGGCATCAGGGAGCGTTCCTCTCATGGGAAATAACAGCTTTATGGGCCCCAATCTGAATCGGGATCATGGAAAGGAAAAAGACATAATTATTTCATATTCATATGCCATGGTCTCGATCCAGACCTCCACTATAATTGCTATTTACAAAAACACACAAAGAGAAGACACAAAGGTAGTGGTGTCATTACAGTAACACTAAAATCGGCATTAAGTAAACTGGCTAGAGATTAGGGGTGTGTGAGTCAGCTCAGTTTGAGCACAGCTGTACTTCACAGGTTTGGGGTAGAACTGGGCCCTGTTCAAATTGAGCCAGCTCAGAGCTGTATTGGTGAAGGGGAATCCAGTGAGGATCCCCCTTTATCAGTAAAGGACTGGCAGGGAGGCTTCCCTAAAGGTAGAGTAGGAAGGAGAGGAGTAAGCAACTATTTATGAGCTATATGTGGCAGCTGTGTCAGCAACAGGGGGGGACAGCATGGGAGGCAGCAGCTCCCCCACTCTTGCCAACCTCCCACAGAGTGGGCAGGGCCATTGGCGGCCTCCTTGGGCCTTCTTTGGCCCAGCTCAGGCCTCTGTGCTCCGTGCATGCACAGAGGCCTGAGCCATTCCCAAAAAAGGCCTAAACAAGGCTGCTGCTGGCCCTGTCTACTCTGAGGAGGCCAGCAGAAGTGGAGGCAGCTGCTGCTGCCCCCACTGCCCCCACCTCCCACCACTACCACCAATGCAGTATTAGTAAGTAGTTGCTTACTCCCCTCCTACCCGCTCTACCTTTAGGGAAGCCTCCCTGCCTCGCCCTGCCCCTCCAAATTTATTGGTAAAGGGGAATCCTCCCCTTTACCAGTACAGCTTTGAGCCATTTTGAACATGTTTGACCGTGCACAATACTGGGCCGAGTCAGATCGAATATAGTCCAGATTCAAGCAGGAACCAGCAAAAACAACACATCCCTACTAGATAGTTGCAGCAGCAGCATTGTTGTCAAGATTAAGAATGGTGGCCTCTTAAATAGTTACTAAAATAGCCCACTGTTGTTTACAGGCCCTTTGTGTTTCCTTCTACAGAATGCAACAGGCTTCTACATGCAAAATGTCCAATGAAACTTCAGAGTCTGGCTTTCTGCTCTTGGAATTCTCGGAAGTTCGACAACAGCAGATGCTATATTTCATTGCCTTCTTGATGTTGTACATGGCAATTGTGTCAGGGAACCTCCTTGTAATCTCTGCAATTGCTATTGACCACCACCTTCATACCCCCATGTATTTCTTTTTGATGAACTTGGCCATGCAAGATGTAGGGTCTGTTTCAGTTATTATCCCCATATCTTTGTTCAATTCCCTGATGAATATCAGGCATATTTCGTATTCTGGATGTGTTGCTCAAGTTTTCATGTTTATTTTCTTTTTAGGATCTAATTTTTCCCTTCTCACAGTCATGGCTCATGATCGCTATGTTGCTATTTGCAACCCGTTACAGTATGAAATAGTGATGAACAAGCCAGCTTGCATACAAATGATTGTCAGTGTATGGATCACTGGTCTTCTTTATGGGGCATTACATACCAGTGGTACCTTTGCAGCTCCTCTCTGCTCTAATGTTGTCAACCAGTTCTTCTGTGAAATCCCGCAGATACTTAAGCTCACTTGCTCTGATTCATACCTAGTTGAATTGGGTTTTTTGGTGCTTAGTGCTCTGCTTGGGTTCGGTTGCTTTATCTTCACCATTGTAACTTATGTGCACATCTTCACTGCAGTTCTGAGAATCCCTACAGTGCAGGGAAAACAAAAGGCCTTCTCAACTTGTCTCCCCCACCTCACCGTCTTCTCCACATATGTATTTACTGGCTGCTTTGCCTACCTAAGGCAGCCTTCTAACATGCCTTCACATTCTGATTTGGCATTTACAGTGATATATTCAATGGTACCACCCTTGTTAAATCCAGTGATTTACAGCATGAGAAATAAGGAGATGAAAAATGCTCTGCAAAGGCTTTTCCATTTAAGGAGCTTCTTCTAAGACCTCAGGCAGATATTCTGATTAAACTAAATTCAATTCAATTCTGATTTAATTGATCATTCTAATTAAATTACTACTAAGGAGTTACTCTAAAGGACTGCTAAATATCAATGGGACTTTTGTCAGGATGGCAACTACCAACTCCAAATGTTCTTCTGTCAGTGAGAATGCTGCATGTGTTTAATTGTGGATGTAATCTCTGTCCGAAATATTTGCTAACTGTTAGAAACAGGTATGGGGACACATTATCTATGTAACAAAACCAGTCTTCCTCCATTCCTCTAGTTCACCAGTTACATCATTTACATTTCTCTTATCAGATCACATTGCCAGCTAATAGTTTTGCCTCTTTAGAATTTTACGTTTAGTTGGCTTTCTACATCTAATTGTCTGCCCTGGAAGTGGGTAGATCTGATGGTGGTAAAGCATACCACTGAACCCACAAAGGAAATGGACAAGGGGGTGATTTTTAAGAAATCTTTCCCAAAACCCCCATAGGCTCCTTTGGAGTTTTGTGGGAAAAGTTAAAAAAAAATTATAAATCACCCGTTTGCCCATTTCTTTTGTTCGTTGGGTGGCAAGTAGCACCCATCATGACCTACCACCTAATACATGTTTGTATACCTAGGAGCTATCCATGGGGGGAAAGAGTGGGGTGCTTTGAGTTCCCCATTGTTCCCTATGGCCAAAACACCTCAAAAAAAATGAGCTGTTTTGTCTAAACAGCCTTTTCAATTGCTATTTTGACAAAACCTTTTTGCCGTTTTGAGTTTCATTTTGAACTTGAAAGAAAACACAAAATCCATTTGTATACATCCTTACTAGAGTGCTAGGCTTTTCCCCTCTTCTGCAGCCCCGCAAGAGTAGAGAGTTGTTGTGGGGATCACTTTTTGTGGCTCTCTCCTCCCTCCTAAAGGACTGTTCCATAGGAATATATCCCTGAAGGTCACTATTACTGGATTACCCACCCTTGCACTAATAGAAGTGCTGTTCCACTTGTGTAAATATTCTCGTTCCAGTTCATTATTTTTAGAACATCTGTGGTATGAAGAATATACACTGTAGTCTAGTAATTACCATTTGTGAGCCAGTTATAGGAAACCTTGGATGAAATCCCTGCTCATAGAGTTCAATGGGTAATTTTGGGCAAGGCACAATTTTCAGGCTAAAATGTAAGTCATGATAAACTCAGCATAATGGATGATAAACCCTTCCTTGCAGCTCTGACATCCTTGGAGGAAAAGTGTTGTTGCCAATGGCAGATTAGTGGATAGGCAAAGTAGGCACTTGCCTACAGCATCAAAATTTGAGGGGGCATCAAATTTTAACACCCCTTTCTGGGTGCAGTAGCTGTGGGAAATGGGAAAGTTCCCTCTTTTACCTTTTAAAAGTTTCACTGCTTGATGGAATGGGGATGGCAAGAACATCTTCCTGCCTCCCAAACGGGTTGCAGATGGGCCAGTCTGCAAAACGTTTGGGGCCTTTCTCCACAGACACAGGGAGGCCCAAAATGGGCTACAGACTGGCCCATTCAGACATGTGGGAGGCAGAAGGGGAGCTGGAAGAAACTCTTGCTGCCCTCGCTGCCCCCATCCTGCCATGCAGCAACATTTTTTTAAAATGTAAAAGAGGGGATATTCCCCACACCCTCTCTCCATGCAGCCACTGTGGCTGCCCCTGCCCCCAGAGAAAGGCAGCAAATCCTTGGCTGCCTATGGGTGGCAAAAAGCTTAAACTGCCCCTGGTTGTTGCAAAGTAACTTGAAGGCACTGCAGTAAAATGTGAAATAAATTGACATCAAAGTCCCCAAAACAATTCACGTACAATTAATTTTTACTGTATAAGTATCACTTCTTGTGAGCCAGTTTGTACTTGGGTTCTCAAGTTCATTATTTTATACATAAATCAGCTCTGTATGAGAGCAGACCCACATGCAAGGTTGATTCTTTTCACCACATGTAGGTCTTCTGAAGAGGAATGTTTTGAATTATGCTTGCCTTTACCCTTCATAATTCACATGATATGGAACCATTTCACATTTAGATAGCTAAACCCAAAATATCAGCCAGTTGCAGATATTATGCTATATGAACATACAGATATCTATATTATATCCATACATGTGTTTGTGTGAATTGCAGTACATGTGTTCATTTTAAAGGTGAACCTGGATACAAGACCTTCAAATGCATTACAGATAGGAAGTATACTTCTGTACCTGCATTCAGCAAAACATGTGAATGACTGTAACCGATTTACAAATCTGTACCTGTGTACGCTGTGCACTCATTCTATGGTTTTGAGTTTTGAGGAAACTGTGTTATTGGGCCTATCATGTTCTTGTGAACTAAATTAATCCATACAAGAACAGATATCTGTCTGGGCTCAGGCTGTTGGCTACCACCAGGGGCCAAACCACATTCCGTGCATGCTCAATCAACAGGCACCCGAGTGAAGGGGAAACCATTGCTGCAGCCCCCACAATTCTAATTCTTAGTGTGGCTCATGGACTGACTGACATTAGAGAGAGAGAGAGAGAACCAGACCCAAGGCTACTGAAGAAATGTAAGCTTTATTGTAAGAAAATAGAATCATAACTGGAGCATCTGGGCAATACTATGTGCAGCAATCAGCAGTTAAAGCACAATTCTAGCTTTCTGATGTTGGATGCATGTAAGCTATCTATTCTTACTGATCAAATTCAAAAACAACAGTTTCAACTGAGAAGGGAAGAAGACTAATGTAGGTGAACGCAGGGAGAGGAAGCCGGGGTGAACGGGGGAATAGAGGTGAGTAAATGGAGGGAGGCTGGAAACTGAGCAGCCCAGACAAGTGGCTGCTGCTAATCAGTAAAGGGAAGACGGGGAGGATTTTGAGAGGAAAGAATCCCCAGAAAGCAATATTACCCCATCTAGGCTTGGCAATCAGGCACGAAATTCCGGTTCGAGTCACTCAGGCTGGCAAGTGTAGGAAGCAGGCATCTCGGATCAGGCCCAGACAGTAGTGTCATAGGGTACTTGCCTCGCATGCAGATTACATAGTGACGTGCCAAACAAGCTCTCTCTATGAAAACTGACCTCTGTCAATACTCAAGAGTGAGACAGTCAGTCAGACAAGGTGGATTGCTTTCCTTATTGCTCTGCCATATTGCCTAAAGACAACCTCTCTTATAGGGTTCAGATTCATAGATCTGCCCTTATAGTTTTCAGATGGATTTTTCCATGCCTGTCAAACCTCATGCTGCAAACAATTGTTCTAGACTCAGCATATGTGCACTTCCAATCATCCCCCTCTCCATCTACATGGTGCTCTTATCACTAAAACTCTGTATCTGAAGAAACATGTAAATAACTTGCACCGGCACCTCAGTAAAGTTATGTAAATAACTTGGGTCAGGACAGGGAAGGGTGACAAAGAAATAACAAAAGGAGGGTGTGGGTACCATATGAGAAAACTGGATCATGGTTAAATGGTCAGTATTTTTCCCCAGTTACCTTGTGGAGCAGCAGGGAAATGCTTGACTAACAATCAGAACGTTGCCGGTTTGAAT
Source organism: Hemicordylus capensis (assembly GCF_027244095.1). NCBI lineage: Eukaryota > Metazoa > Chordata > Lepidosauria > Squamata > Cordylidae > Hemicordylus > Hemicordylus capensis. The sequence goes on along the minus strand of NC_069662.1, from coordinate 30,395,489 downwards.
CCCCGCTGGGACTATATCGGGCAGCAGTGATATAGGAAGATGCTGGAAGGCAGCACCTCATTCTGCACGGGAGGCAATGGTAAATCCCTCCTATATTCTACCAAAGAAAACCACAGGGCTCTGTGGGCACCAGGAGTCAATATCAACTTGACAGCACACTTTACCTTTATTTCCACCCACCATGCATTTCAATATTGTTAGCATTTCAGCAATATAGTAATATATAGCAAGCACTGTTACTATGGCACAGTAAGATTCAGACTGCTCCAGACAGATGGGTGGGGGGAACCCAGTAATATCAGCATTATATTGGAGTAACAAAACTCTGACAAGAATGCAAAACATTGCTCAAGGCACTTAGCAGTTATCTAAAAGTATGTCTAGTAATTTTCCCATTTTCTCTGGGTGACTGGTTTACCTAGAACCTAATCATACCCCTAACCAAACAAATCTCTTGTACAAATATTTGGGATAGACTCAGGCCTTAGTCTATCTATTGGGGGACCTTTGAAGGTAGGCCCCAGTTGGACCACCTGCGACTTACAAGGCTGTATCAGTAAGAGCCATGCCACTTCTAAAAGTCTTCCATCCGGCCTAGCAAGGAGGAGGCAACAGTGCTTATGTTTGCACATATACATATGCATACACATATCTTTCTCTATATATCTCTCTCTCTCTGTGTGTGTGTGTGTGTGTACACATGTATACAAATGTGTATAAGCTGCTTCTGCTGTTTTTGCTATGCATTTGGGTGGGTGAAGAGAAAAAGTGGCCAGGCAGCAAATTGTTCTTAGCCTAGCATTTGCTGGAGGAACTGCAGAACTGAGAGCAGCAGCAGCAGAAGAAAGAGTGAGAGTGGAAGCAAGAGCTGGAGCAGCAGAAGACACCCCTGCCCCCCCAACCACAGACCGATTGTGACAGGCCAGAGGCCTATTGTGACACATTCATGACTCTTTGCCCCAACAGGGGGAATACCTGGCCCTGTTCTGTACCTAAACTGGCAGTAATGGCACTCATTCCTTGCCCACATTCTTTGAGAATGCAGCTCCAAGTTTGGAGAGTTACTGCGTGGATGCGAGCCCAGACAATTTGTATTTTCTAGACCCACTCAGATGTCATATATTACTAAGAAGCCCAGAGTTGTGCTAAAACCCCAGATATTTGTTTTAAGCCAAATAGTAGAGAATATGATGTCACCTCCCAGGAGATAGGAAAAGAAGCGGTGGGCTGGGTAATTGCAGCAGCAATAGGAGGAGAGTTTGTATACAGTAGATAGATAATGAGAATGAGGGACAACCATTGATGGAGGAGCGATGCAGTTCCACCCCAGCCGGTATTTTCACTGCCCATCTATTCACCCATGTCCGATTCTCTCTCTCTCTCTCTCTCTCTCTCCTGAGCAAAAGTGAACCCTGTCCGTATCTAACCCTGCTCCCTCTACTTTCATTCATTTGGGTTTTCTCTACAGTCGCACAAAGCAACAAATTACTGTTTCTCTAAAAATGAGCAGAAACGAAGGTTTATGAGCAACAGGGCATGGCTATTGCCTAGATACATAGGTTGTTTGTTTTTCTTTCTTTCCTGAGATTGACCTTTTTTTTTTCAAGGGAATTCATCTGTCCTTTATCAGGAAGATGTACTTCTCCACATGAATGATTTGGAAAACCGCAACAACTTTGAGATTTCAGTTACAACAGGTGTTCAAAGGTATACAATCTTTCAATACTAATGTTCAGTGACATCCTTAATGATATCCCTGGCACTGGGAAGGGCTACACTTCCCAGCACAGTCCATCCATGATTTCCAAGGTGGTCCAGGGACTCAAGAGGACTCAGTTTCCCTTAAATGAGCACCACCCAATGTTGGGCAAAGTGGAGCACTGCATGATGAGAATGGTTATCTCCGCATGGAGCCAGGGTGACTCTACAGAATGTGATTGTTAGTGGACGCTTTACACAGTTCCAATAATCAATTAATCAGGAGGCCGCAGTTAAGGTTGATGGGAGCCAAGACAGGCCCCTGGCCTTACAATAAAGAACAGTGAGCTAGGCCTATTTTCTCAAGTCTTCCTGTTGTGGGTCTTTAAGAAAGAAAGAAAAATCTGTATCTAATTCCATTTTATGGCAAGATGTGTTCTTCACCTTAGGCGTAGGAGATGGGGACATGCTACCATATCATATCATGCTCCATCTCTAAATCACAGAGCAGCTTACAAAGGGCAAAGGATGAAATCTTACATTCTGTGTGCAGAAGAAAAAAGAATTCAGAGCAGCTCCATAGGGTTCCAGCATAGCTGATCCCTTCTCCACTTGGAGCTTCTGGGGTGCACTGTTGCCTAACTGAACTCACTTGGATTCTTCAGGTCAACCAATCAAGTTGAACAGAGCCTCTCTTATGTTTTCTATTAATTCTTTATTTCAAATATATCAATTCCACTTTTCTGAGTGGATTTCCAGTTTTATTTCCATTAAAAACACCTTTGAGCATCCTTCACCTGCAAGGGCAGGCCGTTCTTGAGGCGAGATGAAGCAGTTGCCCCAGAAGACAGATTGTTGAGGCACCAACAGGGCTGAAAGATGGCCCTTGTCACCATCAGAGCAGCTCTTTGGGACTGATCTGCCTTTTGCAAACTTGGCAAGGATCAACACTGCTTTCACTCCTTTCTAAGCTTGCAAGCAGCATGAGGAGAGAAGAGGAGGCTGATAAAGCAACCTTTCCACTTCCCCACTCCCATGCACTTTCAAAGCTTTAATGGATCAGATCAGTTTTGAAAAGGTATTGGAACCCATCAAGGATACACATAGGATGTGCACATAGGATGCAGGATGGTGCTTAAATGAGGAAACCATTATAGAATCCACAAAAATAGACACACATGCAATGTCACTAAAACTAAATTATAATTTTTCCTTAGGTTTACATTTGCATTGCAGAGCCCATCCATCCATCCATCCTTCAGCCAAATAATCTATTATATACACTATTTTAAAAGAAAATAGATACAAACACTGAGAAGATTCTCTTGACCGGCCAAAAGTGGACTAGGGGAGCCTAGCCTGCTTTTGGGCGAGAGTGAGAATCACAGGCGAGCCCGGTTTAATCAAAGCAGGTAACCTGCTTAGGTAGCCCTCCCCTTAGACGAGGTTAGCAGAGTGAGCGCTCCACTAACCCCATCAATTTGATCATGTATTGCCACGCCGCAGCTCCGCGCTGTGGCAACACATGAGGATACCCCTGCCGGCAGGCTAAAATAAGCCTCACAGCCCTGGAGGGGGGTGTCTCGCCAGGATGCCCCGCACACTCATGCAGGGCATCCTGGAAATTCCAAGGGCCACATGCCCTCAATCCCCGCAGCACCCGCCAGCTCCGTGATGGAACCAGCAGTCGTGGGTGGCTGATCCAGCTGCCCAGAGCTTCTGGCTTGCTCATCTGCCCGCTAACCCCATTCAGGCAAGTCTCACTGATCGTGAGACTCTCCTTACTATCTTTTTTACACTCTCTTTTACTATTAAACACTATTTCTTAAGAAAAAATGCTTTATGTCCTGATGGGACAGAATATAATCCAAACATAACAATTTTAGGTCCCAATGCTTTCAGTGGGAGAGATGTAAACATGTGTTTAACTTTCCCACTGATATCAATTTGATTTACAATTTGTTTTAACTTGAGACAGGGCTTGCAGGAGATTTTTACTGAAACATATATGTAAAGGTGAAATTGTTTCCTAAAGTACATACACTGGAGATTTCTTTTTAATGAAGAATTGGGGAGACATTCGGAGAATAAGCTTCCAGAATGCCTTTTTAAACTCTGTGTTTCTCATGGTATAAATCAGGGGGTTCATCACTGGTGGCACAATGCAGTATAATATGGAAACTAAAAGATCTAATGCTGATGGGGAACTGGCAGTTGGCTTTAAATAGGCAAAAGTGCCACTTACCACACACAGCGAGATGACAATAAGATGTGGCATGCAAGTCGAGAAGGCTTTTTGCTTCCCCTTTGTAGATGGGATTTTTAGAACTGCTCTGATTATCTGAACATAAGAAAAAATAACTAGTGTGAAATATATGAAACCTAAACCAACACCAAAGGTAATAATCCAGATTTCAGTATCATAAGAGCCAGAGCAAGCAATCTTGAGTAACTGTGGGATTTCACAGAAGAACTGATAGATCACATTGGAACAGAACTCCACTGTGAATGCATTTCCAGTATACAGTATTGAATAGAAGAGGCCACCAAGCCATGCACCCATTGCCATCTGGATGCAAACTTTCTTGTTCATCACGGTCTCATAATTCAATGGGTTGCAGATGGCAACATAGCGGTCATATGCCATGACTCCAAGGAGTAAGAAATGAGATATCATGAAGAAAACGAGGAAGAAAACCTGGCTCACACATCCAGAATATGAAATGGCCTGGGTGTTCATCAAGGAATTTACCATGGATTTGGGGACTGTGACTGATATAGAGCCAAAGTCTTGAAATGATAGATTTTCCAGAAAGATGTACATGGGTATGTGAAGATGATGGCTGTAAATGATGACTGTGATGATGAGAAGGTTTTCCATGAAGGCCACCAAGTAGATGATTATAAAAACGATGCTGTGGTATATTTGCAGTTCTTGAATATCTGCAAATCCATGCAAAAGAAATTCAGTCACTCTTGATTGGTTAGACATTGTAGAATGCAGATTTTTGTTTTTCCTGTGAAATGGAGATATATCTGTCTCCTTCTGATGCCCTGTTGCAGACTGAGAGATGAGCTGACACACTCTGAATATCATTCTCTTTGCTGTGGCAGTTGAGGGGGCGGGGAAAGTCTTGGCAATGCCTTGTATGAGTGTCTCTTCTCAATGTGCCCTCAGGGAAACCATCCCTCAGGAGTAATGCAGCTTAACAATTCAGGCTCAGATGAGCATGTGAGGGTGACAATGTGGGTATGTTGAAGAGATCCGAAGTGCTGCTTAAGCTTATGTAATGGCTTATACTGATGGAATGTTTTTGTTTTTTGTTTTTTTAATCCTTTTCAACTGAGCAGATGGTGCTCTCCATACTAAATCAGATGCTACTTTGGGAACCCTCCTGTGTTACCAAAGAACTTTGGGCAGCGTGACTAACATTCAAAAGAAATCTAAGATCTTCTTGGACCCACATAGATAGTTAACTGATAGTTTTGATTAATTTTTAATAATCTCCAATAATTATGGATTTCTGCTTGCCTTTAACCTTCATAACACATGCTATTGAACCAATTCAGTTTTAGATATCTGAACCCAAAATATCAGCCAGATTTTCCCATTATGCTTTATGAATGTATAAATGTCTGTACATCCATACATGTGCTTGTGTGAATGGAAGTACCAGTGTTCATTTAAAAAGTGAACCTGGATACAGGCCCTTCAAATGCATGGTACAGATAGGAAGTTTACTTCTGTAACTCCACTCTACATAACATGTGAATGGCTGTGCCTATGTACAGATCTGTACATGTGTACACTGAGCACTGGGTGTACAAGAGTTGAACAAAATTTGTTAATTGACATATCATGTACTTGTGAATGAGATGAAGCCATACTAAAACAGATTTTGGGCTCAGGCTGTATCAGTAAGAGCCACGCCACTGTTACAAGTCTTCCATCCAACCTGGCAAAGTGGAAGCAACTTTGCTCATATGCGCACATATACATATGCAACAGTGCATGCTGCTATTGTTGTTTGCTGCACATTTGGGTGGATGAGGAGAAAATGTGGCCAGGCAGCAAATTGTTCTTAGCCTTGTCTATTCAGCAGCAACAGCAGGACTGAGATCAGCAGCCAAAGAAGAATGAGTGAGAGTGATTGGGAGCAAGGGCTGGAAGCTGCTATGCTGAGTCAGACCATTGGTCTATCTAGCTCAGTATTGTCTACACAGACTGGCAGAGGCTTCTCCAAGGTTGCAGCGAGGAATCTCTTTCAGTCCTATCTTGGAGAAACCAGGGAGGGAATTTGAAACCTTCTGCTCTTCCCAGAGTGACTCCATCCCCTGAGGGGAATATCTAGTGCTCACACTTCTAATCTCCCATTCATATGCAACCAGGGAGGATCCTGCTTAACTAATGGGAAAAGTCATGCTTGCTATCACAAGGCCAGCTCTCCTCTCCTCAGACCAGCTCTCCTGGTCAGCTGGAGCAGTGGAAGGCTGCTCTGTCACCCAGTCAGAGACTTATTGTGACAGGCAGCCCTACTACCCATTGATGATTCTCTCCCCCAATATGGAGGATACGTGGCCCAGCTCTGTACCTAAACTGGCAGCAATGAGCTAGCACTCACTCATTGCCCACATTCTTTGAGAATGCATCTCCAAAATGTATTGTTTGGAGAGTTACTTCATAGGTGCGAGCCCAGACAATTTGCATTTCCCAGCCCCACTCAGATGTCATATATTGAAAAGAATTCCAGAGTAGCCCTACAAACCCAGATGTCCTTCTTCAACCACCTGGTAGAGAATGTGAGGTCACCTCCCAGGAGATAGGAAAAGAAGTGGTGGGCTGGGCAACTGTGAGGAGCAATAGGAGGAATGTTTGTATGCAGCAGAGGATGAGCAAGAAGGGCCACCATTGGTGGAAGAGCGATGCAGCTCCATCCCAGTCTGTCTGCTCACTGCCCATCTGTTCATGCATGTCCAGACCAGTAGCTTGCTTCAGTACATGAGTGTTTCTTTCTCTCTCTGCCCTGGGCAAAAGCTAACTTAGAAGACTCAGACACTGCCTGTGTCTCATCCTGCTTTTCTAATTTCATTGGTTTGGATTTTCTCTGTGCCCCAGCACCTTTTAATTTATTTCTCTTTCCCTTTGCATAACTGCAGCTTGAGCCTATGCATGCTTCCTTGGAGGCATATCCCAATGAGTTCAGAAACTTTATTAAGCATTTTGGTCAGTTACTTTATTAAAACATACATTTTTGAATACATTCACACAAAGCAACAAATTAGTGTTTCTCTAAATATGAGCAGAAATGAAGATTTATAAGCAAAAAGGCATGGCTGTTGCCTAGACACATGGTCCCCCCCCCACTTCCAGAACACCCATTTTTCAAGGTCATCTGTCCTTTATCAGGAAGATGTACTTCTCCACATTTCTGAGTGAGAAAAAATAATAACTTTGAGATTACAGTTACAACTGGTGTTCAAAGGTGTACCATCTCTCAACACTGAGGTTCCACCTAAGAATCACGTCAGTTACTTACAACTTTGTTTTTGCTAGATATAAAATGTTCCAATGAGAGGTCAATGAGATATTATTGTATCAGAAATTATGGGCAAATTCAGATTAGAAGTTACATGAACAGAATGCTTCCACTCACACAAGGGGAAGGAACAATTTTTGATGATTCAATTTCCTCTATGAAGTTCCCCCATGCACAACATTTACTCTGAATGCTTCCCTTTGAGATTTATTTTAGTTTAAAGTGGAGGGTTCAAGATGAGAATGGTGTAGTTAGAAGGGTGGCACCAAAGGTGTTCAATACCTTCAGTTGCCAAAAGACAAAACAAAAACAAAAACAAAACCCCCAAACCCTGCAGTGAGCCCTTGGCAGGCTAAAACTCTCTACTCTTTCCTGTTAGTCTGCAATATGGATTCCACATTAACTGTAGGCAAAATAATGTGAAAATAAAACTTGAAGGCTTTGTGCCATGAATGATTAAAGATTGTTTTAATGGGTGTACACTGTTTCCTTTGATGCTTTTCTTTTGCTATGCCTTTGGTTAAAACAACAATAGTTTCTATCTTCTCAAAATGGAACAGAGACACGTGCAGTTGTTTACAACACATCTAATATACATGGGTGGTGTTTTTTTTAATTACTAGAAGATACTCGTGTTCCAATCACAGATAACTACATTAGTACATACCTCAAAGAGCTACAACAGTGATCTTCACTATTTTTCAAGTTGGGAAACTGGGGGAAAAAACTTTCAATGTGAGAGCCGTTCCCACTGTGCTAACTTCTGTACAGTTCTGCACTTTTTCAGTGTGGGGAGAGCCGTCTAAAAGATTCTGAGCCCCCCCCCCTTAAGAGCTCTGTGGGGAAAGCGCTGGGCAGGGGCTTTACTTAAAAGAGCTGGGCCCTGGGCCCACAGCCTGCCTTTTGGCATTTATATACAATTAACCGCACTGCACATGATTACATACATTTTTAAGGTCTTCAATATTATAATATAGCACCTATGAAGGTGGAAGCAGCAGAGAGCTAAGTGAGGCAAGGAGCTCTTTCCCATGCTCTGTACAGGTGCCTCCACTGCCGCACTTCTGTTCTGGAAGAGATCATGGAGAAGGAAGTTACCAATGAGATTCAGGGCTCTGAGCAATTCATTGTGGGCCTGTTCATGATGGCCTGTACCCTAATGATATCCCTGGCAATGGGTAGGGCTACACTTCCCAGCACACCCCATCCATCCTTTCCAAGATGGTGCAAGAGATCAAGAAGGCTGTTAAAGGAGCCCCCCCCCCCTCACAGTGCTGGACAAAGTGCAGCACTGCATGATGAGAATGGTTATCTCTGCATGGTGCCAGGTTGATTGTGTAGAGTGTGACTGTTGGTGGAAGCTTCACACCACTCCAAGAAACAATTAGTCAGAGGATCACACTTAGGCTTGATGGGGACCACCACAGGTCCCTGGCCTTAGAATGAAGAACATTGAGCTATACCTATTTTCTCAAGTCCTCCTGGTTTTTTTTGAAAAAGCAACCCCTCCCCACACACACAAACCTGATAAATTCAGAGACTATATCTAATGTCATATTCTTGCAAATTGTGTTCTTCGCCTTAGGCTTAGGAGATGGGGACATGCTGCCATCTCCTGGCATACTCCAGCTCAAAATCACAGAGCAGCTTACAAAAGGCAAAAGATAAAATCTTGCATGCTGTGTGCAGAAGAAGAGAGGAATGCAGAGCAGCTCCAACAAAGGCTTCCAGCATAGCCCTTCCCTTCTGCACTTGGAGCTGCTGGGGTACACTGTGGCCCTGCTGAACGCACTTGGATTCTTTATTTAAAACATTTCCATTCCACTTTTCCGAGACACAATAAAAACACCTTTGAACATCCTTCACTTGAAGGGGCAGCCTATTCACGAAGCAAACTGAAGCAGTTAGCCCAGAAGGCAGATTGTTGGGGCACCAGCAGGGCTGAAAGATGGCCTTTATTGTCACCATCAGAGCAGCTCTTTGGGACTGATTTGCCTTTTGCAAACTTGGCAAGGAGCACCTCTGTGCTCACTCCTTTCTAAGCTTGAAAGCAGCATGAGGGGAGAAGAGGAGGCTGAGGAAAGGAACCTTTCCTCCTCTCTTCTCCCATGAACTTTCAGAGCTTGCAAGGATTGGTTTTGAAAAGGAATGGACCCCACCACAGACATTGGGCCAAGCAGCATTTTGGAGCTTGCCTTAGGAGCTACAATACCTTTGGCTGCCTACCTTATCTCATTCTTGCCCCCCACCCCATCCTCCTTCTTCTGGGAGAAGTCTGTATGTTAGGAACCTGGGAAGGGCTAACTTGTGGATCCTTGATCATAGGATATAAGAAGCCATGGTTGTGTGAAAGCCCATCCACATCCTATATGTAGTGCACACAGGATGCAGGATGGTGTCCAAATTGGGAGAGGTTTATAGCATCTACAAAAATATACATAGCAGCAATGTTACTTAAATGAAATTATATTTTTCCATAGGTTTATATTTCCATTGCGGACACCATCCATTCATCCATCCCTTCATCTAACCTTCCTATTGTACACACTTTTAAACAAGAGAATAGATACAAACAATTTATGTCCCGACAGGACATAAACTAATCTAAGCAAAACAATTTTAGGTCCCAATGATGTCCGTGTGAAAGATGTGAGCGTATGCTTAATGCTCCCACTGATATCAATTGACTTAAAGTTGTTTAACTTGAGACAGCCTGCCAGAGATTTTTATTGAAATATGTATGGAAAGGTCAAACTATTTCCTAAAGTGTATATACAGGAGAACTTTTTTAAATGAAGAATTGTGGAGAGATTCAGAGAATAAGCTTCCAGAATGCCTTCTTTATTTCAGTGTTTCTCATGGTATAAATCAGGGGGTTCATCACTGGTGGCACAATGCAATATAATATGGAAACTAAAAGATCTAATGCTGATGGGGAACTGGCAGTTGGCTTTAAATAGGCAAAAGTGCCACTTACCAAAAACAGGGATATGACAATAAGATGTGGCATACAAGTCGAGAAGGCTTTTTGCTTCCCCTTTGTAGATGGGATTTTTAGAACTGCTCTGATAATCTGAACATAAGAAAAAATAACTAGTGTGAAATATATGAAGCACAAACTAGCACCAAAGGTAAGAATCCAGATTTCAGTATCATATGAGTCAGAGCAAGCAATCTTGAGTAGCTGTGGGATTTCACAGAAGAACTGATAGACCACATTGGAACAAAATTCCACTGTGAATGCATTTCCAGTATACAGTATTGAATAGAAAAGGCCACCAAGCCATGCACCGATTGCCATCTGGATGCAAACTTTCTTGTTCATCATGGTCTCATAATGCAGAGGGTTGCAGATGGCAACATAGCGGTCATAGGACATGACACCAAGGAGGAAGAAATGAGATATCATGAAGAAAACGAGGAAGAAAACTTGGCTGACACATCCAGAATATGAAATGGCCTGGGTGTTCATCAAGGAATTGGCCATGGATTTGGGAACTGTGACTGATATAGAGCCAAAGTCTTGGAATGACAGATTTGCCAGAAAGATGTACATGGGTGTGTGAAGGTGACGGCTGTAAATGATGACTGTGATGATGAGAAGGTTTTCCATGGAGGCCAACAAGTAGATGATTAGAAAAATGATGTTGTGAAATATCTGAAGTTCTTGAATATCCACAAATCCAAGCAGAAGGAATTCAGTCACTTTTGATTGGTTAGACATTGCAGTGTGCAAATTTTTGTTTGGTGCCTGTGAAATAAAGAATATTTGTCTATCTCTTTCTCATGTCCTGTTCCAGTCTGAGAGACAATCTGACACACTCTGAATATCATTTTCTTTGTAGTAGAAGTTGTGTGGGGAAAAGCTATGGCAATGGCTTTTATATGTGTCTCTTTTCAATGTACACTTAGGGAATTCAGCTCTCAGGAGTATTGCAGCAGAACAGTGGAGTTTTGGATGAGCATGTGAGAGTGACAATGTGTGTATGTTCACATTAGAAGAGATCGAAAGTGTGTTTAAGCTGGTGTAAGGGTGTGTGCCATTGGAATGTTTAAAAAATCCTTTTTAAATGAGAAGATGGTCTTCTCCATACTATATCACAAGCTGCTTTTGGAACCCTCCTGTGTTTTCAAAGCACTTTGGCAGTGTGGCTAACATTGAAGATAAATCTAAACCTTCTTGGACTCATGTAACTACATAATAATAGACCCAAAGAAGCAGCCCAAATTCAGTGGAGTTTGAGCTGAATTAAGGTCAACACCCAAGGAATGATACAATTTGTTATAATCATCCCACCTCTCTCTCTCTCTCTCATGTTTATATCTCCCTATCCTATATAATAAACCCCTAAGGTACCTACGTCCGTGTCTCTTGCAGGTGTTCCGCGCATGCGTGTCATGCGCGGATGCAGCAACAGAAACTACACACACAACTGCATGCGCGCGTAGTTACCGTCTCTGCGTCGTAGGTCCGCGTAGCAACCTGTTACACCTGAGGCAAACCTGCGTCCGTGTCTCTTGCAGGTGTTCTGCGCATGTGTAGCACGCACGGACGCACCAACGGAAACTATGCACGCAACTGCATGTGCGCGTAGTTACCGTCTCTGCATCGTACGTCCGCGTAGCAACCCGTTAAACCTGAGGCAACAAGCACAAGGAGGTCCACGTCCCTTGCCCTTGAAGAAAGACTGTTCTCTACACAACTCTTCTAGAGCCCGTTAATGTAACGGGCTTAATGTCTAGTATAAAATAAGGGTGGTTTACAATTTAAAGCAAACAACTAATTCCTAAAAGTCACATAAAAAGAAATTAAACCTACCATAAATAAAACTTTAAGAAGTTAAAACATCATAAACTAAAAGCCTGGTAATATTTGATAATATGGTAGAGTTTGAAGCCTTTTTCTCTCATTTCTATCCATGCTGTGGAGAGAGCTTCTTCTTCAACTAACTTGTTATCTTTTTTTAAAGGGAGAAAATGGAGTTTGTGATATAGCATGGAGGTTTGTTGTACAAAGAGAAAAAAAGTTGAATCTTGGTTTAATAGTCTTGAAAGACAGGAGAAATGATGCTTTTTTGTGTTCAAGTATGTTTCAGAGTCTTTAAAAATTCATAACCATCTCCAAAACAGAAATGCTTCTGTGGTGGGGGGTAGGGGGTGGGGAGGGACTTTTCCCACATTTCTTTCCTGTGTTTTCTGCATTTACATAAAGGAAGTCTCTAAAGACCAAGTAGAAATCAATAGGTTCTGCCCTAAGAAAGTTAATCATGATTAAACACTCTTGAAATCAATGAGATAATTTTAGCACAACTAACTTTCTTTGGATATAACCCAATGAACGGCACCAATACATGGGCTAATTTATTTTAGACTCTTTGGTTTCTATTAAAATATTCCCTTCCTCTGGAGAAAGGAATCTTCCCCAGTGGAAGGCAAACATTCAATACAGGAATGAAAAGTTTCATTTTTCTTGACTCCATATTCAAATGCATAGAAAACAATCTAAACTGCTGAGGATGGAGTCGCTGAATATGTTATAGGTGGTCTGATTGTTTTTGATTTGAAAATTCCTTGATTTCTTATTGTTACTTGATGGCCTGAAGCCCAGCTCAAATTCATTATGCCTCTCAAATTTGGGGCAAATGTGAAGGTTACTCCTCAGTGGAGAGTGTGATGCTGCTGAATGTATTGCCAGATTGAAGAGGTCCTCAAAGCTTGACGTCCTTTCCCCTGCTGACTTGTGCCTTGCAGTAGTCATAAGAAGCATGTGTGAGGGCAGTTGGTCAGAGCTCAAAGTGCTTCCACAGTCCACTGTTTGCAACAGTCTTCAATCGTTTGCGTGATGGCAGTTCTACTGGGCCCTCTGGCTGCCCACCCCCCTACCCCAACACCGCCCTCCATTTGGGGCTGAGAAGGGCAAGGCTCAGCAGAGTCCTCCTCCATTCAAGGCTCAACAGCAGGGCTCTCACTGAGGGTGGGATCAGTGGGGAGGCAGATGGAGAGGGCTGTCTGGTGGGGCTAGCTTCCCTGTGTAAGAGCTTTGGAAGGGCATTTTCTAGGGCAAAACTGAGCAGACTGCTTCCAAGGTTTCTGGATAATTCAGGCTTTATTAGGCCTACAAGTAAGAGATGCACCTTGTTTGCTTTTTTAACTGTTTTTCAAAACTCTCAGGAAATTCAGGTGCTCTTTTGACTTCCTGATACATGAGTGAAGTTTAAGTTACAAAGGAAAAATCAAGGGCAGAAAGAGTGTAACCAGATTTGCAGGATATGCTAACCACAGGGCTGTCTGGCTGGGCTAGCAGCCATCAAGCCCTCTTCCTCTGCTTGTGCCATGCAAATATCAGCTCCCCCACCAGGAAGTGCCGCAGGGCTAGCAAAGCCTGCATGGATAGCAAAGCCTGCATGCCACTTTACTGGGGCAGAAGACTTGGGGAGTGGGCAGCTCCCCCCGTGCCTGCCTCACACCTGGCAACCACCACACAAGCAGGGAGACCCCTCCTTCTGTCCACCACTCTGGTTTGAGCCTTGCTCTGGATCCGATGAGTGTCGGCCATCACCCTGACCCTGGATGCTTTTAGTTAAAATAATAATTAAGAAAACACCTACAGTAGCAGCACCTAGCACCCACAAAAACAACACAGCAACACTCCCCCTACAGGCTGGCCGTATTTAAAAACCAAATCTAGGAGGGCAAGGGATTGAAAACTAGATTTACCCTCAGGTGTCTTCTACTTTTGCCCTCTTCAGCTGGAGTCCAGGGGCTACAGGCCCTCCACCTGGCACTTGCACGCAGCCAGAGGGGGGCAGCAGGGACCCCCAGCAGGGCCACCCACTCACTCAAACAACAGAATTATAAAAGCGAATGAAAATAAATTAAAAAAGCTTAAATCTAAAATAAATAAATGCATAAATGTGTGTGGGGGGGGGAGTGGATGAGACAGAGAGAAAGAAGCCCCTCTCTGTCTCAGACTAGTCAAGCCCAGTCAGTGGAGTTTGAAAAACAAAACCTACAGGAGAAGAGCGTGGCTGGCTGGGCAGGCAGTAGGAGCCAGGCAAAACAGTGCTCTCTCCTCTTCTTTAAAAATAAAAGCAGCTAGCCATCCGGGGTGGGGTGGGGGGAATGGGGGGGGGAGGAATCCAAGGCTCCACTCCTCCAAGCAGACAGGCAGACAAATCTCAGAGCAGAAACTCCATTCAGTAGGAGTGTACACAAAACCGGGTTGCCCAGTTTGGTTTGAGTCAGGACCAGACTCAAACTGAACTGGGCATGTTAGGTTTTGGCACCCCCTGAACCCCCCCCCCCCCAGTTTCAATTCAGTTTTATTTTGGGGGTGAGGGGTTGTGAGGGTTTTTTAAATTACTATAAAAATAAATTTTAATTACTGCCAGCCAGTCCAGGGGCTTAGATTTGGCTAGGGGGGGGCGGTCTTCAGATGTTCCCCCTCACTTGCCAGCCTCTGTTTATGTCCAAATAGTCCAGTTCAGGTGGTTTTCTGCCTGTTCCGGGCCCGCCATCCATTGCGGCAGCCATTATGGAGGCCACCACGCAATGGTCTTCTGCATGGCCTGATCATGACCCTGCTCAGCTTGGTTTTAACTCAAAGGTTGTTGGATCTGGCCTAGTTGATAGTTCAGTTCTGTTTATTTACAGTCGCTGACAGAGTGTGTATTTTCAGGAAGGAAATTGTGTGTATTTTCAAGCAGTGGAAGATACAAAAGGCATGGGGTGCTCTAAGAAATGGTAGCCCTGTAGTAAATTCCCTCCCCCTCCCCCTGTAACATATAATGCAATGTATGGTATTTCCTGAAGTGCTCCTGGTGTACCAGATGAGCAGCCCCACCCCGTCCGTGGTCCAACAACTGGTGTCTTCCCCCAGGATTCTCAGCTATGACTTTCAGTCTGGTCCCCACCTCCCACACCATTGTGTTCATTAAGCCCAAAGAAAACATACACTATTGATAAGATCTGAGAGCCCCAGGAATGGGGCTAGATTAGGTGTTAAGTCAATGAAAGAGCTCTTTGCACGTGTTTCCATTCTCCTTCTTTCATTTAAAGCATGCTTTTCTGAATGCTCTTCCATCCAGCAGCAGCAGGAGAAGCAAGGGGATGGCAGAAGATGGGATATCAGCTCTGGGAGGTGGCCAGTGAGAAACACAGCTGCCCTAAAATTGATGTTTTTATGGACTGCTCTGAGATGGTGTGATCCACTTGTGGAACTCTCTGCCACAGGACGTGGTGACAGCCAACAACCTGGATGGCTTTAAGAGGGGTTTGGATGACTTCATGGAGGAGAGGTCTATCAATGGCTGTGGGCCACCTCCAGCATCAAGGGCAGGGTGCCTCTGAGTACCAGTTGCAGGGGAGTAATGGCAGGAGAGAGGGCACACCCTCAACTCCTGTGTGCGGCTTACAGCGGCATCTGGTGGGCCACTGTGAGAAATAGGACGCTGGACTAGATGGGCCTTGGGACTGATCCAGCAGGGCTATTCTTATGTTCTTATGTTCTTATGGCCTCTCTATGGTGGTGGGAGGAGCTTGTGCATGAAACCCAGGTTATAGCGTTAGCAGAATTCAGATGACAAAATGCTGCCTTCTAGCCTCTGGTTTCAGCAGTGAAACTCATTACAAACCAATCGTTCAAATTCAGGTTTGGGAGCAAAAATGGAGCGACTTCACACTTTTGGACAATCACAAACTCAAATCTCTGGCACATTAAACTCTGGTTTTGCATTATTTCTGGACAGGGCTTTTGTTTTTATAGGCGCATTTTCTCCTGATCCTAACAATGGTGTGCTAATTTATTGTGCATATGGAGACATATAAATATAAAAAGATGCAACACATCTTTGAATTACACTATTTGTCCATTTGAATTAAAAAGAATAAAATTGTAAATTGTCTATCAAAACTCATCTTGGGTATAGTTGGGTATAGTTATAGAAAGTTGTTATATTCTGTCAACAATGCTTTTTAACATCTACATGAAACCACTGGGTGATGTCATCAGGGGATTTTGAGCTGGGTGGTATCAATATGCTGGTGACACCCAAATCTATTTTTCTATTTGGGTTAGCAACCCATGGAGGTGGTTGGCACCCTTTCTCTGGGCCACCCCAGCACACCCCCCCCAGTGCAGTTATGGGGCTGCTGAAATCTCTATTCTTCCCTATGGAGAAAACCCTTAAAGCCAATTGTGGGGTGCTGGGGTGTCCCAGAGTGAGTAGTGGTCTAGTGCAAAGAGGGTGCCAACCACCCCCATGGGTTGCTAACCCATGGGGTACTGGGTTTTGTTGTTTCTGAAGTGTTCTGAGTGTAGATTCTTTGGTAGCATATAAGATTTTCAATGGCAAACCATGAATCCACTCTCATCTGCTAACCTTAAAGACACATAAACTTCAAAAATCACTTAAAAACCAGCCCTTTGCCCAATTCCTTTCAAATAATTCTGATAGCTTCCTGGCCCCCCTTGGGCACTACCACCCACCACACTCTGCTCTAGGCCACCCCTTTCCCCCCGACGTGAAGCTATACATTTGCTGACACTTCCATGCTTCTTTATGGAGAAAAACCTTAAAGACGCGTAAACTTCAAAAATTACTTAAAAATCAGCCCTTTGCCCAATTCCTTTCAAATAATTCTGATAGCTTCCTTGCCCACTCTAGGAACTACCACCCACCACACTCCACTCTATGACACCCCTTTCCCCCCAACATGAAGCTATACATTTTCTGCAATCCTCATTATTCTCTATGAGGAATTCAAAAACAATTTTAAAATTCACCAATAATCAGAGGAGTGTCCAATTGCCTTGGGGTTTTGTGGGTGGTAGGCACCCCTGTCTGTCTACCATCCACCCCGCTTTTGTGCCCCTATGTTCTCCACAATAGGGGATATGGACTGGTTCTGGTCCCATTATACTCTATGAGAAAAATAATTGAAAATATTTCAAATATTCATTAAAAATCGTAGGACTGTCCGATTACTTTGGGGTTGGGCTGACAGGTACCCCTGGGTACCAGCTACCGTCCTACCAATTTTTGGATGTCCAAACAGGTTCAAACTGGTTTTAACCAGTTCGAATCAAACCACCCCCTGGTTCGGTTCGAATTTGAACCTGCAGCTTGAAACTGATGGCTGGTTCAGTTCGATTTCGAACCTTCGAACCACCCTCATTCAAATTCAAACCAGTTTGAATTCGAACCGGTTTGCACATCCCTAGCCTCAGGTTGAGGCTATTGCCAGGAGTGCCTTTTACCAGGTGCAATTGATTCTACACCCCTGCCCATTCCTTGAGGAGAATGACCTGAAAACAGTGGTACACCAGCTGGTAACCTCCAGATTGGATTACTGCAATAGGCTCTATAGGGCTTTCATTGTACATAGTTTGGAAATTTCAGTTAGTCCAAAATGTGGTAGCCATATTGGTCTCTGGGTTATCCCAGGGAGACTACATGGTGCCTGTTCTTTAACCTTTGCATGGGCTGCTAATACATTCCCAGGTAATGTACCAAGTGCTGGTTATTACCTTCAAAGCCCTGCATGGTTTAAGTCCATGCTTTTCTTTGCAGAAACCCCACTACTTATTAATATAATCAGGAGGAGTCCATCTTCAGGTGCCACCAGTTCATCTGGTGGTGACATGGGATTGGACCTTCTCAGTTGTCACCCATAGGTTGGGGAACACACTCCCTGTGAACATGAGAGGATTATCTTCCTTGGAGATAATCAAGAGCCTTGAATAAGGGCCTTGGAGAAGCCCTTCAGGAGTGCCTTAAAGATCCATCTTTTTAGCCTGGCTTTTAATAGCTAGTTTAATTTTGAGTTTAATCTGGTTTATATGTCTTTAAAGGATTTTTATTCTGTTATTATGTGTTTTTGAATGTAATGTAAACTGCCCTGAGCCACTTTAGGAAGAGCAGTATATAAATCAAATGAATGAATGAATGAATGAATAAAAAATAAGGATCAATAAAAATTTAAAACATTTAAATATATATTTAAATCCTTGGACTTTTAATCTTAGTTTAGTTTGGTTTAGCTTTCTGTTGCAGTCATAGACCAGCACGGGGGTGGGGGGGATGAAAACCTTTAATCTTACACAACACACTGGGAAGTAGAGATTCTCAGAGGTCTGTTGGAAGGAAATTTGAAAAAAATGATTGATGAATTAGCTTGCATGGTTGCTATTTCAGTCTTATATAAATATTGCAAATCTACGCAAATCTAGGTTTGTGTAGCAAGATGTAGGATATACAAATCCAGCCTAGCTAATTCTATTAGGTAGAAGTTAATTTAAAGTTAACTTCTCTGTGTGCCTCGATGACTGAGTTGGGCTGGACTCCTGAGACCAAGCCTCCAGGAGCTTCAATTAATACTCCTCCGCCCCATGATGACACAACTTCCTAGTGTCAATGGAGGGAGACCTCTTTACTGTTTCACACACACACACAAACCAGATAGCTAGAATGCTAAATAAATTATCACCAGTGGCTGGATACACACACATTGCTCTGAGGTAGATGGATGGAGAAGGAAATGCTTATGCAACCAATAAGATCCATGAAGAAAAATAGTAAGTTGCTGATATACTCTCTACTCTCATAACTTGCAGTTTTAATGTATTAATAAAAATACTTTGGATGAGTTAATTAAAATATCCAATTTGTTTATTAATTAGATGCAATCTACCCCATTTAAAGGAGTTTTCAGGAAAGAAATAATCCATACAAGAGGCATGAGGAGCTGTTGAAAATGGTAGCCCACTAGTAAAATTCCCTCCCCCTCCCCCTGTAACAGAAGGAAGAGGAGAGGGGGAGTTGACATAAGTTGGTGGCAGTCCATGTAAGAACCAGATTCATTCTAAGTCCCACTGATTTCAAAGGGAGAAATATATTCACATACTTAACTCTCCCAATGGCAACAATGGAACTTAAAATGCTTGATTTGGGCTGAATCCTGTTTTCTTTGGCCCCGTTCGGAAATAGAGTGAAACCTTGGGTAGACGAAGCTGTGGTTAATCTGTGAAGCCAAAAATCATGCCACAGACGATGCATTAATTGCAGTTTGGCAACTGCCGGCTTCTGGGCAGAGGAAAGCTCCACTCTTCCTAGTCCACCCAGGCTGAAGCCCAGCAAGCTCCACTCCTCTCATGTCACCAGACTGTTGGCAAAGTGTCAGCATGCTAGTGAAGCTGCAACCATTGGCTGCAATTTCAAAGGGGGTGTGTGTGCCTCAACCCCTTCCTTACATTGCTCACACCACTGTCTTCCACAGTTGTGGAGGAAGGATCTTGTGCCCCCACCCCCCAAGAAGAGAGGATTGGGCCCCTCTCTTCCCACTTGTCCGGGTCAAAGATAGACTGCACAAACAACACCTTTATTTTCCCTCATATGTCTGCCGAGTGCATTTTTTATGGGCAATGGCCATTTGTGACATACCCACACCATCCCTTTCTCCAGCAGATATTCTATGAGATGCTGCCCCTACTCCCCATTTCTCCAGGGACTTCTGGTTTTTTCCCCTTCCCCTACTTCCCCATCCCATTCATGAGTGCTTATGTATGGATGGCTAGGGTGAGACTGCAAGGAAGAGGGTGAGATTACTTATGATTTCCCCCTTCGATTTTTGTTAGTATTGCTCTATTTTTTGTACAAGTTGGTAGCAGAAGAGGGTCCCAGCCACTTTCCCTGGGTTCAAGCATGCTTGGTCTCAGCCACATCTCATGAGAAGAACTGTCCATATTGAGCAGGATGTTATAGGCTATAATTGGGTATAGTTATAGAAAGTTGTTATATCAATGAACTGGCAGCATCTCTGAATTTTGTAGTTTTTGTTTGGTTTTATTTTTCACAGTGGACAATGTATGTTAACTAACCACCCATATGACATATTCACTATTACGGCAACAGAACCAGATAATTCTGAAAATTAAAAATCTGCTATTACATTCCAAAGTCTTTTTATGTAAGAGGAAGAATAAAGGCAGCAAAATGCAGAAAGTACCCCCACCCTTAAATGGGGTTAGCAGAGCAAGCGCTCCACTAACCCTGTTTATGCAATTGTGATTCACCACAATTGGTGGCTCTGCGCAATGGCAACTCACAGGTAGACCCCTGACTGGGAGGCTACTCACTGCGGGACATGCTGGGACTTCTGGGGGATGGGCGGCCTCCAATCCTTGCTGCCCCTACCAGGTCCATGATGGAGCTGGTAGTCATGTGGGCGGCCAATCCAGCCATCCAGGGCTCAGCGCTGGATCATCTGCAGGGAAAGTGGGTCAAGTCCACTTTCCCCACAGAAGCCCTGCAGGCTCTACACATGGATCGCGTGTAGAGCCTCACTGTATTAAGCTAGTTAGTGGAGCAGTCTTTCTTCTGTACATAATCTATGATGTAACAACAAGGCCACCATGCCTAACAAATCTCTGTGGCTGAGTTTCTGTTTCTAGCATTTCCTGTTAGTTATTCAACAGGAAATGAATAACTAACCTCCCCACCCATGGTCCCAATCCACATTGCTCTTGTAGCTGCCATTTGCTTAAGACTGAAGTCTCCTGTTGGCATCAGGGAACTTTCCCCTCATTGGAAATAACAACTGTATGGCCCCAATCTGAATCAGGATCATTGCAGGGGAAAAGACATAAATTTTTCATATTCATATTCCACGGTCTTGATCCAGACCCCCACTATGGCTACTATTTACCAACACACACAAAGAGAAGACACAAAGGTTGTGGTGTGATTACAGTAACACCAACATCAGCATTAGGTAAAGTGGCGAGAAATTAGGAGTGTGCGATTCTGCTCAGTTTGAGCAGAGCTCTACTCGACAGGTTCAGTGTTGAACTTGGCCAAGTTTGAAATGAGCCAGCTCAGAGGTGTACTGGTAAAAGGGAATGTAGTGAGGATCCCCCTATACTAGTAAAGGAGTGGCAGGGAGGCTTCCCTAAAGCTAGAGTGGGCTGGAGGGGAGTAAGCAAATACTTATGTGCCAATGGTGGCGGCTGTGATGGTAGCGGGGGGATAGCATGGGAGGCAGGACTTCCCCACCATTGCCAAACACCCCCAAAGTAGGCAGGGCCAGTGGTGTCCTGTTTGCGCCTGCCGACCACCCCCAGAGTAGCCAGAGCCAGCAGCTTCCTGGTTTGGGCCTTTGGCCCAGCTCAAGCCGCTATGCATGCATGGAGGCCATTCTGCTGTGCTCTACACATGCGCAGAACCTTGAGCCAAGCCAAAAAAGGCCCAAACCAGGCTGCCACTGGACCTGCTTACTCGGGGGAAGACCAGCAGAGGTGGATGGAGCTGCTGCCACCCCCGCTGCCCCACTGCCCCCACCCCCATCCACCACCATCAACACATCACTTGTAAGTAATTGCTTACTCCCCTCCCACCTGCACTACATTTAGGGAAGCCACCATGCCCAGGCCCCCCACATTTATTGGTAAAGGGGAATTCTTACTGGATTCCCCTTTACCAGTACAGCAACTCGAATGTGGTTCGGACTCAAGCCGAACTGGCAAAAGCACTTTTGCACACATCCCTACTGGAAATAGTTTCATCATCATCATCATCATCATCATCATCATCATCATCATCGTCATTGTTGTCAAGATCAAAAATGATGGGATCTTAAATAATGGGCTAGTTTCTTAAATAGCCCATTATTGTTTACAGGCTCTTTGTGTTTCCTTCTACAGGATGCAACAGGCTTCTACATGCAAAATGTCCAATGAAACTTCAGAGTCTGGCTTTCTGCTCTTGGAATTCTCAGAAGTTCGACAACAGCAGATGCTATATTTCATTGCCTTCCTGATGTTGTACATGGTGATTCTGTCAGAGAACCTCCTTATAATCTCTGCAATTGCTACTGACCACCACCTTCATACCCCCATGTATTTCTTTTTGATGAACTTGGCCATGCAAGATGTAGGGTCTGTTTCAGTTATTATCCCCATATCTTTGTTCAATTCCCTGATGAATACCAGGCATATTTCTTATTCTGGATGTGTTGCTCAAGTTTTCATGTTTATTTTCTTTTTAGGATCTGATTTTGCTCTTCTCATAGTCATGGCTTATGATCGCTACATTGCTATTTGCAACCCATTACATTATGAAATGGTGATGAACAAGCCAGCTTGCATCCAAATGATTGCTAGTGTATGGATCTCTGGTCTTCTTTATGGAGCATTGCATACCAGTAGTACCTTTGCAGCTCCTTTCTGCTCTAATGTTGTCAACCAGTTCTTCTGTGAAATCCCACAGTTGCTTAAGCTCACTTGCTCTGATTTATACCTAGTTGAATTGGGGGTTTTGGTACTTAGTACTCTACTTGGGTTGGGGTGTTTTATCTTCATCATTGTAACTTATGTGCACATATTCACTGCAGTTCTGAGAATCCCTACAGTGCAGGGAAAACAAAAGGCCTTCTCAACTTGTCTTCCCCACCTCACCGTCTTCTCCACATATGTATTTACTGGCTACTTTGCCTACCTGAGGCAGCCTTCTAACACGCCTTCATATTCTGATTTGGCATTTACAATGATATATTCAATGGTTCCACCCTTGTTAAATCCAGTGATTTACAGCATGAGAAATAAGGAGATGAAAAATGCTCTGCAAAGGCTTTTCTATTTAAGGGGCTTCTTCTAAGACCTCAGGCAGACATTCTGATTAAACTAAATTCATATTCAATTTGATTTAATTGATCATTCTTATTAAATTACTACTAAGGAGTTACTCTAAAGGACTGCTAAATATCAATAGGACTTTTGTCTGGATTTCAACAACCATCTCCAAATGTTCTTCTGTCAGTGAGAATGCTGCATGTGCTTAATTGTGAATGTAAGCTCTGTCTGAAATATTTGCTAACAGAAACAGGTATGGAGACACCGTATCTATTTAACAAAATCACTCTTCCTTCATTCCTCCAGTTCACCAGCTATATCATTCACATTTCATTTATCAGATCACATTGGCTGCTAATAGTTTTGCCTCTTTAGAATTTTACTTTTTGTTGGCTTTCTACATCTAATTGTCTGCCCTGGAAGTGGGTAAATCCTATGATGGTAAGGCATTCCCCTGAACCAGCAAAAGAAATAGGCAAGCAGGTATTTTTTACAATTCTTTGCCCAACATTCCCATAGGCGCCAATGGTTTTGGGTTTTTTTTGAAAAGGTTAAAATTTTGTTATATATCACCCATTTGCCCATTTCTTTTGCCCATTTCTTTTTGTTTTGGGTGGCAGGTAGCACCCATTATGTCCTACCACCCAACACACTTTTGTATTCCTAGGAGCTATCCATGGGGAATATTGGGGCGATTTGAGTTCCCCATTGTTCCCTATGGCCAAAACACCTCAAAACATTCAAGTTGTTTTGTCAGCTAGTTTTACTGCTGTTTTTACAAAATGTTTTTGCCATTTTGTGCTTCATTTTGAATTTGAAAGAAAATACAAAATCAATTTGTACACATCCTTACTAGAATGCAAGGCTTTTCCCCTCTTCTGCAGCCCTGCAACAATATAGAGTGGTTGTGGGGATAACTTTTTGTAACTCTCTTCTCCCTCCAAAGAGCTGTTCTACAGGAATATGTCCCTGAAGGTCACTATTGCCGGATTGCCCACCCTTGCATTGATAGAAGTGCTGTTCCACTTGTGCAAATATTCATCTAGTTCCAGTGCATTATGTTTAAAACATAATGAATGAAGAATATACACTGTCGTATAGTAATTATCATTTGGGAGCCTATTGTAAGAAACCCTGGATGAAATCCCTGCTCGTGGAGTTCACTGGGTAATTTTGGGCAAGGCACAATTTTCAGGCTAAAATGTAACTCATGATAAACTCAGCTTAATGGATGATAAACCCTTCCTTGTGGCTCTGATATCCTTGGAGGAAATGTGTTGTTGCCAGGGGCGGGTTAACCGAGAGGCAAAGTAGGCACTTGCCTATGGCAGCAAAATTTGAGGGGGCGGCAAATTTTGAAACCTTTCTCTGGGGGTGGTGGCAGCAATGCAGCAGCTGTGGGAAAGGGGAAAGCCCCCTTTTACCTTTAAAAAATGCCACTGCTCAATGGGATAGGGGCGGCAAGAGCTCCTTCCTACCTCCCAAATGACTGCATGGGCCAGTCTGCAACCCATTTGGGGTCTTTCTCCACATGCGCAGAGAAGCCCCAATTGGTCTACAGACTGCCCCGTGCAGTCATTTGGGAGGCAGGAGGGTTGCTGGAAGAAGCTCTTGTTGCCCTTGCTGCCCCCATCCTGCTGTGCAGCAACATTTTTTCAAAAAGGTAAAAGGGGAGAATATTCCCCTCGCCCCCTCTCCGTGCAGCTGTTGTGGCTTCCCCTGCCCTCAGAGAAAGGCAGCAAATCCTTGGCTGCCTATGGGTGGCAAAAAGCTTAAACTGCCCCTGGTTGTTGCAAAGGAACTTGAAGGCACTGCAGTAAAATGTGAAATAAATTGACATCAAAGTCCCCTAAACAATTCACCTACAATTAATTTTTACTGTATTAGTATCACTTAGCCGGTTTGTACGTGGGTTCTCAAGTGCATTACTATATATACAAATCAGCTCTGCATGAGAGCAGACCCACATGCAAGGTTGAATATTTTCCCCACATGCAGGTCTTCTGAAGTGGAATGTTTTGAATTATGCTTGCCTTTACCCTTCATAACTCACATGATATGGAACCAATTCACATTTAGATAGCTAAACCCAAAACATCAGCCAGTTGTAGACATTATGCTGTATGAACATACAGATATCTATATATCAGTGTACATGTGTTTGTGTGAATGGCTGTACTTATGTTCATTTTAATAATGAATCTGGATACAGGACCTTCAAATGTTTTACAGATGGGAAATGTACTTTTGTACCTTCATTTAGTAAAACATACCCTATTTACAAATCTATATCTGTGTATACTGTGCACTTGTTTTATGAGTGTTGCTCAAACTGTGTTAATGGGCTTATCATGTTCTTGTGAACTAGATTAATCCATACAGGAACAGATCTCTGTCTGGGCTCAGACTGTTGGCTACCACCAGGGTCCAAACCTTAGTGAAGGGGAAACCTGTGCTGCAACCCCCACAATTCTAATTCTTTGCGTGGCTCATGGAATGCCTGGTGCTAGACAGAGAGAGAACGAGACCCAAGGCTACTGAAGAAATGTAAGCTTTACTGTAAGAAATTAGAATAATAACTGGAACATCTGGGCAATACTACATACAACATTCAGCAATCAGCAGTTAAAGCACAATTCTAGCTTCTAATGTTGAATGCTTGTAAGCTGTTATCTATTCTTACTGACCGAATTCAAAAACAACAGTTTCAGCTGAGAAGGGGAAAAGACCAACTTAGGTGAATGCAGGGAGAGGAAGTGGGGGTGAATGGGGGAATACAGGCATTTAAAGGGAGGGAGGCTGCTGCTAATCAGTAGAGGGAAGAGGGGGAGGATTTTCAATGGAAAGAATCACCAGAAGGCAGTATTACCCCATTTAGGCTTGGCAGTCAGGCATGAATTCCTGTTCAAGTCACTCAGGATGGCAAGTGTAGGAAGCAGGCATCTTGGATCTGGCCCAGACAACGTTGTCATAGGAGACTTGATTCGCATGCCGATTACATAGTGCAACAAAGCTCTGTCACAGAGAGAGCCAGCCAAGAAAGCTCTCATAGAGCCCAGAAAGCTCTCTCTATGAAAACTGACCCCTGTCCATACTCAAGAGTGAGACAGACAGTCAGACAAGGTGGATTGCTTTCCTTATTGCCATACTGCCATATTACCTAAAGACAACTTCTCTTATAGTGTTCAGATTCATAAATCTGCCATTATGACTTGCAGATGGATTTTTCCATGCCTTTAAAACATTTGCTCTAGACTCAGCATATGTACACTCCCAGTCGTCCCCCTCTCCAGCTACATGGTGCTTTTATCACTAAGACTCTGTCTCTGAAGAAACCTGTAAATAACTTGCACCGGCACCTCAGTAAAGTTATGTAAATAACTTGGGTCAGGACAGGGAAGGGTGACAAAGAAATAACAAAAGGAGGGTGTGGGTACCATATGAGAACACTGGATCATTGTAAAGTGGTCAGTATTTCCCTCCTCTCACTTTAAGTGGAGCAGTGGGGAAATGCTTGACTAACAAGCAGAAGGTTGCCAGTTTGAATCCCCGCTGGGACTGGAGTGGGCAGCAGAGATATAGGAAGATGCTGAATGGCATCATCTCATACTACACGGGAGGAGGCAATAGTAAACCCCCTCCTATATTCTACCAAAGAAAACCACAGGGCTCTGTGGGTGCCAGGAGTCAACATTGACTTACCTTTATTTCCCCCCTACCATGCATTTCAATATTGTTAGCATTTCAGCAATATAGTAATACAGTATATCTTAGCAAGCACTATTATTATGGCACAGTAAGATTCAGACTGCTCCAGACAGATAGGGGAAAAACCCAGTACTATCAGCATTATATTGGAGTTACAAAACTCTGAGAAGAATGCAAAACATGGTTCAAGGCACTTAGTTATCTAAGAGTACGTCTGGTAATTTTCCCATTTTCTCTGGGTGACTGGTTCACCTAGAAGCTAATCATACCCCTAACCAAACAAATCTCTCATACAAATATTTGGGATAGACACAGGCCTTAGTCTATCTATTGGGGGACCTTTGAAGGCAGGCCCCAGTTGGACCCCCTGTACCTTACAAGGCTGTATCAGGAGGAGCCATGCCACTTCTAAAAGTCTTCCATCCAGCATGGCAAGGAGGAGGCAACAGTGCTTATGTGTTCACATATACATATGCATACACATATGTATACACGTGTCCATGCTGCTTCTGCTGTTTTTGCTACACATTTGGGTGGGTGAGGAGACAAAGTGGCAAGGCTGCAAATTGTTCTTAGCCTAGCCTTCGCTGGAGGAACAGCAGGACTGAGATCAGCAGGAGAAGAAGAAAGAGTGAGAGTGAGTGTAAGCAAGAGCTCGAGCAGCAGAAGACACCCCTGATCCCTCAACCAAAGACCTATTGTGACAGGCCAGATGCCTATTTTGACACATTCATGACTCTCTGCCCCAACAGGGGGGATACCTGGCCCTGCTCTGTACCTAAACCGGCAGCCATGGCACTCATTTCTTGCCCTCATTCTTTGAGAATGCAGCTCCAAAATATATTGTTTGGAGATTTACTGCATGGGTGCGAGCCCAGACAATTTGCATTTTCCAGCCCCACTCAGATGTCATATATTATTAAGAAGCCCAGAGTTGCACTAAAACCACAGATGTTTGTCTTAAGCCAAATAGTAGAGAATATGATGTCACCTCCCATGAGATAGGAAAAGAAGCGGTAGGCTGGGTAATTGCAGCAGCAATAGGAGGAGAGTTTGTATCCAGCAGAGAATGCGAAGGAAGGACAACCATTGATGGAGGAGCGATGCAGTTCCACCCCAGCCTGTCCGCTCACTGCCCATCTATTCACCCATGTCCAGACCAACACTCCCTCCGCCCTCTCTGAATTAACTAAATAGGAAAAGGTGAGGAATATGCTTATTACTCCACAGGAAATCAGTCTCAAACACTGTTGGTGGTGCTCTTGTGCTAACTCTGGGATCTTGGGCTTGTTACAAAAGTATTTTGCTTTTGGTGTTTTGGATTTCCCTCCCACACGCTTCTTTGTTGGCATGTGTAACTGCTATAACAACCTCCTCATGCTATTTTACATAAAGAAGGGCCAGAACTAAGACATGGCCATCCACATTTCTGATGGGGGTAGCACTGGGAATACAACCCTCTTAGAAGATCTAAGTGAGCAAGGGTGTTTTCACAGAAGAAAATATTCTGTTTCTACTCCCTTCATCCCAACATTCTCCAGCCCAGTCACCCCAGAATTCCACAGAACTAGCAATGTTAATGCTTACTTGATGCTGATCTTCTGTAGTGGCCCTGGGAATCTCTGTATCCCTTGGATAGCAGAGGATGAGGAAACACCCTCTAAACTCCAGGGATTTGATCCTTTAGTCTAACCCTCTTTATAATTTCTGAAGTCGCAACTGCCTTGAACAATGCAAACTTCAAAGCATCACTCATCATCCTCTTTCTCATTGTGATCAAACCCCTGCAACACATTATGACATAAAGACTGAGGCAGGAGCCCCTATCAAGTAGTAGGTAACCAGGTTGGAAAGATGTAGAGGCAAGTCTCACAATCAGTGAGACTCGCCTTTCGGGGGTTTCCCCACAGACTATCAGAAGGGAAGCCCTGGGTGGCTGGATTGGCCACTCACACTACTGCTGGCTCCACCATGGAGCTGGCAGGGGCTGTGGGGATCTGGGGCCGCGCAGCCCCCAGAAGTTCCAGGATGCCTTGCCCGAACACACAGGGCAACCTGGAGAGAGCCCTGGGGTTGGGAGGCTTGTTTCAGTCTCCTGACGGGGGTCTCCTTGTGTGTTGCTGTGGTGCAGAGCCACGGTGTGGCAATACACAATCAAAAAGTTGGGGGTTAGTAGAGCACTCGCTCTGCTAACCTCGGCTAAGGGGAAGGGAAATTAGGAGGGTTTGCTGCCAGGAGCCACACAGCTCCCGTGGCAGCAGGCGATCAGTAAAAAGTGGGCTAGGCTCCCTTAGCCCACTTTTTATTGATCGTGAGAATCTCCTTGCTGGCTTTTTCCTTGATATAAGCAGTTGCTAAGGGAAAGGGAGAAATTCAAGAAGAATGAAAGTCAAAACAGCCATTGTAGAGGATTCATCTCTGCCACAGCTACTCCCAACAGTGCAAATGGGAGCAATTGCAGCAGTGCTGATTGCACAGTCATTGTCTTCAACAGTTTTGGGGCTTCTTTATGCATTCACAGCAGACCCGGCATGTTCCACAGAGTCAACAGGACACTGCAGTTCATGTTGGCTAGTAAAGTTTAAAACCATTCATATCAACAGCAGAAAGATCAATCCTCAGTACCCACCAATAATTAATTAGGGGTCTCCTTTTCAAAGATCTGGCAGAACAAAAAATATATTTAATTCTTATCTGCAATGAATCTCCTGGGAGACACAAGTCTACTATAAAGTTCTGTTCCTACTGGATGCTGAGCTTTTATTCATCAAAGATGGTATTCTGTGTAGGGTTCCACTAGTACCTCTTAAAGCATGGTGGGTGGAGGGACTCAGCCTATTTAGGGCATTCATGGACAAAGCTAGCACCTCGAATTGTGCCTGGAAACATACTGGAAACCAACAGATATATCCTAAGATGGGCATTGCCATATTATTAATTATTAAAATATTAAATCTGAGTGTCTCTGCCAAATGAGGTAAGGTGAGTGGCTAGACCTTTTCAGTGGTGCCATCACAAATATGGAATAACCTCCCCAGTGAGGCTTGCCACACAAAGAACTTTCAGTTCATACAGGCTTTACAGGAATGTTTAGTACAATGTGTTCTGTTTTCTTGTTGAGGGTACAGACTAGAGAAGCTCCATGTCAAAAGGTTAATGAGATGTGAAGGTGAAGAAAAGTGTCTCTGTATGCTGAACCTCCTCATAGTACCTTAAGCATCTTATTTATTTATTATTTCTCTGTGTAAACCACTCTGAGCCATTTCTGGAAGGGCGGTATAGAAATCAAATCAAATCAAATAAATAATAGTACTTCCCAGACCCATTTCTCTGCCTTATCAGTCAATTATCCCATTGAGTTTATGATGCTAATGTGAGTTTAACTGGAGAGACTGGTCAGTTGAGAGAGAACAATCTTTCAATATTTTATGTGAAGTATGGGGTTTGCTTCTACCTCAGCTGTGTCTTTTTTGCATCCCTTTCTACTTGCACCCTCTTCCTATAGAATTCAAAGACTTTCAAGGCTCCTTCAGACTAACATTGAAGCTTTGCTGTACCCATCACCAGTGGGGCAAAGGGGAAGGAAATCCTGCCCCCCACTTGCATCACTAATCCCCATGCCCTGTTGCTCACAAATCCAATGTGGCTTGTGTGAAGAGGGGAAAGCCCTCTCCATGATGGTGGACAGACCCGTGATTGAGAAGGTGAACTGATTCATCCTCACATTCTCGGGTCCACCCACCATCACAGAGAGGCTTTTTCTTCTTCAGACAAGCCCTGTCGGACCTGTGACCCATGGGTTTGGGAATGAGTAACATGGCAGGGGCAGGACTTCCTCTCCCTTCACCCTCTTGCTCAAGGGTACGGCAAGCCTTCAGAATAACAAGGAGCCTTCATTGACTTAGATGGGAGATATTTATGGGAGCACAATGGGGATGTGGATGAGGCAGGGAATAAAATGTCTAAACCTGAGTAATACTGGAATACTGGAGCAAGGGAATCAGGATTGGTACCATCTCAGCTGCATCTCCAATTGCAGTGGCAGACATCGTGACTAACTGTGCACTTGTGGAAGGACATTGCACTTGTGCCAGAACATTGCACAGGTGAGTTCCACTAAGTCTGCAGCTAATGTTCCAGAGTAGTATTGCACAAGCACAAACATGTTTGCACTTGTGCAGCAGCTGGCACACCTCATATGTCTAAAAAGGAATGTCTATGCAACAGCACATTTGCAAACAAACTTCCAGTGATTTAGCACCATTACTTGATCTACTTCCACTAGCAGAACATTGTTCATTGTATACATGCACTGTTAGGATGTCAGCCAATATATTTTTGCTTTCTTTGCTGTAAATCAAGGTAACTCAGAAGATAAACAGTTCACAGTTACATACACAAAGTAAAAGAAATGGACTTAGAAGAGCATATGCAAGCAAATAGTTTTGCTAGGGCAACCTTTATCTCCTTATTTCTCATGCTGTAGATCACTGGATTCATCATGGGTGGAATCAAGGTATATATCACAGTTAATGCCAAATCCAAATCAGATGGAGTGTCTGAGGGAGGCCTCAGGTAGGCAAACCACCCGGTAAATATGAATGTAGAAAATACAATGAGATGGGGAAGGCAAGTGGAGAAGGCCTTTTGCCTTCCCTGGACTGAGGGCATTCTCAGCACTGCAGTGAAAATCAGTACATATGTTAAAATGATGAAGATAAAGCAACCCAACTCTATAATAGCACTAAACACAAGAGCACCAACTTCAGCTAGATAAGAGTTGGAACAGGAAAGCTGAAGTAAGTGTGGGATTTCACAGTAGAACTGATTGATAATATTGGAACAAAAAGGGACTGCAAAGGTGCCCCCAGTATGTAAGACACTGTAGAGAAGTCCTGTGATCCATACACTAGCCACCATCTGAGTGCAGGCTTTCCTGTTCATCACCATTTCATATCGTAATGGATTGCAGATGGCAACATACCTATCATATGCCATGACAGTAAGGAGAAAAAAATCAGATCCAACGAAGAACACAAAAAAGAAAACTTGAACAATACATCCCGAATAAGAGATGTGTCTGGCACTGATGAAAGAATTGGCCATTGATTTGGGGATAATGGCTGAAACTGAGCCAAGATCCTGCATGGCCAAGTTTGTCAGAAAGAAATACATGGGAGTGTGTAGGTGCTTGTCAAATGCTACAGCAGAGATGATGAGAAGATTCCCAGCTAAAATTGCCAAGTACAATACCAGGAAGAGAAAGAAGTGTAGAATTTGCAATTCACGGACTGCTGAAAATTCAAGGAGCAGAAACTCAGAGACAGACGACTGATTATCCATTCTTTTACTCATTACAAAGGAGGATGCTGCCTCTGGAATAAAATAAAAACATACATGTTAAGATTAGAGACTAATCCAGTAACATTTGCTTCATTTTGGAGAGATATAGAGCTCTGCAAAAAAAAAAAAAAGGGGGGGGGGAGACAATTGTCCAGCTAATGCAGAATTAAAACTCTCATATCCATATTTACAGTGTATAATTGTAAAAAAAAACTGCACCACAGGACAGCTTCAGGGCTGAAGCAGTTTGCTGTTAAGTACCTTTAAAAAAGAACCTTGTAATGACTGTAGAAGCCCCATGCTTTCAAACTACACATGGAGCATGGGGGAAAATTAGACTGAAATTGTATTCAGCTCTACACCCATCCCCATCTTTGAAATGCTTATTTGAGAACTCTGTGAATTTGGCTTCATATCTGTGATCATTTTTTAAAAATATTCTCTCACTGATTTCAGTGAGATTTATGAAGCCTACATGTATGTAGAATTACAGCCTGTAAAATCCCAGAAAAAATAAATATAATTACAATGATAAGAACAAAGCAACCTCACTTTGTAACAATAGTGACTACAAGAACTCTGTTGAACATAAACCAGATTAACCATAGGGTGACATACCATATCTTCCCAAATAAAAGATGACTCTGAATTTAAGAAATAGAGGTTACATTTAGGGTATATCTGTATTTACCCCAAAACAAGAGGATTATAAATTTAAGATGACCCCCACCCCACACACATCAATTTCTAATATCAAAGAATTGGGGAAAATCTAGTCTTGGATTCAGGTAAATACGGTACAGAGCAAAGATGCAGCCAAACAGAACTTCCAAGCTGACTGCATCAGTGTAGTAGGGAAGAGGTATGTTTTTACATTCTTCTCTTCCCCAGCAAGTCCTGTTTGCTACCCAAAACTATATGGGGATACAAAGGACAGAACATGGCAGATTAAGGGCAAATTAAGTATTAAGGCTATGAAACAAATCTGGAATAAGCATAATAATGGTTTGGCACCACTAGCCACCAGTTGATTCTGTATTCTAGTTTATGCATTTCGCATTTACTGTAATCATGAGTTATTCCAGTGCAAGAGTGCTAAGGACTAGCTTAGTATGATGTGTTATTCTTTTGTTGGAAATATATACATATATTTATATTTAATTAAAAACAGAATACAAGAAATCTCATCCTTTCCCCTATAGCTACCAATTAGAATTTTCGGTTTTGAAGTCCAAAGATGTTTCTTTGTCCAGGTTCACACTTTTGCCCCTGAAAAGGAAAGATTATCTCATAAACACAGAAGGAGGAAACAGCCCAATAAATGCCAACATAATAGACAATAACTGCCTACATAAACTATGTCATGATTTGTTATCAACTTACCTTTGCACACGCTACAGAGTTACTACCAGTTCCTGGACATATTCGACTCATGCACCAGGATTCATTTCAGTTCTTGAGTTTTCCAGAGCCTTGGGCTGTACTTACAGGTGTCTGATGTCCCATTATCTGAATAGAGAGATCACTTGGCTATGCTAGAGCAATATGCAATCCTTTCTCCATCTACAGGTGCATATGAACAGATCTGCACACATTATACAGTCACACACAAACCTGCATTACCTACTCCATCTGCTGGTAAGTCTATCTCACAAAGAATTGTGACAGATTTGCTCCCAGTAGCTGACATTTTCAGACTAACTCAGCTGCAGTCCCTCCTAGCTGTTGTATTGAATGGAATCAGTCTAAATGAGAATATTGTGGTGTTAGATCCCATCAAAGTTCGATTTAATCAATGGATATGCATAGCCAAATGCCTGTAGACGCAACTCAGATACATTGAGATTTCTTCCAGTGTAATCTCTGCTGATTAGTAAAATTATAACTATATAAATGACTTACAATTGTTCTTCAAAGGTTCCTTTTGGCTTCCAGTGCACTTCCTTCTCTCATCACTGAGTCCAAGTATGCATTTTATAAGTGCTCCTCTACATTGTTCAAGGCAGTGAAAAGTCTGTCTGTATTGGCAGTAAAAAGGTTATCACCACACAGGGGAGATTTATTGATTTCTGTTTTGTGGCCCTGGAGATTTGGTCTGAGAAATTCAACATAAGCCAGAAAGATAGTACTGTAGGTAGAAGAAAGTTATTTCTCTCATCTGTGTTTTTGGTAATATAATGAGCAGATACTGAGGCATTCACACAATTTAAAACTGGCTTCTACCCAGGTTTGGGAACTGTGAGTGCGGTTGTGGTTGCCCCACAACCACTTCCTAAGCAGATACCCTCGCCTTGTAGCAAAAGCACGAAAAGTGGACTGTTGAAAGGAGAGGCCTTCATCAGGGGCATAGAAAGTTGGCTGGTCACAACAGGACAGGCTGTAATAGTGGATTGGTGACAATCTGCACCACTTAATTCACCTGCTGGGAAGGTGCAGGTAAGGGGCCACGCCTCACGCTCCCAAACAGTTAATGCTTTGTTTGCTGGCTGGGTATAGGAGAAGAAGCAGGTGCCCTGAATGAGGAGTGAGGGGGGAACCATGTTGCCCTCTGACTCTAGCATCCCAGGACATTTGTCCCACCTTGTCCAATGATGGCTACGCTATTGGCTTAGATGCTTCTGAGCATGCCTAGGTGCACCTTTTTCAACAGGAGCAGAGGAGAGCTACAGGATCATGAGTGAGATCCAAATTTACTTCTCTGTCTATATGTACAGCTACTGGAGCATCCAGAAAGGAGCAGGAATGGTCTTTCATGGCTGCAATAACCAGGGACTAAGAAAAGATTTAGAACTCTCTCTGGGGTGGTGTGGGATCTTCATTTTCTCCTATGTTCATTTATGGCTGCCATTTATTTCTATGTGGAAAATTTCCCAAGTGTACATGGGGGAAACTGAGGAAGAGAGCCAGATGGAGGGGTGAGGGGGAACCAAGGGGCTATGAAATGGGAGAAGAAAAGAAACAGTAATTGTTAAAGAATTCTGGGGAAGGCTGCTATGAGAACTGGAATAAAGAAAGGTGGTATGGAAAGAAGTGGGTTGGAGCCTCTCACCCATAAAATTTCATAGACTTTTGATTAACTTTGTTTATAAACACTAAGTAATGTCTCTGTATTCCTAGGCATTTGGTGCAATGTATTATGCTTACTTGAAATTGAGTGAGTGAGTGAGTAAATCAAGACATTCTGTATCAGAAGCATCATAATGTGAGGAGGCTATAACCCTCTTCAGACCTTATCAATGTAACCATGAGTACCGCTTGCAGTGCTGAAAGTGGAGAGGAAGTCTTGCCTTGGTGCTGTCACTCACCCCATCCTGAATAACAGTTACAGTTCTTCCCTTTTCAGACAAATGGAGCCATAACCATGTATGGATAGAAGAAGAGGGTGAGTGACTGAGCTGGGGCTAGACTTCCTCTCCACTTTCAGCACTCCAAGTGGTGCTCATAGTTACATCTGTAAAGAGGCTAATGTGTCCATGTGTTTTGAGGGCATGTCACAGTGCCCTAATGTGAAAATGATTTCATTGATCTAAATGGGATGTTTACAGGGCTGCAGTCTGGAGGATTAGAGAGCTGGACGCAAAATTCCTTTCAGGATCTTGGGTGGGGATTAGCTTTGCCTCTATCTCAGCTGTCTCCTTGATCATAACTTCCACACAATTTCAGACAGATTCCAAAGGCTTCCATTGCGTTTTGTGGAAGAGATTTAAAGAAGAGCACTTGGAAACATTGATGAGGGGCATACAAAACTAAAATTAATCCCTGTGAAGGCCTGTCCCACCAGTGCCAGTGGCTGTTGCTTGTGTCTACCTTATGTTTCATTTTGGATTATGAACCCTTTTGGGGACAGGAAACCATCTATTTTATTTGGTCAGATTTCCAGTTGGAAATCTGACTTAAAATAAGATCTCCCCCATATTAAGATGAAAAAATCAGCAGTTGGTCCTAGAGTCTAGAAACTTGTCACAGATGTGGGGAAGGAGGTTGGAGATGCCTGAAGTTAATTTGAAGAGAATTGTAAAATTCCCTGATTGCTATATCTCATAAAATTGCTATATCTCATAAAAGGACCATTGAGAGTTCCCCAGGGGGTAGTGTTCAGTTCCTTTGACTCTGAGGTAGGGTTGTGCATTTTTTCCCTGTTTTGTTTTTTGCCCAAATCAGAAACACCCCCATTTTGTTCTTTGTTTGAAATCAGCCAATCCGTAGCACCCCGATTTTGTTCTTTGTTCAAAATTGTAAAATCTGAATCCAAAACGTTTTGGATTTTAAAAATGGCCCCAGGGCAAATCTAGTGGGTATGGGTGGTAGGGCCCTATGGGTGGAAGCTACCACCCAAATGTCAGAGAAGGTGGGGAAAGGGCTGATTTTTGGTGAATTTTTGAAGGTTACGATTTTCCCCATAGGGAATAATGGAAGTTTCAGCAAAAGTATAGCTTCATGTTGGGGGGAAAGGGAGTGACCCAGAGCAGAGTAGGGTGGGTGGTAGTGCCCAGTAGGGGCAAGGAAGCTGCCAGAATTATTTCAAAGGAATTGGGCAGATGGCTGGTTTTTAAAGATTTAATGGAGTTTACACATCTTTAAGGTTCTTCCCCATAGGGAATTATGGAGGTTTCAGCAGCCTCATAACTGCACTTTGGGGGGCACTGGGGTGGCCCAGAGCAAGTGGTGGTGTAGAGAACATAGGGTGCCAACCACCCCCATGGATTGCTAACCCATGGGGTACTGGGTTCTGTTCTTTCTGAGATGTTTTGTGTAGATTCTCTGGTAGCTTATGAGAGTGGATTAATGGTTTGTCGTTGAAAAATCTCATGTGTTAACAGAGAATCTACAGGCTTGGCTCAGGCTGGCAACAAGGTAGGCATAGGCAATGGCATGGCATCTCTCAAGGGGGGGTGAAAAAAATATTCTGGAACAAAAAAGCAATGCAGCAGATAAATCCATTCCCAGGCTGGCATGCAGTAGCCTTAGCAGGCTGGCAATCTGGGCTCAGGCTGGCAACAAGGCAGGCAGGCATAGGCATAATCATGGTGATGATGGCATCATCATGGCAACTTGAAGCATGCCATGCAATGCAAACTTGTTCTCTCTCTCTCTCTCTCTCTCTCTCTCTCTCTCTTCAATGAGGCAGAAAGGCAGAATGGTGAATGAGTAACTAACTTGAATGAATTGAAAACTCCTCCTTGAACTCCCCCCACCCTTGCCCCTTCTTCAACCCTTCCCCTGGCCAATGTGGGGTCAGTAAAGAGTGGCAAGAGGCAAAAGAGACAATGTGGAACAAGGAGGGAATCGGCAGCAGGTCAGCCCATGCTTTAGGCCACCGATCGGAAAACTGGAAGGGCGGGAAATTCAAAGAGGTCAAATACAAAATGGAGACTGACTCAGAAATCACCACAAAATGAAGGTCTGAAACAACAAAACGTTTTGTAGCCGAAACAGAGACTTTTGTTTTGTGTACAAACTTTCGAATTTGGAAAATGGGATTTTGTTTGGTCTACGGAACAGCCCGTTTTGTACCTGAAACGTTTTGCACATCCCTACTCTGAGGTATCGCTAGAGCATATGCAGAGTTCAAAGTTCTCAAAGCTGAGAACAGAGCATCTGAGAGGCACCTTTTCTCAGAACAATTTTTGGACTCAAAGTTGTAGACCTGGTACTCTATTCACTGGAATTGAACAGTTCCTGGAATGAGGATCTCAAATTTGTGACACTAATATCAGGCTGGTGTGTCTCTGTTCTAACACAGAGAGATCTCAAATCAATCTTTGGGATTTTAGTCAAGTATCTAGTCTTTGGGTTAGATATTTTAAATCGACCCTGTGGAGACCCACTGGGCAAGTCTCCAACTGAGATTTCAAATTGATCCTGTTGTATTAGAGATCAATTGGACAAGACTTTCAGTGAAGTGTTTAAATTGATAGGTACATTACTGACACCTCGTGGTATAAACATAATTTACACACACAGAAAAAGTACATGAACAAGGTCTTCTAAATCTTCAACTACCCCTGCAGCACAACACCTTTATGAAAAAAGGTAACAACATGCCCCTTTTTATATTTCTGGAATGGATGGACACACAGTCATGAAATCTGGCTCACATGAAAACGACATTGGCAGGACTCTGCATTGTTTCCCACCCCCCACAAAACTCTGGGCCACTCCTCTGATTTTTGGTTAAAAAAAAAAACTTGCAGGAAATTGAAGTGGCTAAAATTGGTGAAAACTGGCTTGTTTCAGACCAGAACTTTACAAAATGTCCTGGATCTGAAGCCCCTCCTTGTACTATCATTCCAACCCCACGTGGATGAAAAAGGACATTCCGTTGATTTTATATTAATTTTTGTCTTTCCCATTGTGGAAGCACACAGTCAATAAAAGTTAAAGCACTTTGAATGTTTCTGTTTTTGTGGTTAGAAATAATTTCTTACTTCCCCTTCTGGCAATTAAGGTATTAAAAGGTGTAAATTCCTTCTAATCCCTTTTAAAAGGTCTAACTGTTCCTGCAATGGGGAAAATAATAATAATAATATAAAATCAAAGGAATATCCAACTTGGGGAAGGAATAATGGTCCAAGGAAGGGCTTCAGATCCAGAACCATTTTGTTAAGTTTTGGCTTGAAACAAGCCAGATATCAAAATTTTTACAAAAAATTTCAAAAACTCACCAAAAGTCAGAAAATTAACCAATTATCCTCAAATTCACTACAGGGAACTCTGGCCTCCTTCTCCACATGTATTGCAAGTCTAAAGGCTTTAGGGCCAAGCAGTGATTTTTAATGAATTTTTAATTTCCCCATTTTCCTCTATGGGGGAAAATCCATTTTTTGAAGGTTTTAAAATGGCGGTTTTCACCATTTTGTACTTCCAATCTCCCAACATGACTCCCAGCACAAATTCTCACTTTCTGAGATCATATCACATATTTTTAATGCAATATCAGAAAGTCAATGTCAGATCAGAAATGACAGATTTTACTATTTCTTCAAATTTCAGATGAATTCTAACATGTCTAATCTGACATTGCACAGGCCTAGTACTCAGCTAATCAGCATCCCTGCTGCCAAAAGTTTGAGTACCTCTCAGGCACTCCTTTCAGTAGATAGTGTTTTGACATACGTTAGACATGGAATCATACACTAAGAGATTAAATACCTTTGATGTAAAAACAGTGTATTTTTGTTAAGGGAATAATTAAAAAGATTAAATATTTAAGCAGGGTGATCTGAAAATGAGGCAGTTTTTGAAACAAGAAAATACCATCTTTACCTGAATACAAGCCTAGGTTTCCCCCCTAGTTCTTTGCTATTAGAAATCAGGGGGCCATTTTAAATTCAGAATCCTCTTCCTTTTGGGTAAATACAGGTATAACCAAAATTTAACCTCTATTTTTGCAGGGCTCGTCTTCTATCTGACAAAATACAGTAAAGTCTGAATGGTTTGTCTAATAATTGATCTGGGCTTAGTCCTACGAAAGCCTTGGTCCAGATTCCTGTTCACTGCCCCCAAAACATTCACTTACTCACTCAACTCACTCACTCAGGCATTCTGGTAACACAGGACACAAAACAAAAAGGTCCCAATCACCACCCACCCCCACACACACACACACACCGGCCTCTAATGGCTGTTAAGGCAGGTAGCCTTTGGAATGTTGGGGACTGAGAGTTCTGCTACAGTTGTTCATATACTGTTTAGGAGCTTTGCCTTCGTTGCTGTCTCAGACACAACTTCAATCTAATCAGTTAACCCTTTTTACTTAGACCTTCAACTGGCAGTTTCCCCGAAGATAACCTATCTTCACAAACCAGCTGCTCCCTCAACATCTAGACTTTGTGAAGGTGCAGGACCCAAGTTCTTTGTGAGACATTCAAGCCAGATATTCAGCTCTTTGGAAGGTTTCTCGGGCAGAGACAATCTTCCTCTTCTCCCTTAATCTTCCTAAAAACCAGTCAAAACTACTGCCTATAAACAGACAAAGGTAGAGTCAGTGAGCCAAGTAAACAGACCTTTCACTGGTTACAATGTATTTGTCTCTGTACATATAGAGATAACCCTTTATTGTAACCCATCACCCACATTACTAAAGACAAATGAATTCTTTTCAGTCCCTAATATCGGGGCCTCTGGCCTCTAGAGTGAGGGAAAGGAAGGTTTGCCTTAATCTCTGGTGTGAAATATCCTTAGTGGGGAATATTTCCTCCTTCCACATAAATGAAGGTAATTAAGTGGTTTAAACAGCCACACTTAAATGCAAAATGTGGAATACATTTTATTAGGAGGGCAGACCAGAACTAATAGTTTTGCTAGGGCAACCTTTATGTCCTTGTTTCTCATGCTATAGATCACTGGATTCAACATGGGTGGAACAAAGGTATATAGCATAGTCAATGCCAAATCCAAAGCAGATGGAGTGTTTGAGGGAGGTTTCAGGTATGCAAGCCACCCAGAGGATACATATGTACAAAAGACAATGAGCTGGGGAAGGCAAGTGGACAAGGCCTTTTGCCTTCCTTGAACAGATGGAATTCTCAGAACTGTAGAGAATATCATCACATATGTTACAATGATAAAAACAAAGCAACCTATCTCTATAACAATAGTGACTACAAGAATACCAGTTTCAACTAGATACAAGTTGGAGCAGGAGAGCTTTAGTAAGTGTGGGATGTCACAGAAGAACTGATTGACAATATTAGAACAGAAAGGGGTTGCAAAAGTGCCACCA
Source organism: Hemicordylus capensis (assembly GCF_027244095.1). Taxonomy (NCBI): domain Eukaryota; kingdom Metazoa; phylum Chordata; class Lepidosauria; order Squamata; family Cordylidae; genus Hemicordylus; species Hemicordylus capensis. The sequence continues at coordinate 30,354,853 of NC_069662.1, read as the reverse complement.
GTGTTTAAAACACTACAGAGAAGACCAGCGAACCACCCTCCAGCAGCAATTTTGATGCAGGCTTGCCTGTTCATTACCATTGTGTACTGTAATGGATTGCAAATGGCAACATGCCGATCGTATGCCATGATGGTGAGGAAAGAGAAATTAGATGCTAAAAAGAACAAAGACAAAAAGACTTGAGCAACACATCCAGAATAAGAAATCTCTCCAGTGTTTAAGAGGGAGTTGGCCATCGATTTGGGGATTATGACTGAAATTGCAAAAATATCCTGCATGGCCACGTTTATCACAAAGAAGTACATCGGAGTATGCAGGTGCTGGTAAAAAATGATTGCAGAGATTATGAGAAGGTTCCCTGTCAATATTGTCAAATACAACACCATGAAGAAAAAGAAGTGTAGAATCTGCAGTTCCCAAATGGCTGAGAATTCCAAGAGCATAAAGTGGGAACCAGAAGACTTATTATCCATAGTTTACTCATTCCTAAGATGCATTTCAACTCTGGAAGGAAACAGAAATATAAATGTTATATGTATAGCTCTAAGAACATAAAAACAGCCCTGCTGGATCAGGCCCATGGCCCCTCTAGTCCAGCATCCTGATTCACAAAGTGGCCCACCAGATGCCACTGGAAGCCTACAGGAAGGAGTTGAGGGCATGCCCTCTCTACTGCTGTTACTCCCTGCAACTGGTACTCAGAGGCATCCTGCCTCTGAGGCTGGAGGTGGCCTATAGCCCTCTGACTAGTAGTATCTTATAACAGACATTTATTTCACTTTGGTGGTATTTTGGGCTTCAATAAAAGTTAGTGATAGAAATCCAAGGAAAGTTAGATTACAACTGTAATGTCCATTTTTATCATAAAAGCATTTTTAAAAAGCCATGCTCAGTCCGGCCCAAGGCTTAACTTGTCCAGCATCCTGTTTCCCAAAGTGACCCACCATATCCCTCAGGGAGGCACACAAACAGGAAATGAAAGTTTGCTCCCTTTCCTGCTGTTTTCTTCAGCAACTGGTATTGAGAGACATCATGAGAAGTCCAGCGATGGGTCATATAGGCAAGTAGCGATCAAGCCCCCAGACTCCAGAACTATCCCCATAGTGAGGGATATAGCACACAATTTGGGGGACGAAATCTATTGGGAGACTTCAGCCACTCAGGCACAGGGTGATCCCATGCTGCTGGGACCCCACACAACATGTAAGCCAAGCCATTCCCCATCAGTAATCCTATCCAAGGACACTGCCCACATCCCCTGAGTCAGAGGAATCCCCTGAGACCATGGTGGAGGCCCTTTAGTACCACTGGAGTAAACGCCAGCAAAATTGGGCATGGCCCCTTTAAATATCTAGGCTTTCCAGTGAAAGGGGTGTGGCCAAGTCACCCCACCCCCCTAGAAACAGAGTATAGCCTCATTCAGGTGTTATGAAGTTGACCTGCTGTAGCCATGTACAGAAGAGTGGGGGTAAGAAGCCCTACTCGACTGTGTCAATCAGCAGCATGACCCTCTGTTCATGCTTACAGTGGGTCTTGTATGAGGAGGGGGAAATCCAAAGTGTGATGGCAGGCACTTCTAAGATTGTGTAACTGGGTTGATCCAGTCAGTGATCCATCACGCTTTTGGCCCCACTGACTGATGGGATGGGATGGGATGTCCTCCCCAATTTCCCCACTGTAGCTGATTTAACAACATCTGAATGAGGTGTATGAAACAGAGCATTAGCTCTGGCCATGGTTCTGATTGTTTTCCCAGGGAGCTGTTCTGTATCTGAGGAAGACATCCCAGGCCCTTGCCACTGCGCAGTTCATGGCAGAGCCCAGAGCCAGAGAGTAGGACTCTCTTTTCCCAGCAAATGGTATTAGGAGACAAATGACCTCTTAACCTGGAGGTAGTGTATAGCCATCAAGACTAGTTGCTGCAGAGAGAGTTGCTGGTGGACATCACCACATTCTGTCACAATGGATGTTATAGACACATAATTACCATAAGTAATCGCAAGTAAGTGCACTTCAGCTTCAGCTCTGAACTGACAGTTAGTTAGTTAGTTAGTTAAGTTAGTTAACTGACTGTTAATTCTTCTATAAGCCAGGGTAGTGGCTTGTAAGTGGAGGCAGTGGCTTGGAGGTCACCACCAAACCCTATTTGGTATTTATAGGAATCAAAGCAGATGGCTTTATCGTAACTACATTACTTGAAGCCCAATCCTATATGAAGTTTTATTCAGAAGTAAGTCCCACTGATTTAAATGGGACTATGACAAAAAATGGGGGTTTCAGGTTGGTACTAGAATACTTAATCAGTAACTGATATGTTTAGGGAAATGCAAAGAAAAGAGAAACAGAAATATTGGGACATATGATTTAAAAGCTGTTTTTCTGATAAGGGAAGGTGATAGATACAGATATAGATACACGCACACGCACACACGCACATGCACACACACACACACACACACACGCACACAGAGTTTTCTAGAGTTGAGCTTGAGGAGCAAGAGTTAATTTAAAATGTGAATTCCCCATTGGCTGAGGAAAGATAGAACTTTGGTGTGACTGGCTGTTATTTTTCCTTTCTGGGAAATAGTTCACTCAAGAAGTTCAAAGCCTTATTGGAAGGTTCAGTTCTATGGCTAATGGGACAGGCAAAATTAGTTTGTGGGAAAGCAGTTAAAGAGCTACATGAATAATTGAATTGAAAGATGTCAAGAATGTGCAGCAGACTGAAGTTAATAACCCCAGGATTAATATATAAATTGTTTAAGTACCAGTTGCAGGGGAGTAACAGCAGGAGAGAGGGCATGCCCTCAACTCCTGCCTGTGGCTTCCAGCGGCATCTGGTGGGCCACTGTATGAAACAGGATGCTGGACTAGATGGGCCTTGGGCCTGATCCAGCAGGGCTGTTCTTATGTTCTTAAGTAAAAGTTTATTCCAATTTGGTCTGAGAAGTTGAAAAATGGCTCTGCAGATAATCATACACACGCGCACACATGCACGTGTGTGCACACACACACACATTGTACATACATATGTTATAGTATATTATAGTATAGTATATAATTCCCTGCTAACTTGGCAAAGAGGCACCTTTTAATGTGGTGATTCTCTTTATTTAGCAGGGGGAGAGTAACTGGCCCTATCTACCCCCAGCACAGTACCTCCAGTGACTGTTGCTGGTGTCTATCTTATGTTTCTTTTAGATTGTGAGCCCTTTGGGGACAGGGATGCATCTTATTGATTTGTTATTTCTCTGTATAACCTGCCCTGAGCCATTTTTGGAAGGGCAGTATAGAAATCGAATTTAATAATAATATACATGACTTACCAATTGTAATCATAGATAGCTTTTGCTTCTCATGCACTTTCTTCTCTTGTCACTGCATATCTCTCCTGTTACACACGTTCTCCTGCCCTTTTCAAGGCAATGAAAAGTCTATCTGTAGTGGCAATGAGAGATTATCTCCACAGAGAGGAGGTTTATTAATATCTGTTTTGTGTTCCAAGAACTTTGATCTGAGGAAGCCAACACAAGGCAATAGTAAAGCCATACAAAGTATCTGTATAAATGTTGTTAAGACTGGAAGAGACTCTGAGGGGTAGGAGTTTATTTCATCTGGTTTTCCCTCACCCCATCCACTTCTGGATTGGGAGAGGGACTTGGCTGTGGCACTTGAGCACTTCTCCCTTGGGCCTACCTATCTGTTGTTGTTTTGCTAACTTTTAATTGCTCTAACATCTTGCACCTGGGCTGGGTTTGCCTGATGGGATGGATGAGACCCATGCCTATTGGGCATCTAAAATGTTGGCCCTTATAAAGAAGAGCTACTCCAGGGGCGCAGCCAACCAGTTGGCAGGCCTCCAAGGGGGGGGATGTGGCTTTTGGCAGTGGCCTTTGTGGGTGGGACTGAGGGCAAGTCCAAACATATTGTTTTGGACTCATAAAAGGAAGACTCCTGCTGACAACAGTATTATTGTTGTCTAGTAATTGGTTGGGCCTACTGCAGGTATGTGTCTTGTGTTTTACAGAGATGGGGAGGTTCAGGATGATTCTGGGGCAGCTTTTCCAGTGGGGGTGGCAAATCAAAAAAGATATTGACCTGCTAGGTCAGTGGGCCATTACAGGGAAAGGGAACTCAAAAATTTAATTGCTATTTCCCTTTTCAAGAAGCACTACTTCCTCTTTGACTTTGGAGAGCATTGCCTCCCCCCCCATTATTATTATTATTGTTGTTGTTGTTGTTGTTGTTATTTTATTCAATTTTTATACCGCCCTTCCAAAAATGGCTCAGGGCAGTTTACAAAGAGAAATAATAAATAAATAAGAGGGCTCCCTGTCCCCAGAAGGCTCACAATCTAAAAAGAAACATAAGATAGACACCAGCAACAGTCACTGGAGGGGTACTGTGCTGGGGGTGAATAGGGCCAGTTACTCTCCCCCACTAAATAAAGAGAATCACCAAGTTAAAAGGTGCCTCGTTGCCAAGTTAGCAGGGGTTTGATATTAATATAAATATAATTATTAATAATAATATTAAAATATTTATACCCCACTCCTCCAGTACACTACTGCTCAGGGTGGCTCACAACATTACTAAAATAGATACAATGTAAAATGATTAATAAAACAGGCCTATATAGAATGTGTGTACTGAAGCCTAGGGACCAAGGATAGACAGGGACTTTCTGTTGGTGTACTGATCACCGCACTGCCCAACAGAGTCCCTAACTGAGCTGATGGATCTGGAGTTGGCATTGGAGTTGCCCAGCTTGTTGTTGGTGTGGGACCTCAATGTTAATTTCAGGACTGGGTTGTCAGGAGTGGCTCAGGAGCTCATAATGGCCATGACAACAATGGGCCTATCCCAACTGGTCTCTAGACTGATGCATAATGCTGTTCACAAGCTCAATTTGGTCTTGTGCTCTGATCAAGGTGGGGTCCCATGAGTAGGGACACCTGTCATCTCCCCATTGTCATGGAAGGACCACCATCTGCTTAACGCAGGACTTGCAATCACAACTCACCTCTGAAGGGGTGAACTTATTAAGTTGGTCTGCCTGAAAGGTTACTGGATCCAATAGGATTCCAATAACACTTGAGAAGTGTTTAGAGTTGGCTCTGCTAGTGATTCTGTTAATATTCTGGTGCAAACATGGAACAATGAACTCACTAGAGCAGTAGACGCAATCACTCCTAAGTGTCCTCTCAGATTTCACTCAAAATTAGCCCCATATTATTTAAAATAACTAGGGGAGCTAAAGCAGTGAGGCTGATTATTAGAGCACAAGTGCAGGAAGAATTGGCACAAATCTGACAGATCACAACACATAGCACATTTGAAGATCTATGCTCGGCAGTGTGGGCTGCAAAGAAGTGGTTCTTTTCTTTCCGTATGGCTTCTGAAAATTCACATCCAGTGGAGTTGTGAGGGGGCTAGTATGTGCCCCTCCCCCTTGAATTTGAACTTGGAACCATCAGTCACTCGCTGTCTTCAATTACCTTTTTGCAGACAAAATCTCTAGTATTCAGGCCAAACTGGATTCCACAGTTGCTGCAGAGACTCTACAGTCTACCAGCAACTTCACTTTAAGGATTAGATTGGATCACTTTCCGCTTGTGACTCCTGAGGATGTGGACAGACTGCTTTGGACTGTATATCCTACAACCTGTTCTCTTGACCCTTGCCTAACTGGGCTTATTTTATCTGGTAATCATATTATCAGAGAGGGTCTGGTAAATATTATAAATGCTTCTCTGAAGAAGGGCAGGGTGCCTCCTTGTCTTAAGGAGGATATTATTAGACCTTATTTCAAGAAACTGACATTGGATCCCTCAGAGTTGGCTAATTATAGATTGGTTTCCAAACTTCCATGGTTGGGCAAGGTGATTGAGTGGGTGGTGGCCTCTAGGCTCCAGACAGTCCTAGAGGAAACTAATTATCTAGACCCATTTCAAATTGGTGCTGTTGAGGCTGCCTTGGTTGGCCTGATGGACAATCTCCAATTGGCTACCAACAGAGGTAGTGTGACTCTGCTGATCCTTTTGGATCTTTCAGTGGCTTACGATAACATTGGCCATGGTATCCATCTCGGTCACCTGAGGGAGGTAAGATTGGGTGTGACTGTTTTACAGTGGTTCTGTTCCTACTTCTCTAGTAGATTCCAGACCAGATGGTGTCACTTGGAGACTGCTGCTCTGAAAAGTGAGAACTAAAGTATGGAGTTCCAGAAGGCTCCATACTGCCTCCAAAGTTCTTTAACATCTACATGAAACCACTGGGAGAGATCATCAGGAGATTTGGTGCAGGATGTTATCAATATGCTGATGACACCCAAATCTATTTCGTCATATCGACCACATCAGGAAATGGCATAACCTCCCTAAATGCCTGCCTGGAGGCAGTAATGGGCTGGATGAGGGGTAACAAAATGAAATAAGATGGAGGTACTGACTGTGTTGGGTTGGGACCTGAGAGATGATGTATATGTGCCTATTCTGGATGGCGTTACACTCCCCCTGAAAGAGCAGGCATGTAGCTTGGGAGTGCTCCTGGATCCCAAATTCTCTCTGGATTCTCAGGCTGAGGCAGTGGCCAGGAGTTGGAGTGTGCACAAATGGTTTGTGCCAAACCAGTCTTCCTCAAACCAGGGCCGGTTTGGAGGTCCGAACGCAGACCCAACTGGGTGTGGTTCAGTCTGGGATTGAATCAAACGTGCCCAGTTTGAGCAAACCAGTTTGGGATGTATGGGGCAGCCGGGCGGGAATGGTGAGAGGGGAAAAACTGCTCTTACCCCAGTCGGCATGGCAGCCTGTGCCACCACTCACTGCTGCTCTTCCTCCTGGCATTCCTAGTGCACTACCCCCTCCTTTACCAAGCCACCAGAATGGCAGTGGCTTGGTTCTGGCTTCCACACATGTGCTGAGGCCATTTTCATGACCTCCGCACATGCACAGAGCTCATTTGCATCACCATGCAAATTGTGGTGCACAACACACATGGTGGCCAGAACTGAGCTGCCGCTGAGCTGGTGGCTCAATAAAGGAAAGGAGAGGACTCTTGGAGCACCGGGGGGTGAGCAGCAGTTCCGGCAAATGCGGTGGGCAGGGTAAGAGCAGCTTCCCCCCCTCCTTGCCACCCCCACCCAGCCACCCCTGAGTTGCCTCCACTGCCAAGGAAAGACATTTACTTGTAAAAGGGAATCCTTGCTGGCTTCCCCTTTACAAGTACATTCCCCAAACCAGTTTGGCCAGGTTTGATGTTTGAACCAAACTGGATCTCGTTCAGCCAGACATGGAACTGGACCCAGCTGGATCAGTTAAAAACTGGTTCTGATTCAAACAGAACTGGTTCCATGCACACCCCTAACCAGGAGCGCATTTTATCAGCGTTGGGTGATACAGTATGTCCGCTACACCCATTTCGGGAGGTAAATGACCTTAAAACCGTGGTGCAGATGCTGGTAACCTCCAGGATTAACTACTGTAATGCACTCTATGTGGGACTGCCTTTGTACATAATTGAGAAACTACAATTGGTACAGAATGTGGCAGTCTACAGTGACTGACTGGTCTCTGGGGCAACTCATAGGGACCATATAACACTACTTTTAAAAGAACTGCACTGGGTGCTGATATGTTGATTTGGGTGCTGATTATTACCTCAATAGCTTGGGTCCAGGAGAGTGCCTTCTTTGTCATGAACCCTGCCACCTATTAAGATAATCTGGGGAGGTCCCTTTACGGTTGCCACTGGCTCATTTGGTGGCAACTCAAGACAGGACCTTCTCTGTGGGTGCTCCAGAGCTTTGGAATATTTGCCCTCTCAAAATAAAATCATCTCCATCTCTGATTGCTTTTAGAAAGACCCTCAAGACACACCTGTTTTCTCAGGCTTTTAACTGAAATTAATTTTAAACTGTTTTTTCATTCATTGTCATTCAAACTGTTTTTTTATCCCATTGAATTGTTTTAACCTTTTATTCTGTTAAATTGTTTAAATTGTTTTTACTCTGTTTTATATTTGATGTATTTTAAATGGTGTACACTGCCTAGAGACACCCATATCAGGCAGTATCTAAGATAAATAGATAGACAGAATAATGAACAAACTGCATCCAGACCTCACTCTCAATCAAATGCTGCAGCCCCAGAGCTCCAGCAGAGCCCATACCACTGACTCCTGCACTGGGCCCTGTCATGTCCCAGTGTCGTTAGGAGTTATATTTCAAAGTTATTTATGATTTATAAATGTTCCTGAAGATTTCAGTTAGATTTTATAATTGCTGCCACCTTAAAAATTCACTTCAAGCCTTGGTATTTAGCACACTGAAATTGGTTTGCAAAGATAGAGTGGTTGACAGAAATTCACTGTCTGGTGTTTAAAACAAGTAAATAGAATAAAGTTTATTAAACAGATGGTTTTCACTTAGTTTTGCTAGTCTTACTTTTACACTACAAAATTGTAGGATGTAGGGATGTACAACATGTTTCGACATCAAAATGCTTCGACTCAAAACAGACTGTTTTGAGTGTTTCCAAACAAAACATAAATAAGTGGTCTATTTTGATCAAAGAATTTCAGTGTTTTGAGTGCCATTTTGAAGGCCTGTTTTTGCCTTGTTTATTGGTTTTCTGGCACTGGCTTCTGATTGGGTTGTGGTCCTCTTGGTTGGCTTGTTATCATACAAATCAAGTGTTGTCATGGGCAACTCTGCTCCAATGGGCTGAGGGGAGGGAAGAGGGAGGGGGACTCCAAAAGGTTGGAGTTTAAAAAAGTATTAATAATCCTTATTACAGTCATAGACGAGCATAAAACCAAAGCAATAGGGGATATCATAAAAGCAATATAAAACTAATGCAATGTATAAAACTGTACAAGTCTGCCAATGGGGGATATCATAATGACATGACATTAAAACAATAGAAAATTTAAAAAAACGATATAACTGTATATTACATTACATTACATTACATTACATTATATGTGCATAAAACTGTAAAAGTCTGCTGATGCAGGGCATAAGTGATATCTATAAACTGAAAATAATCTGTTAATAAAATTAATGAAGGCTGGTTATAAATGAAGGCTGGTTGTAAAAGTTCAAAATGTATTCAAATGGACTGGGTGACAGAGAGCCCTTATACTGTTCCTCTCTTGAAGAGGATGCATCAGGAAAGGAGGAAGGGAGATTGAATTTTGTGGTTTTCTTTTCTCAGCACTGAGTATCATATGCTGTGCTATAACTATCGGGTTTTGTAGGAACTCAAATTGAAAAAAACTGAACTTGGGAGCTTTGCGTCCACCTCGCCCTGGCTGCATGGCAGGTCCTTAGGGAGAGGCCTCAGAAAAACCAAGGGGAGGGGGTTGTTCTTCACCCTCCTGGTAGGTCTTCACTGGTCCTGGTGTATGGAAATATAAGTTGAATATAGATGTTAACTGCTTGACATAAGCCTCGCCATTTTGTTAGAGTTTGTAATAAGAATTTGCTTATGCTGAAAGATCTTCACCCCTGGTAGTTAGGTTTCCCACAGTTAGCAGAATTCATATTTAGCATGGGAACTGCAGCTGCTGAGGGGGCAAGATAAAGACCAGACTGGCCTACTGCTTGCCCGGCTGATTTATGACCTAATGCCGGACCCATTTCCAGACGAAAGGGGAACTAACCATGAGTTATGACCTATGACATATAACTGTTTCTTTTTCTGTAACTATCTGTAACCTGCTTTGGTGTATAAATGTGCTGCTTATGTATCAGGTCTTTGTCCTGCTTTGAGCGTGAGCCAAGCAGCACCTTTGCTACTTAAGGGCAAATAAATCTTTGATCTTAAGTCCTCTCGTCTGGGCTGATTATTGGGCTCCATCCGCCCAGGAACGAACCTCCCCTATTGGCGTCAAGGGAACCCTGATACTTCAGTCCTCCTGCTTGTTGTGCTTTTTTTCCAAGGTATGGGGAGGGCATCCGTTACTGATGGGATTGTCAGCCTCTGCATGCTCCAAGACAGGGCCAATGAAAAACGAGCACGTAGTCCACTCTCTCCGCTGTGCCCCCTGCTTCCCAGTTCTGGTCCTGTCTTCGCTCCAGGACAGTCTAGTTTTGCTGGACCTCGTTCTTTCATCTTGTTCTCTGTGTGCAGGGGGGGGTAAGGAGTTGCTGTTATTTCACGGATTGTTCAGTCTCATGAGTTACTGCCCTTCTGTTTGTTCCACGTGTATTACCCTTCTCTTCTCTTATTTTCCGGGCGTCTATCCCCTCCCCCCCCTCACCACCTTTAAAATGGAGATTTCACAGACCGGTGACATGCTTAGAGGTTCCCTGTCAGAGGGCCCTCTCTCAGATACCCCTAAGATTACCCCAATAACTTCTGCGGAAGTTGGGGAGGGAAGGATTGCGGTCACCATGCACCCGGCTATTCCTCCTATGGGAGAGAGCAGTACGCTGGCCACTATACCTAAGCCAGCTAAAGTGCTTAAGAAATCCAAGCACCTGGAAGGGGCTGGAGGCACCAGACTTTAAAAAAAGACAAAAATCTAAGAAAGTGACATAAGAAAAAGCCCCGCTCAGCGAATGGCTGCAGCTCTGGGCCATCAGGGCTCAGCAGCGGGAAAAAGGGCTGCAGCAGGAGAAAGTACTAACGGCTCTTCCCGCCGAAATCGCGCCCGCCATTTTGCCTCTCCCTGCTCCGTCCGCGGCTGCTACAGACCCGATTTCGACTCCAACGGCGACCGCAGCTGGCCCAGGGATGCCGATCTGACTGGGACGCTTCAGGAAAAACCCTTACTCATGGGTAACAATGCGGGGGCAGTGGCGGAGAGCGCTCATACGGGGGGGGTTTCTGACGGGAGGAGATCCAACAGTACCCGACGGGGAGCTGCTTTCAGGGAGAGAGATTTCTTGGCTGAGCGCATTCATTCAAAAACAGTGCATGGCTATTGTATCCAGTGTGCTTCAAGGCACCAAAACGGCGCAAGCTGACTTAGTAGCCCCCGCACTGGTGGTCCCTATTCGAAGGGGCCGTCGCCCATTGTTCTCTTTGTCCCCAGGGACTAGCCCTATTAGACAATTGATTCCCCTAGGGGAGAGTGTCTGGATGGCGAGTAAACTAAGGAGGAGACGTTTACGTGGAGATCCGGACATCTCCTCATCTGAGGAGGAACATTACCGGCAAGGGACTCATTCTCAGCCCAAGCGGGCATGTTTTATAGGGGAAGTGGCAGTTCCAGATCAGGCCCCCCCCCCGAGTATGTTGGGCCTGCTACCTCAGGGCATCTATCTTGAGAGACCAGGGACACCAATGTGCCCCAATTGGTGGCACAAGGGAATGCACCATCCCGTGATCCTCAAGCTTTGCCTATTCCAAGGGACACGGGTTCGAGTTCTGAGGAATCCGAAAAAGAGGAGGGGGAGCTCTCAGATGAACAGACACCGGCGGATAGGCCAACCACCGCCAGGTTGTTTTCTATGGCAGAGTTTGAAATTTTATTAGCAAAAGCAAAGAGAGCCATTAAGGATGTTTCCACTGACTCTGGCTCTCAACCAGTGGCTGGATTAGATCAGGAGGTCTTTCCATCTACTTCAGCTTCTCCAGCCACGGTGCCCTTCCCTTCACTCTTTAAGGATGTTATGTTGGCAGAATGGGGGGTGCCGGTGGCTTCAAAGCCAGCCTTGCATTTCCCAAAGAAATTGTATAATTTACCCCCTGAGATTATGTCTTTATTAGCTATTCCCGTCGTGGATGCTCCTGTGGCCCAACTTGTGACTGGCGCCTTGGTCAACAAGGAAGGCGAAGAGTTCCTCAAGTCTCCTGAGGAAAAGAAAACAGACCACTTGCTACGGAAGTGCCATGAGGCGTCGGCAACGGTTATCAGGGCTGCTGCAACCAATTCGGTTTTTGCTAGGGCAACTATTTTGTGGACCAAGGAGTTGTCAAAATTGGTCCCGCCTGATAATACCAAATTGAGGCAAGGTCTGAACAAGGTAGCCCGGGTGTCCGCTCTTATGGCAGACTCTAGCCTGGACTGCCTGCAGCACGCAGCTCGTTCCATGGTGGCTGCTTTGGCGGTCAGAAGAGGTTTATGGCTCAGATACTTGAGAGTGGATTCAAAGTCAAAATCGGCTCTAGCTTCCATCCCGTTCAGAGACGCAAAGCTTTTTCGCGAAGCCCTCGAGCCGGTTCTGGTGGAAACACATGATAAGAAAAAGGCTATGCCTATAGGACGGTGGGACAGAAGGTCCTTCAGAGCTGCAGGATTCCAGAGTTCCTTTCGCCCCTTCAGGTCATTCAACAGGATGGGGTCGCCCAGATTCCGTGATGGGTTCAGAGACAGAGACTTCAGAGGAGCCCAGTACAGACAGCACTGCCGTCAATCCTGGAACCCGAAACCCAGAGGATCCAGCCGAAAGACTGGCTCATTTGGTTCCCATCAAGAACGTCAGAACCGTAAGCAATGACTCGTACCCTGTCGGAGGCAGGCTACGGGCTTTTGCACATTTATGGGGGGAAATTACTTCGGATCGTTGGGTTTTACAAACAGTTTCAAAGGGATATTGCATTTGTTAACCACCACCCCGGACTCTTTTTCCAGAACGCATGCTTCAAAGGATCCTCTAAAAGAAAAATTGATGCTAGACGCGATCCAACACCTGTTGGACATCCGGGCCATAGAACCCATTCCGGTGTCCCCCAAACCCGATGGGGTGTTCTCCCTACTGTTTCTTATCCCAAAGAAGGACGACACCTGGAGAGCGGTGCTCGACCTAAAAAGGCTGAATCGGTACGTGCGGAAGAGACCTTTCCGTATGGAATCTTTCAGAACCATCAAGGCGGCGATTCTTCCAGGGGACTGGCTGGCATCGCTCGACTTATCAGAGGCCTATCTGCACGTGCCAATTCACCCGTCATCGAGGCGCTTCCTCAGGTTCGCATACGGGATTCAGTTTTTTCAGTACAGGGCCCTCCCATTTGGCCTGTCATCAGCCCCGCGAGTTTTTACCAAACTCCTGGTGGCGGTCATTGCCCACCTCAGAATGCGGGGGATACATGCGTACCCATATCTAGACGACATTTTAGTGAGGTCAGACATGGAAGCACAAGCGGCGAGGGATGTGGAATACACAGTCCAGACCCTAGAAGCGCATGGTTTCAAGATCAATCAAAGCAAAAGCCACTTACAACCGTCACAGCGCTTGATACACCTGGGGGTCCTATTCGATACCAAGAGGGCATTGATCAGTCTCTCCCCAGAAAGACAGCTGAAGATCTGTCGAGCACTCCGCCCTTTATTGCTAAAATCCAGAACACCACTAATGCAGCTGGCTCATGTCCTGGGACTAATGGTCTTGTGCATAGACTGCATGCCATGGGTGAGATGGCACTCCAGGGCGTTACAATGGCTTCTTCTGCCTTTTCAAGATGCCATTATGGAGAAGAAACATCTTTGGGTACCACTGACCAACGAGGTCAAGCGGTCTTTCGTCTGGTGGACATCTCCGGCCCTGAAGGAGGGTCTTCCCTTGCTTGTCCAGGACAGACTCATAGTGACCACTGACGCGAGCCTCTCGGGGTGGGGGGCACACTGCTCCGAAGTCCAGGCTCAAGGCAGCTGGTCTCAGGCGGACCTGAGACACAATATAAACTGGCTGGAATTGAAGGCTGTCCGCTTGGCATTGGAAAAAATTCCAGGATCATCTAGTGGGTCGGCACGTCCTCATAAGAACCAACAATATCACCACAAAGGCCCACATAAATCATCAGGGTGGAACGAGGTCCCGTTCAGATGCAAGAGACGGCCGCCTGTTCACATGGGCGGAGAGTCACCTCAAGACTATATCTGTGGAACATCTTGCGGGCCTTCTGAATTGCCAAGCGGATTGGCTGAGTCGACAATTTCTGGATCCAGCAGAGTGGGAACTTCATCCGGAGGTGTTCGAGCAGTTGACATCTCGATGGGGGTTGCCGATGGTGGACATGTTCGCCTCACCACAGAACAACAAACTCCCGAGGTTCTATTCAAGATTCCATTGTCACCACACAGAACACGTGGACGCACTGGTCACGAAGTGGCCCCAGGGGCTGCTGTACACCTTCCCTCCTATAGCAATTCTGGGGGCAGTTGTCCGGAAGGTGGTCATCGAAAGAGCCGATGTCATCCTAATAGCCCCTTATTGGCCAAGGTGTCCATGGTTCTCAGACTTGATGGCACTGTCGATCCAGGAACCATGGGCTCTTCCATTAAGGAAGGACTTGTTGATCCAGGCCCCATTTTCCACCCAGACCTGGAGTGGCTCCACCTCCACGCTTGGAGGTTGAGCGCTCAGCATTAATTACCAAAGGGTACCCAAAAAAGGTCCAAGATACCATCCTGGTGGCTAGACGACCATCGACCAATCGAATCTATCAGGTCACTTGGTCCTCTTTTTGCAAATGGTCCCAATCAATTGGGGTGGATCCTTTGAATGCAGGAGTTTCGGCAGTCCTGGCCTTTTTGCAAGCAGGGGCTGATAAAGGGCTCAGTACTAGCACCTTACGACGGCAAACGTCAGCCCTGGCTTCGGTCCTCCCCATTACTTCCACAGAGTCGTTATGTCTCCACCCTGACATCCGCCGTTTTTTGAGAGGGACAACCAACCTGAATCCTCCACCGATTCATAGGTTTCCCACGTGGAACCTGAACAAAGTTTTGAATGCCTTGACATTGTCGCCCTTTGAACCTTTGCATCAGGTTCCCCTGCGCCTCCTTTCATTCAAGGTGCTGTTTCTGGTGGCTATCACTTCAACCAGACGTGTCTCCGAACTGGCAGCACTGTCCGTTAGAGACGAACTCTGTGTGTTCCAAAGCGAATCCGTGGTGTTAAAACTGGACCCGACCTTTTTGCCAAAAGTGAATACAATTTTCCATAGGAGCCAAGAAATGGTGTTGCCGTCCTTCTGTCCAAAACCCCACCATCAGAAGGAAAAGGTATGGCATAAATTGGATGTTAGGAGGGCTCTCCGCATCTACATTAAGAGGACGAGTAGCTTCAGAAAATCAGATTCGCTGTTTTTTTCTTTCCTGCCCTTGAATCTAGGTTCGAAAGTTAACAAGGAGACACTGGCTCGGTGGTTGAGGGCCACTATTACTTTGGCGTATGAGACCTTGCAGTTGGAGGCTCCAGCTAATATCTCTGCACATTCTACCAGGAGTGCTGCTACATCAGCGGCATTTTCGGCTAGGGTCTCGCTGGAAGACATATGTAAGGTGGCCACCTGGTCGTCTTCAACACCCTTTGTCAAACATTACAAAATTCCTTCATTTTATGAACCGCAGGCCGCAGTAGCATGTACGGTGTTACAAAAGGTGGTTTGAGTTCAGCATCCGCATCCCGCCCCGGTGGTTAGCTTGGGTATGTTCCATCAGTAACGGATGCCCTCCCCATACCTTGGAAAAGGAAACATTAGTAGACTTACCGTGAAGGGTTCTTTTTCTGGTATGGGGAGGGCATCCAGCCCGCCCGCGGATGCAGAGGCGGAAGCCTTGGGTGGTGGAGCAACTCCTAGTGGTTGTAGTGAACGCTATCCCTTTGATTCTTCCTACTTGAATCTTCTCTGTTATTTACCCTGTGCTGTTTTTTCTATTGAGGTCCGGCAGTTCAAGTTCAGTACGTAGTTATTCATTGATATGTTTCATGGCAGCAAGTTACCTTATTATTCTCTCCCTGTGCTCCGCAAGACCAGAACTGGGAAGCAGGGGGCAGAGCGGAGAGAGTGGACTACGTGCTCGTTTTTCATTGGCCCTGTCTTGGAGCATGCAGAGGCTGACAATCCCATCAGTAACGGATGCCCTCCCCATACCAGAAAAAGAACCCTTCACGGTAAGTCTACCAATGTTTCTTTCTCTGTACAGCCTCTCTCCAGAAGCCTGTGACTCACTCCTTGCCCCTTCATCATAGGTCTATACCCTCTTTATAGGCCCCTGCACATGCAGCACACTCCCGGCCTCCATTAACTGAGCCCAAGCCCCTCTTTATTAACCCCCACAACTGCTTACATAAATCTACTGTGCCTTCCCTGTTTGCTCTTCCTTACCCTCCCTCAGTCAGCCCTTTCCCTTCAGCTCAATGCACATTGCTGACATTATTGCAATTTGCGTCACCCTTCCTTTCACAGCCAGATCTCTGCTTCTTGGGAGTGTTCCGGCTGCCCAGGCTGCCTGTCTTTTCCTGCTCCGCCATCAAGTTGGGGAGCTCTGGTGCCGTTTTGCCCTGTGGGCTGTGATTCCCATCCAGCGCTCCATCAGCCTCACGTGTTGCCTCCACAGAGGCCCAGGCAAGGCCGGCAGGCAATCCTGCCATGCAATTAACTTGTGCTTCATTCACTGCTCTGGTCTGCTCTGCAAACTGCATCACAAGGTCTGCTCAGTCAAAATGTAGTTGCTCTAGTTGAGCTTATGGCTGTGTTTGCTGCTAAGGGTGTTGCTGTGGCAGCTGTTGCTATGCTAGGAAGTAAGAAGTCATAATTGTGCATGAGAGAGCAACTTGTGCCAATGATTTACTGCAGTGCAGGCACTGTGGCTGGCAGTGGATTCTGGTTCAGTGATTCTTTTCGAAAGATTCCCTTCTACCATTTGCTTCTGTAGTGTTTTTTCAAGGCAGGGTTGCAAAATGCACTGCAGTTTGCGATGCAAAACTTTTTATGCACACTCTGAGTGCAGCTTGTCCCTGCCACAGGGAACAATAGGGGAATGTGAAATGCCCCATTATTCCCCATGGGTAGCTCCTAGGAACACCAAAGTAGGTTTTGTGGTGGGACATGATGGGTGCTACCTACCACCAACCCCACAAAAGGAATGCGCAAGCGGGTGATTTTAAACAAATGTGTAACCTTTCCCCCAAAGCCTCAGGGGTTTGGCTTCCTTCACAACTTCTTTATTGATACTTAGATTTCCATTTAATGGATGCTGATTCATAGGTTATTCAGCAGGTGTACCAAGAAAACCCACTTCAGGCCCTCTTTTTATTTAACCCAGTTTATATCTAAAACTATATTTTCTTTGAGTCCTAAAAGAGACTCTTCCTTTTCTGATTATTTTGCTGCAGTTCAAACTGTCCTCTCACTCCTTCTAATGGAGGGATTCTCAACATTGGGTCCCCAAATGTTATTGGACTTCAACTCCCATAATCCCCAGTCCCAGTGGCCTTTGGTTGGGGATTATGGGAGTTGAAGTCCAATATCATGAGGACCCAACATTGAGAATCCTTGTTCTAATGGAGCATTTTGATTGACAGCTAAGTTTGGAAACTCTCTAGCACAGTCAAAACAAAATGTTAACCCTATACTTGCCAAAACATTACAGGCCTCCTTTCATGTTTGTTTTCCTTCCTGGCACTGAGAACAGCAATTTCATTTCACCAAAACACCCACTGTGAAGTGTCACTCTGGAGTAATGTGATGTCAGAAGCACTGTGGGGAAATTAAAAAGGGAACCTTTAGCCACCTGGCATTGAGTGTACCCTAACTCTGCTCCTGCTGGTACTGCTTCCTCTGACCATTTGATAAGCCAGGGCCCACTGATGACCCCGAAGTAGAAGCTTAGGTATAAGATGCCATCCGCTGTCTCTCCTATCACTGATCCCCCACTGGCAGCCAGGTGAGTGGCAGAGTTAATCCCCCACCCCGGGGAGTGCTTGGTGGCAGGCAGTTTGCAGGTACTGTTGGAGCAGAAGTAAGCACCTTCTAATTTATGCTTAAAGGTGCCTCTCGCCGCTGCCCCTGGTGGCACCCACACTGACCACTACTGCTCTAGAGGATCAGTAGTGTGCCTCACCCTATTAGTGTGAGTTGGGCCTTCCTTACTGCCCATTGTTCTGTAGTTGTAGAATCCGAGAGTCAGCTATTTTGATGTATCTGCTCTTGATGAACAAGTTACATGAGAACTGATACACAAGCAGAACCACTGTTCCCCTTGTGCTCCTTAAATGATAACCTGCTCCCTGTCTAGTCAGAAAGGAAGAAGTAATTCCGGTGGTATAAGATTCATTGTCATAAATTTACCCCTGTCATTTAAGCAAGTAACGTTGGGCAGCACCCATTGTCTGTGAAACTAAAACCCCAGGTGTTTTGATATGACATAAGAAAGCGTTTGCACCCACAGTTGGAGAGTACTGGCTTGAGCAAAGTAATCTGAAAATCAAATAAATGATTATTCTCCTGCTTCTCTTCTAATTAGACAACATGGGAACAGTGTTCACATTATCGTCTGAAAAGAAAGCATACATAGCAGAACAACAGTGGCAAAATCTGTCTTCAACCAAGATGCATTCACTACTATCTGTATAGTTGCTATGTGCATGCAAACTGTGTATTAGTAGGCAAAAAGTACAGCCCTGAGTGCACATACAGAGCCTACATAGCAATAGCACTAGCACTTACATTTATATACCGCTCTATAGCCGGAGCTCTCTAAGCGGTTTACAATGATTTAGCATATTGCCCCCAACATTCTGGGTACTCTTTAGAGACTTTGAAAAGTTATCAGAGATGGGGAGGCTCTTATTCCTGCAGGGAGTGCATTCCAGAGTCATGGGGCAGCAACAGAGAAGGCCTGTCCCTGTGTAGTCACTAGACGAGCTGGTGGCAACTGTAGATGAACCTCTCCATATGATCTCAATGGGTGATGGGGCTCATAGTGAAGAAGACATTTTATTAAATACCCAGGACCTAAGCTGTGTAGTGCTTTATAGGTTATAACCAGCACCTTGTATTTTGCCCAGAAATCTATTGGTAGCCATTGTAGTTCGTTTAATATAGGAGTTATATGGTCTTTATGAGATGACCTGGAGACCAACCTGGCTGCCTCATTCTGTACCAACTGCAGTTTCTGGGCTATGTACAAAGGTAGCTCTACATAGAACACATTGCAGTAGTCAAGTCTGGAGAATACCAGCATATGTACCACTATTATGAGGTTGTTTATTTCAAGAAATGGATGCAGCTGGTATATCAGCCAAAGCTGACAGAAAGCACCCCTGGCCCAGTTCTACCCATGTGGAGAACTTATTGACTGACACTTAGATGGAATTACTCTTGAGTAGTACTATGGAAAGTAATTTGTTCTTTAGAGCAACTGCTGAGGAGTACTATTGATTAACTTGGTTGGGATGGCAACCATGATTTGTATGTTGGGACCTCTATGGTGATCAGGTGCAGAGCAGGAATGAGGCACTTGTACTTTAGTATACAGAAAAAAGAAATCCTGCAGACACAACCTTTTTTGAACCTGAAATGCCATACGTTCATTTCAAGACACAGGTCTTGGCATTCATCAGATATAATGGTCCACATTGGCATGTGATAATTTCATATCTGGAATTCAGTTCTGCTTTGAATAGTCTGTGACTTGGTCATAATATTTTCTTAGTGGTGGCCCATGCGTAACAAGTAAGCAATTTTTTGTACATGCTGACTGATAGTGTGCAATCTCAGTCCAGAATGTATCTTTTGGGCTTCTTATTCATGCTTTATACATGTCCTTTGGCAATTCTGGTGTGATGAATTATGGGAGATTCCAACTATTCCTTATCCGACAGGTGTATATAATGTAGTGACAAAGGTGATGAAGTGGTATAGTTTAAAAACCATGGATAGAACATCATTTCTGTGATGTTATGTGATGTAAAGCCACCATCACCACTATATTTCAAAACTCAATCTGCTATCCATGTCAAGAGACTCTTGCTACCTTTAAATGTAATGCAGAACCTCAGGTCCAATGGACCCATGGTTCTGCGCCTCTTTCTCCCCCCCACCCTCCCTTCCATATTTGGATGAAGTAGACAGCTGCCTCTCTGCAGTCTCGCTGACTGCAGAGAGGATGGAGGACTGACTGATGTGGCTTCCTGCTTTAATGATGGACAGTCCTGGCACCCAATGGCACCCAGAGTGAGGGAGGAGCTTCCTCCCTCAACTCTGGTTCTAGGAGGGGAAAACTGTAGTGCCAGTGTTCAGATGTAACACTGGCACCACAAGACCAGGGTTAAAGGTGGCAAAACTCCACTCTGAACCAAATATTCAGATTGGAGCTTGGGGTGGGAAACTGTGGGCCCCTTTTCACCCTTAACTCCGGTTTCCCACATTCGGATGTGCAAATATGGCAACCAGTGGTGAAGGGCCCTCCAGTTTCCTATTACATCCAAATTCGGCCATTGTTTTCAGCTATTACAGGAACTCTGGTCACATGAATAGCATTATCTGTAAGATGGGAATTAACAGAATCATACATCAAAACAATCTGTGAAAAATAAAGCCTGGATGTAACTAGGAAAGGGAATGTTACAGGTTTTAGTTATTTATTTTATTTAGCAAATGTATTGACTGCCTGACTTCCGTAGACTCAAGGTGATTTACATAAATTAAAACAGTAACAGTGAAGAAGACCCCCGCCCGCCCGCACACACACCCACACACACCCACACACACCCACAAAACTAAAAGCCTTGCAAAATAGATAAGTTTTCAGAAGCTTCTTAAAGGACAGAAGGGAGGGAGATTATGAATCTCAGGAGGCAAGATGTTCCATAAGGCGGGGACTACAACAGAGAAGGCCCTCCCACCCAATGTACCTCCCCTGGGCCCCGAACTCTGAGAAGGCCCACCTGAGATGACCTCACAGTGTGGGTCGAAGTTGGACGGTAGAGGCGGTCCTTAAGGTACACAGGTGCCAAACTCTGAAGGGTTTTATAGGTGATAACCAGCACGTTGAACTGGACCTGGAAGCATCTGGAAGGTTGATGATTATCCTTGCTATTTTTTAATAAAGCCAACACCCCATTTGTAAGTGAAGGTGAAAATTTTATTTTTATATAAAAGCCTCCACAGTCCTGACATAATCTCTTTATTCCTTATGCTATAGATAATAGGATTCATGAAAGGGGGGATGATTGAGTACATTACAGCAACTGCTAAATTAGTGTCTGATGAGGAACTAGACATCGGTCTCAAATAAGCAACACTTCCAGTAAAGTAGAACAAGAAAAGGACAATGAGGTGGGGAAGGCAAGTAGAAATGGCTTTTTTCCTTCCTTGTGCAGAGGGGATCTTAAGCACTGCTCTGAAAATCTGGAGATAGGAAATCACAATGAATGCAAAACATCCCACACCAAGGAGTGAACAAGCAATGACAGCTCCTTTTTCTGGAACAAAAGAGCTAGAGCAAGAGAGCCTGAGAATCTGTGGGATTTCACAGAAGAACTGGTTGATGACATTGGAGCAGAAGGTGATTCCAAATGTGCATGTTGTGTGCAAAACAGCATTGCAAAAGCTAATGATCCACACAGCAGCTGTCATTTGAACACAGGACACTTTGTTCATGAGTTGTTCATATTGCAATGGATTGCAAATGGCAACAAATCGGTCATAGGCCATGACTGTTAGGAGAAAGAATTCCGATGACAGAAATACAAGAAAGAAGAAGAGCTGAGTCACACATGCAACATACGAAATCTGTCTAGTTGCCCACAAGGAATTATTCATGACTTTAGGGATGGTCACTGAGATGTAACCAAGGTCAACAGTAGATAGATTCATCAGGAAAAAGTACATTGGAGTGTGAAGAGATTGGTTGAGTGCTACAACAATGATCACCAGAAGATTTCCAATCAGGGCTGTCAGATAGATGATGAAAAATGTCGCAAAGTATAAAATCTGCAGCTCTCGGATATCAGAAAATCCCAGGAGAATAAACTCACTCACAGTGCTTTGGTTGGACATTTCTTTTTGAGGATTCTGTATGGTGCTGCTTTTATTGGAGAGAGGGGGGAAATTAAAGGGAGAAAGACAAGGCATGTGTTTGATGGAGTGTCTATATAAACTACTGAACTGAGCTGAGCAGGAACATAGGAATGTTAGAGTGGACCCTGAGCCAGGAAGTGGAAATGGGCCTCTTCCCTCCCTTATGACCCCCTGCCTTCTTCTTCCCTGCCCCCTGCCTTGTCTTTGCTGCAGAAGACACATTTTCTTCCATTAGGTGCAATCTCTCAAAAAGCCACCTCTACTGAGGATTTGGCAGTATACAAATTTATACATTTATATAGATTGATTAACTAGTTAAAAGGCAGATGACTGAGCAATTCAAATTCTATATTTGATGGACAGCCATAAGGGTAATTAAAAAAGAATTGCCAAGTGTCAATTATAGTAACTGAAATATAATTCAAGATGCAGGCTAGTTTTTCCTAAAGAAAATGCTGCCATAGCAGCAGCCATTTCAGTCCACCTTCTAGATATTGTTTACTTGATCACCTAAGAGGAGGCTCTTAAACAAGACACACTTTTTTCTCTATGATTGCGTGAGACAATAAGAGTCAACATAATTACAGTAACATCCATGACAATGAAACCAAGAACTGTATAAATCAAAGTGTACACCAAATTTTGCCAGCCTTTTCTTTGGGCAAGTCTTGGAATCTAGAGATTAGGCAAAGTATTTCCCCAAAATTTTACCTATATTTCAAATCTTGCATGGGTTTTCTAATGAGGAAATCATGCAAGAATTCAGACCTGCAACCTCGTCCTTGCAATGTACACATCTTGCTACAGCACTAACACTCACTATAAAATATATGAAAACATAAATGATTGTCTTACTTGCTTGCCTTATTTTGCTTAGTACCATTTCTGACCCACCTCTGGGTTTGTTGAGAATGTGGATCAAGATGCTAGAAAATAAATACAATCAAAAGCAGAATAACTACATGAAAAATTATCTCATTTCTGCTTGTTAGATGTCACCCCAGACAGCAAAGTTACAATGCTTTCAGAAGTGATCTTCCCAAGAAGAAACAAAGGATTTTCTCAGATGGGCTCTCCACATCCCATACTACTTACTTATATTTGTATAGATTTCGTCTGAACTGTGGTAATTCCTCTTTCATTTCCAATGCTTGTTCAGTATTTATTTATTTTTGGTCTACCTCTCTGCTTGGTAGCTATTTCATCCTGGAAACACACCTTTACCTGGCCACATTTCCCATCAGTTTCTGTGCCTATCTGTCTTTCAGCAGATCTGTTGGTGACCATCACATCACCTGTCTTTCTGTTTCACACTACATCCAGATTTTGCTTCCTCTTGTTTTTTTTCTTTTCATTTTTTCAGGGTTTCTCCATCTATTTGCTTCTGTATACTAGCAGTTGGATTTTGTTTTGTTTTGTTACATTTCCTATTGTATCTTCTCAAATATACACTCATGCCATTCCTCTGAGATGCAGGTCTGTTGTACTTTGATCAAGGTTTATGATGCTGGCTCCATGATAAAATGGCAGTAGTAGGATATCTTTTTAGGTAGGGCTTATATGTATCTTCTCTATGTGGGTCTTTGAAAATCTGCTCCCTGGAGACCAATCAAATTTATCAATAATGGCTCAGGGGAAAAGATCAATATACTGAACTGGCTAGAGAACAGAAGTGGAGAAAAATAGAAACATAATTTTGGCTGCAATGAACATGGCTTAATTAGTTCCTACCTAAACAATGACATTTGTAGGCATGGTAATGCTTTGGGTGACTTCCAGCCCTCATGAGTCCAGGCTGATAGATCTCAGGGTTTCTTTACAGTCACACATTTCTGCCTTTAAACTTTGACAGCTGCCAAGAGCAGAATATCAGACATAAGAAAGGGTGCTTCTTTAATTGCATGGAGGAACGTACAGTATATTTGTAATTTATTTCCTGAATGGGATGGAAGTTGCAGACATGACAAGCCCTTGGGAAGGATTTCAGCACCCCCAGATGAAGGGCAATTGCAGAGAAATACAATGACAATGTATTTCCACTTTGGCCACTTTGGTAGTAGTCACCTTCTCCGTGACCTTTTAAAGAGGCTCAGCACTCTCCACCCTCCCTTGGTGACAGTCCAAGATTGGCCAGTTGCCTGCAGCTAGTACGTAGAATATATTTTATCCAACAAAGATTGACCTTAGGACAGCTTTAAGGTTTAGTGCTGGTAATGAGGGAATGGACAATAGGAGGAAAGGCATCATTTGGATGGTGGACGGGAACTTCCCTAGACCTTCCCTTCTTGCGGGGGGGGGGGGGCTTGACCTTGATTGACCTTGGCATTCATCTGAGCAAGGGTGTCATTCATCTGAATTTGGAGGCAGAGGTTATTGGCTTCTTTAGTTCCAGCCCAGAGAGTCATGCCTACAATCAGGGATATGGCCTCACTGGATATCCCTTTTAAATAGTTGATAAAGTTGTACCCCTTATTTAAATAGTTAATAAGGAGCCCTTTCTCATGATCTTGTGAGAGGGCTTGAGAGCACGTAGCAGGGAAGGCTGCAGGAGCTTACCTTCCCCACAGATGATCCTGCTGCCAGCTTTGGGCACACGGATTTTGTGGTCAGATGTTCTGCTGCTGCTCCAGGCAGTGCGGAGGTGTGGGGGTTCAGATGCAATTTTCTGGCCCCTGGAAATCCCACAAAGCACTTGGTGAGAAACCCCCCAGCAATGGGAGATCCCCAGTCGGATCATAGTTAATGACGTTAGTTAACTAATTGTTCATAAAGTTGTGCCCCTCATTTAAATAAAGTTAGTTAATCAATAGTTAATACATTTGTGCCCCTTATTTAAATAATTAATAAAGTGCCCTTTCTCACAATCCTGTGAGAGGGCTTAAGAGTGGGAAGTGGGGTAGGCTGCAGGAGCCTACCTTCCTTGCAGATGATCCTGCTGTTGGCTCTGGGCATACAGATCATGTACCCAAATGCTCTGCTGCTGCCCCAGGCATTGCGGAGGTGTGAGTGTTGAGTTGCATTGTTCCAGCTCCCGGAAATCCCACAAGGTGAGGGATCCCCCCCCCCGGTGACAGGGGACCCCGGCTTGGCATCCACAGAACCAGACAGGGACCAGTTTGGCTGTAGTCTGGTTCTACTCAAGCCAAACTGGGTTTTCCAGTTTTGTACACACCCCTAGACTCAACAAGCTGTGATCTGGTGCTCTTGGAGTAGGCCACAGAGAGCTGGAAGTGCAGGATAGATACTGAGGTCATTCACACAATCAAAAACTGTGTTCTACCTGGGTTTGGGAGCTGTATGTACTCCCAATTTTTGATTGTGTGGAAGCAAGGTTAGAGGAAAACCTGGGTAGAAGTGATTGTGTGGAAGCAAGGTTAGAGGAAAACCTGGGTAGCTTTTTCTCCTACCTTGCTTTCAGGCAGAGAAGCAACAGCTGGGTTTATGAGATCCCAAAATGACAAAAAACATCACTGTCCTCTGAATAGAACCAACCAATAATAAATCTATGGAACAACTTATTAGATACCAAAAATACATAATCCTATATTAAGTTTTTATTGATCCATACACTTTGGAACAAAGAGTTCCTGTGATGGTAAATAATTCTGGTTTATAGGAATATTTTTCCCCATAAAAATTAAATCTTAGAGCATCTTTTTTCCCAAGGCAGCTGCAGAGCATCCATAGTACACAGCACCTGCGTATACTGTGCAATCCATGCAATATAAAATGATTTCCAGTTACAGAGAACAGAAACTGTCTAAAGTGATTGTACCACACAGACTGGCAGTGGCTTCTCCAAGGTTGCAGGCAGGAATCTCTCTCTGCCCTATCTTGGAGATGCCAGGGAGGGAACTTGGAACCTTCTGCTCTTCCTGGAGTAGCTCCATCCCTTAAGGGGAATATCTTACAGCGCTCACACATCTAGTCTCCCATTCATTTGCAACCAGGGCAGACCTTGCTTAGCTAAGGAGACAAGTCATGCCTGCTACCACAAGGCCAGTTCTCCTCTCGAAATAGAAAGCTGTGTGTTCTACCAAGTCAGACCATATAGCTTAGTCCATCTAGCTCAGTATTTTCTACAGTATTTTTCAGTTGCAACCTCCCTACCAGGAGATGGAAGGGGGAGAACCTGGGACCTTCAGCATGCAATAGAGATATCCTACCACTGAGCAACTACCCCATCCCTCAAAGTGTTCTCAACTTTAAAGCAGCCTCACATGTTCATATAGGATTTGGAGCTATATCTAATGATGAGGGAACTTTCCTGAGTTTTCATTATAGCAAATCAGCATCTTTTGCCACTCCCCCACCTATCCAAGTTAACACTCCCAGTGTCACCATTTGCGGGGGGAAGGGGCAGAAAATTTGAAATGGTGTATACAACCCACCACACTAAACCCAAAGGAAGCAGCAAACATTAATTTGAAATACATGTTTCGCTGACCACTACTTGAATATCAGGAAAATACAGAAGCGGTCTTATATTGGCTTAAACTTGCTAGCTGCCTCCAAGGGCTAGGCTCACTAACTTTGGTGGATGATTTCTGTTCCATTTGGAGGAGGAATATACATGACACCCTGAGTAATTGTGGCCTCTCAGAACAATATATACATACGATCATTAAATTACGATCAGGAAAAAAGATCATTACACAGAGGGTAAGAGACATAGAAAAGCAGAGTGATCTTAGCATGATTGCTTCCAGATATAATTATCTCAGCTTTTCAAATTACCTGAGGCCAGCTGTGTACCTTACACATTTGCCTACACCCAGGCTGAGAAGGGTCTTCTCTTAGGCCCATTTTAATGTCCTCCCTTCAGCTGTGTTGGAAGGCAGATTTCGAGGGATCTCCTTGGAGGAAGGTTTGTGCCCATGTGGAGCTGCTGAGGTGGAAACATTAACACATACTTTGTTTAACTACCCTTTCTATGATATTGCCCGTTACATTCAGATCGCCCCCTATCAAAAGAAACATTTGGATTGGTCTGAGGCACATTTTATTGTTTATTTTTTAGGAGATAGGCATAAAGAAGTTACTCATAGGATTGCTTGCTTTTGTCTGGAGGCATGTAAAATAAAGTGCCTGCAAGCTGTTGTTTTTTTTTTTAAACTAAGTTATTGTATTGCACTGTATTGCTCTTTGCTGTAGTGTTTGTTTGGTCATTGACTGTAAATAAATGAGTTCAGTGCATAATTGTACTCCCCAAATACAGACAACATGTCAATTTAGAATCAGAGTGAACTCTTTTTTTCCTTTAGCAGTTTCTTAGTGTTTAAGTCAGCTCTTAGAATAATAATATAACATTTGGGGAGAAAGATGCAAGTCAGTAGGCCAGTGTTGGATGCCAAGATAGCAAACACCTCCACAGCCACAATGTTTTCCCCCTTGGTGCTCAGGTAACTGGGAATGAAGGAGATCCAAACACTGCAGAAGACCAACATGCTGAAGGTGATGAACTTGGCTTCATTGAAGGTGTCAGGCAGTTTTCTGGCTAAGAAAGCTACAGTGAAGCTGATGAGGGCCAGAAAGCCCATGTAGCTCAGTACACAGTAGAACATGGTGACAGAGCCTTCATTACATTCTAGGGTGATCTGCCCAATCTGTGAGTGCATGTCAGCATCCGGGAATGGAGGAGAGGTGGACAGCCATGCCACACAAATGCCCACTTGAATGAGGGAGCAGGAAAGAACAATGGCATTGGCCCCTTTTTGACCTAGCCATTTCCTCATCCTGTTGCCTGGCTTTGCAGCCAGGAAGGCCAGGACCACAATTATGGTTTTGGCTAAAACACAGGAAACTGCAATAGAGAAAATGATGCTGAAAATCATTTGCCGGAGAAGGCAATTGGCCTTCCCAGGTTTGCCAATGAATAATAGGGAAGAAAGGTAGCAAAGAAGGATGGAGCTGAGAAGAATACAAGTGAGGTTGCGGTTGTTGGCTTTGACAATGGGAGTTTTCCAATTCTTTAGAAAGATTTGCATCACCAGAACTGTGATCAAAGCCAAAGAAATCGCAAAGGAAACCAAGACAATTCCCAATGGCTTAATGTAGCTTAGGAAGTTTACGCCCTTGTGAATGCATTCATCTTTGTTCTCGTTTGGATATTGGTCTTCAGGGCACTTCATACATTGAATTGCATCTGAGAGGGGGAGAAATGGTGTTAGTGCTTCTGTTAATTAATCAAGTGTCATTTTCTGTATGAAGAGATAAGGAAGTATGGAATACTGTTGGACAAGAACGGCTCACTTTTCTGTTTTTCCTTTGTATGCATACAAATGTCTAAGTGAGAGGGAACGGCACTAATCGAAAGCAAGCCTCAACACAACCTTGTTGTAATTCCTTTGGACTATTATATGGCCTACTTCCCATGCATCATATTCTCTCCTGGTTTCCAATGACCCAAGGCAAAGGCAGTGAGGTGAGGCAAGGCTGGTTTACAAGACCTTGGAGAAGTCCAAGGGTGCAATTTGACCCCATGGCAGTCAGAAATAGACTGATCCCTTTAGTGTTTCTGAGCTCAGACCACCGCTTCTGAACTCTACCTATTTGTCTCGAGAATGAAAGACTTAAAGGAACAGCCTTCTGAAGTCTGGCACTTCTCTGAACTATCTTCTTCTGTCAAGCTTGTTGGTGATGCTGGTTTGCAGATACTGGGGGACACAGAGGTGTGGGAGAAGCTTACTCTGCTGTAGGCTTGGATATTGAGAGTGCTGCCTCAGTGAGTTCAGGTCCTGAGGTAACTATCAAGGTAGACTTCAACTCTAGAGCACTGGAGCACAGGTTCCGGAGTTCTGTCAAGGTCCAGGATTATGACTGCTGCTGTTCCTGCCTCCTCAGCACCTGACTCAGAGGCACTACTGTGTGCCGACGAGGAGCTTATTCTCTAGAGCCAGCATGGTGTAGTGGTAATTAATAATTATGGTTAGAGTGCTGGACTAGAAGCAGGGAGACCCGAGTTCAAATCCCCATTCAGCCATGATACTAGCTGGGTGACTCTGGGCCAGTCACTTCTCTCTCAGCCTAACCTACTGCACAGAGTTGTTGTGAGGAGAAACCTAAGTATGTAGTACTCTGGGCTCCTTGGAGGAAGAGCGGGATATAAAATGTAAAATAAATAAATAAATAAATAAAAATAAATGGACTATGCTGGACTGTGGGAGCTCATATTGAAAAAGCACTC
Organism: Hemicordylus capensis; assembly: GCF_027244095.1. Taxonomy (NCBI): domain Eukaryota; kingdom Metazoa; phylum Chordata; class Lepidosauria; order Squamata; family Cordylidae; genus Hemicordylus; species Hemicordylus capensis. The sequence goes on along the minus strand of NC_069662.1, from coordinate 30,325,906 downwards.
TGGACCAGAATCTGAATCAAAGAATGAGAAATGAAGTGGATAATAATTAAGATTGGTTTATGTACTACAAAAGACTCATGCTAGAGAAATCAAACTCAGGCTAACCATTGGATGGAGCCTCTGAGCGAGAGACAGGCAGAGCTTGGTACCATTTAGTGAAAGAATGCTTGAAGTTGAGTCAGGTAATGGATCCCGAGGACACAGGTCTTGGAATATTTGTCCGGAGGAGTCTGGAAGACCCATTCCATCGGTGTCTTGTCAAGTTTGTCTATTTATTCAGCACATTTCTATAATGCCTCATATATTTTATTTATTTATTTATTTAACATTTTATATCCCACTCTTCCTCCAAGGAGCCCAGAGCAGTGTACTACATACTTAGGTTTTTCCTCACAACAACCCTGTGAAGTAGGTCATGCTCATTTCCTCTTAAACAAGATACATCCTCAGATAAATCTGCAGACAGTTACTTACCTGTCTGGTTAGATATCATGTCTTCTGAGCACAGAGCACAGTTATAGCAACAAGGTTGTTTCCCCTCTTGAACTCTCCTGCTGTGTCCAAGATGGCAGCTCTCAACACACTTGGAATGGGGCACCATCTAATCATAAAGAAACCTTGGAAGGTGTGTTACATGATTCTCTTCCTAACCCCAAGTACAGACACATATCTATTTGGCAACATGTGAAATTCTTATTCTAGAGATTTATGAGAATGAATATCTCATATTACAAGACCACAGTGGAGCCCAATTTAAACGTCACACAGAATCAATTTTTGATAATATTTTCAGAAGGTGAAGATGGAATGTCAATGTCTGATTTTAAGAATGCCTGTAAAAACCACAATATCTGAAGCAATATTAAGAACTAGACACAGGCCTTGATTTCACGTAATTTTGGATTTGTATCTCCGGGCCCTGTGTGTTAGCCAGGGTGGCCGCAACATTGGCTGGTTCAAGTTTGAACCAATCTGGGCGAGGGGGGCTTCCCTAAAAGTAAACTGAGCAGGAGGAGAGTAAGAAAGTGTATGACCCCTACTCAGGTGGAGACCAGCTCCCCCCACCCTGCCAGCCTCCCCCTGAGTAGCCCTGGCCAGTCCGGGCCTGGTTCGGACCTCTGCACAGGCATGGAGGCCACTACAATGGCCTCCATGCATGCACAGAGGCCATGCATCTACAGGTGAGGTGGGGTATCACTGCCTCCGCACCCCCGCAGCCTGTGGCAGCACTTAAGTATTTTTAACTCCCCCACCCACTCTACTTTTAGGGAAACCCCCCTACTCCCCTTGCCCTCTACTGGTAAAGTGGAATCCTCACTGGATTCCCCTTTACTAGTAGACCTCCAAGCCCTTTCAAACCAGCTCAGTTCAAACACAAACCAGGTCCGGTTTGACAGTGCATGGGACCGGAACCAGCCGGGTTGGCTTCAATCCAGTTCGGAGTCAAGCCAACCTGGCTTTGCCAGTTTTATGCACATCCCTAGACACTAGGAAGCAAATTCTAACTATAAGAGTTTGACAGTGAAACAATCTCCCTTGTACAGTGCTAGGCTCTTCCTTTCTAGATTATTTTGAAGAGCTTCTATAGCAGGTTGGAGAAGACCTCCAAGTTCTGCTCCAATGTTAAATGTTAAAATTCCATGGCTGGAATTTATGTTAATCAAGAGCCCCTGGTGGTGCAGTGGTAAAACTGCCGCCCTGTAACCAGAAGGTTACAAGTTCGATCCTGACCAGGGGCTCAAGGTTGACTCATCCTTCCGAGGTTGGTAAAATGAGTACCCAGAATGTTGGGGGCAATATGCTAAATCATTGTAAACCGCTTAGAGAGCTCCGGCTATAAAGCGGTATATAAATGTAAGTGCTATTGCTATTGCTATTGCTAATCAGGAAATCAGCTGCTGCTGCTGCTGCTACTACTACTAATTATATGCCATTTTTAAACAGAAAGTTCACAAAATGAGACAAAAATTAACAAGAACATGGCTCCCAAAAAACGACAAGAACATAGACAAAAAATAACAAGAACATGGTTCCCTCACCCCAGAGGGCTTACAATCTAAAAAGAAATATAAAAAAGACACCACCAGAGGGAAGTTGTGTTAGGGTTGAATTAGTATTTGAGCCGGCTGGGGTGGTCAGTACCATCCTGGGAAACAAATGCTCATTGTGAATGATATGATTCTAACTAATGAAACATTTCAAACTTGGAAAATTAAAATTCAGTTTCTGAATATGTGCAAAATTTCAAAATTCATTTATCTGCTGTATTAAAAGGAAATGTATGATGGTGGAATATTTAGAGAAGTGAAGTGACTAAGTGTGAATGTCATTAGTAATAACACAATTGCTGTCTTTTTTAAGCCTGATACCTCCTTTATAACCCTCAAAGCTAAAAATTATTTGCCAATGGTCTTAGAAAGTGTGATGTGTGTGTGTTTTCTTTTTATGGTCCTACTATGCTTATAATGGCCTTTGTTAGCCAATATCACTTTTTTGCTGTAAAAAATCAAAACCAGAAAGATTACAGACAGTGGCAAATATTCCTCAGCAGAAGAAATATAAATTCTTTTAAAATAAATGAAAAATGAGTATGTGATGCGCTGAATTTTAGAGCTACACTTCTCTAGTAAAATGTATGGGAAGTCATTCAACAGTAATGCTGTATCATATGGTGAAGCGGAATTTCCCATTCAGCTGTCACTTTAAGAAGTGCAGTTGATTCCTCCTACCTGGTTAAACTTGCTGTTCCACACAATGGCATCCTCCCTGATGGTGAACTGGTGGCTTGCTGTGATTTTTCCAACATGGACTTGACAAATGGACAGATTAGGAAAAATGTGCCAGTTGATGATATCATAGCCAGCTGACAATTCTCCATCTTCAATCAAGATTTCATGCCCAGCACCATTGTTAAACTGGATGTTTTTCAGTAAACGGTGGAGCTAGATTAAGAAAGAATACCATCAAGTATCTTCAAAAGGGAAGCTATTGTCTTGTTCTCTCTGTCATTCAGAGATATGGCAGCATTTTGCAGTAAGGCTTGGTGCACAACTCTAGAATAATGGAGGTGATAGTGGTCATCTCCCATCCAAAATGCCTTCTTTTTCTGTTACCAATTCTTTGGATTCTGGCCAGCAGTGGGTTCAGACTCACCTGGTATGTTGGGAATTCAGCAGTGGGCGGGGGGCACTGTACCAGGTCCCCTTGAAGGTTCCACCACGCTTGTGGATTTTGTGGTACCAAGCACTCCAGGTGTGCTTGTAACAGGGCTAAGGGCTGGACTGCAGGTTTCAGGAACCGCCCACCTAAGCAAGGCAACCCCCCCTTCCCTGTCTACTGGGTCAGCTGTTGGTGGATTACCCTGACCGATGGGCTGAAGTCTGTTTGAAGGACAGTTTTAGTGAAGGTTTTAGGATTCCTTCGTTATCTGGAAGCGTGGCTTTTGTTGCTCGCAATTTGCAGTCTGTAGTTGTGATGGAAATTGTAGTGGTTAAAAAGATCAGCAAGGAAGTGACAGCAGGTAGGGTCCTGGGCTCCTTTGATGCCCCTGCCCTTCCTAACTTGCGAGTGTCACCTTCCTTCCTTCCTTCCTTCCTTCCTTCCTTCTTTCTTTCTTTCTTTCTTTCTTTCTTTCTTTCTTTCTTTCTTTCTTTCTTTCTTTTTTATTAATTCAGTTTCTATACCACCCTTCCAAAAATGGCTAAGGGTGGTTTACACAGAGAAATAACAAACAAATAAGATGGAACCCTGCCTCCAAAGGGCTCACAATCTAAAAAGAAACATAAGATCAGCAACAGTCACTTTTAGGAGTGGTTCCCAAGAAGAGCTCTGGTAAATTTCACCTAATACATGATCTTTCTTATCCCAAGGGGTAATCCGTTAATGATGGGATCCCTGAGCATCTCTGTTCTGTGTGATACACTTCTTTTGATGAAGCGGTTGGGATGGTAAGCGGCTGCAGCCCTGGGGTCCTGTTAGCAAAGTGTGACATAGAGTCTGCCATCCGCCTTTTGCCTGTGCATCCTTCAGACTTTGATCTGCTAGGCTTATGTCGTGGGGGACTGTAGGGTCAGGCCTGTGTTAGAGGGTTGGACTAGAGAGAGACCCTGGGCTAGAGATAAGTGGTGGCCAATGACTGTTGAGCTGCTATCAGACCTTCTTTTGCAGTTTAAATCCCTATGTAACCCTCCATGGGAGGTGGAACTGTTTAAGATGGAGGTAGTAGTAGCTTTCTCCTGGGGCTTTAGGCCTAGAGAGGTACTTCCCCATAACAACCAGGCACCCCATGATCGGTGCCTGCAACATTCAGACATTTCCTTCTCTGGGGTGGCTGTGCAGCTGCACTTAACAACATTCCAAGACTTACCAGAAGGACAGAGCTGAGGTGATTGAACTGGCTGCTGCAGCAAGTGGCACCTTGTGCTTGGTGCAGGCCTTGCGGTGAACACCCAGCAACAGGCTGGTCATAACAAAACAATAACAAAACAGTGCTTAATGCACATAACACAAAAACACTTTGGACCTCCAGTGTCCAATACACTTCATATCTGTATCCACACAACCAAGCCTATGGGCTGTCGTTGCAGCACCAATGCAGAACGAGTGGGGACTGAAAAGGTGGGCTGGCTCAGCCATCCGAATGAGAACTTTATGCAACACAGCCCAGAGCTGGTATTGAGTCAGGGGCATGACATCTGCATGATGCACCCCAGTTGCACACCAGTTCGCTAATCATGCACCCCAGTTCGCTAATCCGATTAATCAATAAAGTTGTGTCCCTTTCACCCAATCTGTCTGTGTATGTTCCTTGGGGCTGGGATGTGGGAACAATATACTTCCTTGTCCAATATTGCCATATGCATATTAGCCTATACAGGGCCTTCTTCAGTGGCATAACAACTATAAAGGAATACTTGTAGTTCCCAAGACAGTGCCGATGCTATCAAATGGAGCCAAGAGTTTTGTAGCCGGTTAATGTGATTTCCAAATCATTGCGATTTCCCTCACCTTCCCATCATCACATTCTCATTCAAAAAGTCTAATTAATTGTTATTTGGAGAGGAATTAGACTGCGAGAGAACTAAACAAATTTTATAAAGTGGGATATATTCTCAGATGTGTTTCCTACAGAATACAGTTACTATAGACATTTTACTGTGGACCCAAATTGCATATTGGACCCCAATATTGCCTTGCAGATATCTGTTATCATCCTGTTGGCTTACAACCACACACCACTGGCAAGATCCAGACTATATTAGTCATGACTAAGACCCTTGAAATGAGTAGGACTGAAGTTATTATTCATGATTAGCTTGTCCCATTGATGTCAAAGGTGCTTAGTCATGATTACTAGCGGTCTGGATCCTGCTCTGCATCTAAATCTGGGTGACTTATTTTTATTTGATTCCTTTCCAAAAGGAAAATAAATTTCATGGTTGCCTTTAGGTAAATTATTTCCTGGCTTAGAATTTGGTGATAGAGGTTTAGTCAGCAAACTTTATTTCATCTGTGCCAAGAAGTTCATTGGATTGAAAATGTTACCTGCCATGACTGAATAGTCAGGGGCTTGATTTTGCCTCTATTCCTTATTGTTCCTTTTCTGGACACATGAATGGCATGTAAAGCATGTGCTACAGCATAGACAGCATTGTAGAGGCTGTAGCTCTCACCAGCCATAATCGTATTAAAGGATTCCAGTTTCTCCTTCCCTGTACATTTCCTTGGATTCTGATAACAATGTGAGAAGTTTTCTCCTACAAACGTACAGGCAAATGCATCTCCCCAGAATCCACAAAGAAAGTGCATCAGTGACCTGTCAGGTTTTAAGGTCTTTAGAAAATCCTGGAATTTGGACATTGGATTTGTTTGGATTGAGAAAGACAAGGTGCCATGATATGTTTTTGTCGGCAAGACAAATATATTCATTATTTGAGTGAAATCGCATCCAGCAGCTATGATCCACACCTTCCTGCTATCAATTTTTCTGAAATATTCATTTTCCTCTAGGACCACTTGTAAACCTCTTAGAGAAGGGCAGTCCCCTCTGACAATAACCACATTGGTTTCCGTTTGGAGAAGTTTTGAATTTAGTGTTTCCATATATTCGCGGTAAGCATCATCCCAAATATAGTTTGATCCTCCTACTCTGTGCAAATGGGCAACACAAATGCTGTTCTGGGCAAACAAAGATGTCAGGATTTGCAGAAAGCTTTCTCCGTCGTCATCATCTGTGACAATGAGGCCAACCCACGTCCATCTGAAATGCAAGAGTAGCTGGACAATCCCAGTGGGCTGAGTTCTTTCCCTTGGTGAGATCCGGTACAAAGAAGAGAAATCAGTTTTACCTTTGAGCGTAGCCTCATATGCGCCATAAGTGAGCTAATGTGGGGGAAATGAAATTAACAGCATTTGGAAGAAACAGTTATTCAGAGGGTTGTGTTGATTTACAGCTACCTAGCAATACTAGGTTTGGGGTATGCTTTTTTATTTAAATATTCTGAACACTTTTTAAAAGTTTGAGAGAATCAACAGAAAGTTTGCTTTATTAATGACTCAGTTCAACATAATGGTTTTGAGCATTAAACCTCTACATGGATTAAAATCTGGATTTGAACCTGGGAAAGAACATTTCTTGCCACATGAGGTTACCTGCCAATTCGGATCTGCTTAAGGGTCCTCTCACTCCTTCATTCTGGGATGAGGCAGGTGGCAACTGCACGGTGGGCCTTTTTTGTGTGGCACCCAAACGGAGGGCTCACTCTCTAAACAAGTGTGCATTATAGTCACTCGGTGGTTAATCCTGTTCTCATGTGCCTTGATTGTCCTATAATGATTTGCCTTTTAAGTGCTCTTCTGGTTCTTGAAGTTTAGAGTATTTACTGATTTTTTTTTAATTTTTTATTTATTCTTAGTGCTTGTATGTGAAGTTAAGTTTTATTTTTAAAAAAAATAGCTTTGCAGAGAGCTCTGAAAGAGAACTTGGCAGAGAGCTCTACATCCTGGACAAATAGTCCAGGATGACAGGACTCTGTGTATTTAATTTCAGTTAAATCTGTCCATCCTTTGATATTTAATTAATTTTTAAAGTAATCCAGAAATTGTACTGACATCTGAGAATCATGGGAAAAAGTGATGCCACATCTGAGAATCACTGGGGAAGTTATGTCACATCCATAAATTGTAAGAGATGTGATGCACATTGAAACATTGCTAAGAAAAGTTTAAATTAAGGCAGGCAGCAGAGATGGGCAATATCTAAAATACAAGTATTTAAAATATATATTTTTAATACTTTTGTATCTCAAATACATTTGCTCGGGTATTTTATATTATTATAATTCATTGCCGAAACCAAAATATAGCTTTGCTTTTGCCAATCATTACTTTGCTTTCTTGCTTCAGAGGCTGCCTTTTTATTGTGAGCAGGCAGTCCATTCGCTTCCAATCATCCTTGTGTGTGTTTTCTGTTCCTCCCTCTCTGCCCTCTGAATTTTGAATAGTTTTACTCTGCTACTGACTGGTCAGCGAGTCAAAATTGAGAATCAAAAGGGGAAAAGAGAGAGACTGTCCCTACGAGTAAAATGGGAAATGAGGGATAAGGGTGGAAGTTCGGGGGGGGGGTGTCCATGGGAGTCCATGGAGCAGCTCCCTCCACCCCCACATTTGGAAGCAAGAGAATTCCCTACCTCATAGCTCGCTTGCTTTACAGTTTATCTGTCCCTCTAGCTTCAATGCTGCAACTAGAATCCTGACCTGACCTGAAGAGGCTGAAATTCTTCTAGTCTAAATCTGCAACTTGCCTAAGGCTTAGGCAGGTTGTTTTGCAGAGTGGTTTACAAATATCTCCCTGTCTGTGCCGCCTATTGTTTCCTGTGGCTAATGGTGGCCAATTTCCATTTCTTTCCTATCTGTGAAACAGAGCAGCAGCACCTTTGGAGAGCTTTGTGTTCAGATTGCTGGAGGGCATGTGAAGTGCATAGCAGACTTTCAAGGTTACCTATCTGTGGTGGGAGTGGGGCACATTGAGGTGATTCTCATCACTCTTGAGTGTGGGCAGGGCAGGAGAGACTGCTTTTAACTTACATTCCCCCCAGATGAACAAGCCCCGGGTCTTTGGCATGCCTCCTTTGCACCCAGATGAGCAGTGCTCCACAGGGGAGCGCAGAATGATATGCGTCCAGAACTCATTGTTTCAGAGGTGCATTGGGGGTACATTTGGGGATTCCCCCATCTCTGTATCTCCTCGGCCTGCATGCAGCCCGAGCAGAGACACAATCCCTGGCAGCCAGGTTAAGCCTTGGCTAACAACCGTGTTTAGTAAGGAGGTTAGGCTGTGCAGGAGCGCTGGGGTCCATAAGGATCCTGCTGGCTCATACGGCCAGCCTAACACAAGCTGGGCTGCCCTAGCCTGAGTTAGGCTGGTTGTGAGAACAGCCTCAGTATCACTGTGGGACAATGCAGAACAATACAGGAAATCAAGCAGCCATGCTTGCTTAGATGGGATTAAAAGCTTCTAAAGTTTTAAAAGCCATCTTTTCCCTCACAACAGACTGTAAAGTTGGTCACATTGAGAGAAAGAGGGGGTGAGAGAGATAGCGCACCTCTCAGGAGCAAATGACTCCATGTACAGTATCCCAAGTTCGTTTCCCCCCATTTTATCCTCACAACAATCCTTTGAGTTAGGCTAGGCTGAGAAATAGTGAATGGTCAAGATCGGGCAGTGATCTGACTGAATGAGGGCTACACCCTGTGGCTCCCAGTTTGCATCCAACAATCTAATCACTATACCACATTGGCTTATGAGGAAATTAGATTCTTTATTTTCTGATTTGTAGGAGGATATACAAATATATCCTTTTGATTTGTATATAAACTAGAAGCTTTCTTCAGCTTTCTTACTAAGTAACAGCTTGGGTTTAGGGCAGGCCTGCTCAACGTGGGCCCCTAGCCTTTTTTGGACTACAACTCCCATACAATAGCCAGGGATTATGGAAGTTGTAGGCCAACATCTGTAGGAGGGCCAAAGTTGAGCAGGCCTGGTTTAGGGGAATCCTTCGGAGTCACTCCTGTAAAACACCTCCCCCTTCAATTGTTCTCAGTGCTTGAAGAATAGTATAAAGAAGGGAGGAAAGGGAGGAGCAGATTAATTGGGGTAAAAGGAATTGTTCTCTTCCTCATATGATTTGACCATATGATTTCTTCACCATAAATACAACTTGCTGCTCATTTGACAATGCCACAGCTATAGGATTGCAGCCTTTGTCATGACTAACTTTCAATTATATCAAAGGGTCTACTCTAAGCAGGATTAATATGGGATATATCCTGTTGTGTTTTGATTTCTATTGACACACTTTGTGTATATCTCTCCCAAGTATTGTGTATATCTCCCAAGTCAAGTATTTTGTATTTTGTAGCTAAAAAAATACAATTTCTTGGAAATTTTGTATCTTGTATCTAAAATACTTTTTAGAAGTAGTTTGCCCATTTCTGGCAGGCAGGAGGGAGGCATGTGAACTGGCAGATAAAGGGCAGAAGATAGCTTCCTGCTCCCCACATCCACAATTGGGGCGGGGGGGGGATGCAGACTTGATTTATTATTTGCAACAGAATTTTGTGCTCTGATATTCCAAAATTATTTATAATATTTGACCCAATATCCCTGCTACCATATACGATAATTCCAATCCAATATGTAGTTCCCTGAGATTATTTCAAAAGCTCCAATATTGGAAACCTGATATTTCACAAGCCTAGTAAGCAGTAAAGACTTCATTCAGCCTTGTTTATTATTCTGGCTTTAGAAACCAGACTCCATACACTCACATTTGGCCTTGGTCTTACAGCTGGACGTTAGGCTGGAGAGGGCTGCATCCAACATCCAACCAGGAATTTGACAGGTGCACATTCCCCAATCACTCCCTAGAGAGCTCCATGAAGAGAAAATGGGCCCATGCTCTAGCCTATATTGTGTGGTCCTAATCCAATGCAAGTCTAATCTTCAATAAGCCCCAGTAACCTTTATGAAAAAGAACTATGTGCTTTGCTGAGGAGCTAGAGTTTCGGAAAAGGGAAAGAGTGTTTATTTTGTTGTTTAGATTCTCAGTTGGTCCTGATCCTACATATAGTTGCTACTGTCACGGGCAGGATGTTGGCAAATTATTTTTGTTAAATTCTAAGCTGGGCAGCAGTGGGAGAGAAAAGAAAGCCCAAGTTCTAGCTTTGGGGATCTCTCCTGTGATTCACAATCACAAGACTTAAAGGAGGAGGAGGAGGACAAGACATAGTAACAATGGTTGCTGACAACAAGATGGCGGAACAATTTGTTGCAGACAAGGAGTGGTAGAAACAACAATGTTCTCAGGTTAGAACTTGTGCCTCCAGTGGCTGAGAATGTGAGCTGCAGTGCTCTGGCTTGAACTTTCATCTTTTTTTAATAAAGTCATGTCATGTTTATTGACATTTACTGATGTCAGTCTCTTTCTTCTCTGCTGTCTAGGAAGCAGTTCATTTCGAAAGTTGTACATATAGGACAGGGGTAGGCAACATGCAGCTCTCCATATGTTGCTGAACTACAACTCACATAATCTCCAGCAATAGTAAATTTTGGCCAGAGGTGATGGGAGCTATAGTTCAGCAACATCTGGAGAGCCAACCATTTCCTACCCATGATATAGAACATAACCTCTGAGCATACACAAAGTGAATTTCTCTCCTTTAAGTCAAAGGTTCCCTTGAATGATAGCTATTCCTTTCTTAGAGTATACAGATAGAAGGAGAAAAGCGACGGGGGGGTGGGATTGAATGGTTGCTGAAGCACAGAATTATTGGAGTGTTCATATTCTCTTCATATCAGACATGAAAACTTGCCTCTCTCTACTCTGGCTTCAAATATCCCAACAGTCAGAATCTGTAAATATTATTAGGGGAACTTTGAACACTGAAAACTAAAAAAAATAAAAGTAAAGAAACAAACAAAAGTCAGGCATGGACCTGAATTTTTTGGGGTTAAAATTAGAGGGACAGAAACATTTTCAAAAGGTACATTATCTGTGTTGAAAATATGTTGCAGAATCAACAGATCTGATCTAAATTTGGAGAAGGGTGACACTTTTCCATCTAGCTGATTATACAAAATTGCATGGAGATTGAATGGATACTGTAGTTTTTATGAGAAATAGAATGTTCAGGACATATAATAATGGAATGCTGTATCTACTCCTTGCTCAACTACACAGGCACTGTAGAATTTTTGGCAGGCCAAAACTTTACATAAGAGAAAGCTGTATGATTCAACAACAACAACAACAAAAATATTTATATATCGCTTTTCAACAAATGTTTCCAAACTGGTTTACACAGAGAAATAACAAACAAACAAATAAGATGGAGCCCTGTCCCCAAAGGGCTCACAATCTAAAAAAAGAAACATAAGATAGACGCCAGCAACAGTCAATGGAGGTACTGTGCTGGGGGTGGATCGGGCCAGTTACTCTCCCCTTGCTAAATAAAGAGAATCACCATGTTTAAAAGGTGCCATTTTGCCCCGTTAGCAGGAGTATATTCAGCAGATATAATTGATTTATAGTCTTCTTGAATGGCCCCATTCCAGACCCTAAAGCACAGAAGACAAGAAGGGAAATCAACTCCTTCCTCCTCTCATGTATGCCAGCTCATCCCATTTCTCTATTTTCTGCTTTCTTATATTTTCTTCTTCTGAAAGGAGCACTGTTCAATAAATGCATCTGAGTATGGCTGAAGAGCAGGAGGACATCACACATAAACAAATGGATATTGATAATTATCCCACACTACAGTGTAAAACATGTCTAGGATGTCCTTTCATATAGATATGCATTTACCTGTGGAATCTTGAAGAGACTCAACATGGTGGCCATCTGATGTGCACTTTCTACATTGAGGCCTCCAGTGACAGCCAACACATCTTCATTCGTATCATATTTAGAATTAGGTGCATCCCTGTGCTGTGAGAAAAGTAGGTCCACAATGCTCTCATATGTCCTCCTTGCCTCAAAGAGGTTGTCATAGATGTGGAATCCCAGAGTAAAGTTAGGCAAGAGCCTGGGATTGTTATTGATCTCATCAATGGCAAAAAGGAAGCAGAAGAGGTGCTCAAAATTTTTCAGCATTGTACTGAAATGAGATTGACACAGAGATATAGAACCTTCTACTAGTGATGACTGTTATTAACAGAAAATACAGAAAGGCTGCTGAGCCTCTTCTCACAAGAATGAGAAGTGCAGGTCGAGAGTTGAAGGGGAATGTGAATTATGGTTGTGCACATGTTTGTTTAATTGTTTCATTATGCGGAACAAATGGAGTGGTAGGGCAAATATTTGGATTCAGATATGAGGCATGATCCAAGCACATTTATAGCACATTGTTTTAAATCATAGAACAAAGACCATGGTAAGCTCTATGACTTTGAGATCAGTAATGTTTAATAGTTCTGAAACATGGCTAGATTTTAATGGCAGTGTAAACAGAGTATTTGAAGTCAAAATTAAACATTGGTAGGATATGCCATGGGCAAGGGTTAAACTATCCTCAAATATATTCATTCTCTGCATCCTAGAGAGGGGAATTAATGCATGTGAATTTAATGTATATTAAAAAAAATGAAAAGAAAAATAAAACTGTTATATTCAAGCATACACGCCCCAAGCCTTTTCTCAGGAATCATGGAAAAGGGCTCACAATCTAAAGCATAATGACTGGATTCTAGATTAATGTTATTATACAAAGAACAAAACTGCACACATACAAGATGGTCATATAGCTGAGCAGAAGCTCGGAACTGCACAATCCCTTGTAATCTCAGTCTGCACTGCACTTGTGAAACAAGGATAGTGGGTAGCTCTGCATTATTCTGTATAAAACATATTCCACTAAGGAAGAGATTTCACAGAAAGGAGCCATGACACAGATTGTGCAAGTGGTCCCTTTTGCACCCTCGTAACACTAGTCCGGAATGCAAGCTCCTGACTTAGTGGAACTAGCCTTTCAGCAGTGCAACATGTTTGTACTAATACAGTACAGGCCAGAATAAAATGTTATTTGATTGCCCTTTGAAAATCTAAATAATTTCCCAAAGATGGGACTAGTATTACTCAGTTGCTACTTCTGACATTTTCTGGAAAAAAGTGTCAAATACCAAGAGGGGGGTGGGGGTGGGGGTCTGCACTGATGAAAACCAAGTACAGGTGAAACTCGGAAAATTAGAATATCGTGCAAAAGTCCATTAATTTCAGTAATGCAAATTAAAAGGTGAAACTGATATGAGACAGACGCATTACGTGCAAAGCGAGATAAGTCAAGCCTTAATTTGTTATAATTGTGATGATCATGGCGTACAGCTCATGAAAACCCCAAATCCACAATCCCAGAAAATTAGAATATTACATGGAACCAATAAGACAAGGATTGTAGAATAGAACAATATCGGACCTCTGAAAAGTATAAGCATGCATATGTATTCAGTACTTGGTTTGGGCCCCTTTTGCAGCAATTACTGCCTCAATGCGGCGTGGCATGGATGCTATCAGCCTGTGGCACTGATGAGGTATCCAGGATGCTTCATTAGCGGCCTTCAGCTCTTCTGCATTGTTTTGTCTCATGTCTCTCATCCTTCTCTTGGCAATGCCCCATAGATTCTCTATGGGGTCAGGTCAGGCGAGTTTGCTGGCCAATCAAGCACACTACACTGTATACTTGGAACAGCATCCAAATCTGTATAGCAAACTGTAATTTCATCACTGATGTAAGTTCAGAATTTAATCATCTATGTTTTTGAATCCAGATTTTTTTTTTTAATTTCTGACTGACTCTGACAGTAGAATAATCACTGTGATCTTGATAATTACTGGGTAGTTAAGAGTTCCCTGATGTCAAAAATACTTTGTCTGTCCCAGATAGGGACTTTGTGGATGCAATGTCCTAAGAATAAGTACCAGACACATATGTACCCTAACAGGCCAAGGAACAAGGAGAAACCTCGAAGGAGAGAAAAATCCAGCAAGGTTTTGCAGAACCACAAATAAGTGAAAGTTTTCAGAACAGTTTTAAGCAAAAAAAAAAAAAATTGGCCTGATTGCTGATGTTTGGTCAGCCTGACATCAAAAGCTTCCAATATAATAGTGCATCAAACCTCTTTCCTGAGGTAGCAGTGCTTTAAAAAAAACATTCCAAGTAGTTTGCATGCCACAATGTCTGATTACTTCATTTGAATCCTGTCTCATACAGGGGCCTCATTTGTGAATTAGGGGTTTCCTTGATAGGGGAAGAGCATGGGCAGAAGATGCCTACTGCCTCTATCACATTGTAGGACAGTACCTGCCCTGGAATGTGGAGTTGGTATAAACAATTTGGGTTACAGTTTTGATGATTATGTTGATTAAGTCACTTTAATTATCAACAAAAATATGTGTCTTTGTCTTTATTCATAGCCTATGCTTGTCAGGCTCCTCCATCACCATCCTCCACTAACTCTACCCTTTCTCTCTTGCTGCTCCCTTATGCCAGAAACTGCCTCCAAGAACAATACCTCTTCCCCCCTTTAAATGTGTTGATACCTCTTCCCCAACTTTAAATGTTCCCGGCCTTTAAATTATTAGGGAGGCACACACATTCACATGTATGAACACATGGACACTAGGAATGTGCACAAAACCGGTGTGCCTGGTTTGGTTCGAGTCCAAATTGGACTCGAATGCAACTGGGCGTGTTCAGTCCCCCTGCTCTGAACAGTCCCTACCCCGGTTCAGCTCGAATTTGAGTTGGTCCAAGGTTCTAATGAAATTTTTTTTAAAAGAACTCACCACCTCCAGGTGGCATTTGCATGGGGAGGGTGTCTCTGGTGGTCCCCCTCCCCCCACTAGCATCCCCCTATTTAAAAACAGCCTGGTTTGAGTGGTTTTTGGCCTGTTCTGGGCCTCTTCACACTGGCAGTGGCCATTTTGGAGGCTGCTGAGCATTCACACTGGCCATCTGCATGACCCCAGTCATGCAAATGGCCACTGCACATATGCATCAGCCTCCAAAATGGCCGCCACCAGTGTGGTGTGAAGAGGCCCAGAACAGGCCAAAAACCACCTGAACTGGGCCATTTTGAGATTGGGGGGAGGCCGGTGGTGGGGCGGGGGCTGCTGGACAGTCTCCCTGGTGACCACGGCATTGCTCCCCAGAGGTGGTCAATTCTTTTTTTAAAGAACCACTGGACCAGTGGGAGGGGGGTGTTGATCTCAAGCCAAAGTTGGCCTGGTTTGGCTTGAGGGTGACCCAGGGGTGAATTCTCGAGCTGGCCAAGCTCGATGTTGAACTGGCTCAAGGTCAAATTGGTTTGCAGATCCCTAATGGACACTCACATGGACAGCAAGGAGATCTCATAAGGCTATTTTCCATGAGGAAAGTAGGCTAAAAACATGCTGTTGAGGTGTCCCTGTGTAGCATTACACAATATGAACCTAGACCAATTCATAGGAATATGAATTGGTTTAGGCATTGAAAAGCTGTTAGTGGGGTACATACTCACAGCTGCTAACTTGAAATAGATTCTGGAATTCATTCATGGGATATCAAAGTTTAATTTCCTCTATAACATGTTTACCATTTTAATTTGGTGCAAATTGGTTAGGCAGTTCACAAGTTAGTCCACTTCTACCTCATCTGCCATCTTGAATTGGGGTGGATGATGTAATAAAAATACGCCATGGAGGTGCCTCTATATGGCAGTACAACTGTACCAAATTTGGTCCAAATTGTTCCAGGCATTGCAAAGTTGTTAGGGACACACAGACAGATGGACACATGGACAGATGGACACACACACACAGCAAGGTGATCTCATAAGGCTACTTTCCATGAAGCAAGTAGACAAAACAGTTAGTGTTTATGAAAAGTCCCTTCCTCCAACTTAACACAGGTGTCCAGCAAATGAGGGGAAAGAGCACGATGTGAGCTACTTGTCTGGGGAATGCTTGACTCCCTCAGAATACCTCTGGCACTGTCAATGTAAAAGAATCTCATATTCAAAGATTATGATATATAGAAAACACAAGAAACAGCTACATACATAACAATACGAGTGTTAATAACTCCTTTGTTCTTTTAGCAGCTTCTTGGAGTTAAGATCAGCTCTTAGAACAATGACTTAACATTTGGGGAGAAAGATGCAAGCCAATAGTCCAGAATTGGAGGCCAAGATGGAAAACACCTCCACAGCCACTATGCTTTTCCCCTTAGTGCTCAGGTAACTGGGAACAAAGGAGATCAAAACACTGCAGAAGACCAACATGCTGAAGGTGATGAACTTGGCTTCATTAAAGGTGTCAGGCAGCTTTCTGGCTAAGAAAGCTACAGTGAAGCTGATGAGGGCCAGAAAGCCCATGTAGCTCAATACACAGTAGAACATGGCGACAGAACTTTCATTACATTCTAGGGTGATCTGCCCAATCTGTGAATGCATGCCAGCATCTGGGAATGGAGGAGAGGTGGACAGCCATGCCACACAAATGCCCACTTGAATGAGGGAGCAGGAAAGAACAATGGCATTGGCCACCTTTTGCCCTAACCATTTCCTCATCCTGTTGCCTGGCTTTGCAGCCAGGAAGGCCAGGACCACAATTATGGTTTTGGCCAACACACATGGAACTGCAATAGAGAAAATGGTGCCAAAAGCTGTTTGACGGAGAAGGCAGGACACCTTCCCAGGTCTGCCAATGAAGAGCAAGGAAGTAAGGTAGCAAAGCAGGATGGAGCTGAGAAGAATACAGGCAAAGTTGCATTTGTTGGCTTTGACAATGGGAGTGTTCCAGTTTTTCAGAAAGATTTGCATCACCAGAACTGTGATCAAAGCAAAGGAAATAGCAAAGGAAACTAAAACAATTCCCAAGGGTTCATTATAGCTCAGGGAGGTCCTTACTTTGAAGATACATTGGTCTTTTTTCTTGTTTGCATACTGATCTTCTGGACATTTAACACAATGAACAGCATCTGAAAGGGACAAACTGAGTCAGTACATTTGTTTGTCCATATAAAACTATTTTCTTTATGTAAAATGCTTAGCATGCACAGAAGCCATGCTAGATTCCCTCTGTGATCCACACATCTCTCATCTACCAAGGAATTTATTTTTATTCCCATTCTTTCACTGAATCAGAGGAAATTGCAGAAGGCATTCTGTCATCAGCTCACAAATAGAGGCTATTAAAACACTTGTGCAAAACCGGGTTAAGGAAGACCAGCACAGTTTTGCATGCATGTGTGTACTACTGGGATTGAGCCTGATCTTGGTGGCACCATGGTGGTAAACCCGCCAATGAAGCCTGCCTATACAACAAGGTTAAGGGAGTGAGCACTTAACGTTTTTTTAATGATCATCTTTACGATCATCTATTTTTACGATTGTCTGTCAGCCACAGCTGCAAACACCCATGGCTAGCAGACTCAAGGAGGGGAAGGGGATCCCCATAATGCATTGGACACTACCATGGTGCATTATTGTAGCTCCAGGGTGCGAGGTGAAACAAGGCAATGCATCCTGGCACCCTGACCCTCGGAGCTGCTGGTAGGAGCTGGTGCTTGTCTCTGCGGGAAGGTGGAATGATAGTCTGTGAGGAGGTAAGCTCTTTAGGGCTTCCTCCTTGCTAACCCTGTAGACATTTCTTGCTTCTCATGAGAAAGGGCTCATAGAGGCACTTCTTGCAATTGCTGAGAAGAGCTTCTAGGGGGGTTGTGGGGAGAGCGGGCTTAGCCCGCACTCTCCACAGACGACCAGCCAATCTGCTCTGGGCAGCTGCAGCAGCAGCCCACACAACTGCCAGCTCTGTCACGGAGCCGGCCGGGGCTGGGGAGTTCAGAGGCCATGCGGCCCTTGGAAGCTCCAGTATGCCCTGCGTGAGTGCACAGGGCATACTGGAGAGAACCCCCCGAGCCGGGAGGCTGCTTTTAAGCCTCCCAGCTGGGGGTCTCCTTGTGAGTAGCCGCTGCGCAGAGCCACACCGTGGCTACTCATGATTTTAAAAACTGGGTTTGCAGAGCTCTCGCTCCGCAAACCCAATTTAAGGGGCGGGGTAGTTAGGCAAGTTAACCGCCTGCAAGCCCGGTGGCTCACACGGTCAGGTGAAATTGGGCTAGGCTCTCCTAGCCTGATTTTGCCTGATTGTCAGAATAGCCTCATAGTCTTCCTCTCCCTACAGGAGAGCTGGTCATGTGGTAGCGAGCATCAATTGTCCCCTTTGCTAATCAGGGTCCACCCAGGTTGCATATGAATGGGAGAGTACATGTGTGAGCACTGAAAGATATTCCCCAAAGGGGATAGATTCACTCTGGGAAGAGCAGCTGCATGTTTGCATGAAGAGGGTTCCAAGTTCCCTCCCTGGCAGCATCTCCAAGATAGGGCTGAGGGAGATTCCTGCCTGCAACCTGGAGAAGCCACTGCCAGTCTGTGGAGACAATACTGAGCTAAATGGACAAATGGGCTGATTCAATATAAGTCAGCTTCCTATGTTCCTACCGACTTATTTTCTCCCTGGCCTCAGTTTAACCTCCTCCTCATCTGATATTATGCTTCCCACCCATGTTTTCATCAAATACCACAATATGAGCTCCTCTAGCAGCATCTCTCTTGTGGCCGCCACAGATGTCTCATGGACCTTCTCTCTAAAACCTCTTGAAAGATATGGCAATAAGAGGTGTTGTGAGTCCTCCATGACAGCCCAATCTCTAACACACTGAAATGTTGTTCTACAAGCCTAAAAACCACATTTCCAAGGTCTACTTGAGCAAAATATTCCCTCATGAGCAAGTATCTGATAATGAGGTCATTCACATAAGCAGAAACTGTTCTACCCAGGTTTGGGAGCTGTGTATGCTCCCAATTTTTGTTTGTGTGGGTGAAAACAACAAGGTAGGAAGAGGGAGAAGTGATTGTGTGGAAGGAAGGCAAGAGGAGAAGCTACTCAGAAGAAGCTACTACCTTGTTTCCACACAATCACTTCTCTCCCCTCCGACCTAGTTTGACCCACACAAACAAAAATTGGGAGCACACACAGCTCCCAAACCTGGGTAGAACACAATTTTCACTTGTGTGAATGGCCTCAGTGTATCATATTTGGAAGTACAGCTTGGGGAAAAAACATTTTGGTTCTTTATAGATTGAATTCTGACCCCTTAGAAAAGAAGGTAGAGGAAGCTATAGGTAAGTGGCAGGGTATGATTTATCCATTATTAGTAGTATTAGTGCGATTAAAATGGACATCTTGGACAAAATGTACATTCTTCATAAGAAGCAGTGGCTCAAGACCATTGGATGCTTGAGTTGGAGTGCCAGATACTCTATATTCCAACTGACAAATCTGGAGTGAAGCAAACTGGAATGCTGGCCCTTCCAGGGGCGTATCTAGAATGGGGCAGGTAGGGCACGTGCCCCGGGCACCACTTGAAGGGGGCGCCATTTTTAAAAATTAAAACATTTTAGAAAATGGCCACCGCACATGCTCAAATGGCCTCTGTGAGGCCCTACACCATGCCAGGCCTCACAGAGACCATTTGAGTATGCATGGTGGCCATTTTGTTTTCAGCGGCCATTTTTTTAATTTTTTTTTTTAGAAAATGGCCATCTCACATGCTCAAATGTTCCCTGTGAGGCCCTAGATGCCAGTGGGGGGTGGGGGAACCTTTGCAGACCCCTCAGCCTTTATGAAGACTCCCAAAGGGGCTACAGTTTTATATATATATATATATATATATATATGTCACTGTACACACATTCAGTTTGGCACTATTTTACAGAGAATCAGGGCTTGTGAATACTGAGCTGAAGCTTATGAGCTAGGATTGTATTCATTTGCTCTTACTTTGCTTCTTGTGATAAGTGAGTTAAATGTGATGTCTTAATAGTATGGCTATTAATGGTGAGTTTGTCTTTGAATCAGTGTGAAATCCTTTTTTTTTTTTTTGCAAATTCAATTTTTATTGATTTTAACAATAGCAATATTATCATTCATTAAAAATACACACATAAAAGGTGGACTTCCCGCTCACATTTCTTCATGAATCAACAACTATAAAATTTACCCTTGCTATGATAATAATTCAAAACATAAGTTCAAACCCTTACAAACATAATTAATCTAACCAACCTGCGATTTATACTAAATTTCAAACCCTGCTGTCAAGTCCATAGTAGGAAAGTAATTCTTTAGATACAACAAAAATGGTTTCCAATCTTCTTTAAAACATTCCAAGTTTTGATCTCTTAATAGTGCTGTAAGTTTTGCCATCTCCGCATATTCCAAAATTTTTAACAGCCAGTCTTCTTTTGAAGGCAGTTCACTAGACTTCAATTTCTGTGCATAAATAATTCTAGCCGCCATGGAGGCATACATTAAAAAATGTTAAATTGGTTGTAGAAATTGCACCTTGTGTTATTCCCAGCAGGAAGGATTCTGGCTTCTTAGGAAATGTCATTTTAAATATTTTATTTAATTCATTATATATCATATCCCAATAGGCTTTAGCCTTCCCACAGGTCCACCACATATGAAAAAATGTGCCTTCAAAATGTCCACATTTCCAACATTTGTTTGAAACATTTTTATACATTAATGCCAATTTTTTTGGTGTCAGATACCATCTATACATCATTTTATAATAATTTTCTTTGATAGCATAACATGCAGTAAATTTTAAATCATTTTTCCATAACTTTCCCCAGGCTGCCATTTCTATATTACACCCCGCATCTTGAGCCCATTTTATCATAGTCGTTTTAACCACTTCGTCTCTTGTCTCCTCCAAAAGCAACAGTTTATACATTTTAGAAACTATTTTTTCATCATCTTGACATAATTCCTTCTCAAAATTTGAAGTCTGGTCCTCAAATCCGACTTTAAGGTCCTTCTTATAAATCTCATTTAACTGATGATGCTGAAACCAATCTCTAACCAAATCTTTTATTTCAGTTAAGCTTTTTAACTTACAATCCTTTTCCTGAAAATGTAACAAATCCCTATAGGTACCCCAGCACATTTGCATATTTACTTCTTTACATGATAAGGCTTCAATCGGAGATACCCATAACGGAGTTTTAGGTTCAAACCAATTTTTCTATTTTAACCACACCCTCATTAAACTCCTTCTCACATAGTGGTTCAAAAAATCTTTATGTATTTTACTTTTTTCATACCACAAATACGCATGCCAACCAAACCTTCTGTCAAATCCTTCTAAATCAAGAATTCTAGGATTTCTTAGCGTTATCCATTCTTTTAACCATGTCAAACAAACAGCATCAAAATACAACCTTAAGTCTGGCAAGGTAAGACCACCTCTTTCCTTTGCATCTGTTAGATTCTTAAAATTAATTCTTGGTCTTTTCCCCTGCCAAACAAACTTAGTTATGTCCTTCTGCCATTGCTTAAAACAAGTTAAAGTGTTAATTATGGGAATAGTCTGAAAGAGAAACAACATTTTAGGCAGGACATTTATTTTCACCACTGAAATTCTTCCCATTAAAGACAGATTCATTTTAGACCATCTTTGTAAATCAATTTTCACTGAATTCCATATTTTGACATAATTATTTGTAAACAACAGGGAGTTGCTATTTGATAACCAAACCCCCAAATATTTAACTTTCTTCTCCACTTTCAGCTCACTTATTTCAGAGAATCTGTCTTTGGTTTTCTGATCCATA
The DNA here is from genome assembly GCF_027244095.1 of Hemicordylus capensis. Taxonomy (NCBI): domain Eukaryota; kingdom Metazoa; phylum Chordata; class Lepidosauria; order Squamata; family Cordylidae; genus Hemicordylus; species Hemicordylus capensis. The sequence goes on along the minus strand of NC_069662.1, from coordinate 30,304,188 downwards.
TTTTTAGTTAACACCTTAGTCTTGCTCTTGTTTATATAAAATCCAGCCAGCTGACCAAATTGTTGTATTTTATCCAAAAGTCTTTCAATCTTATCCATTGGATTCTCTAAAAACAGCACAACATCATCTGCAAAGGCTCTCAGCTTATAATCCTGTTTCCCAATTTTGGGGCCATGTAATTTATCATCTTCTCTGATAGTTCTACAAAGCACTTCTAGAACCAATATAAAAAGCAATGGGGAAAGTGGACAGCCTTGTCTAGTTCCTTTTTGTATTACACAGTTGTCTGATAATTCCCCATTTACAATAATCTTAGCATATTGCTCCGAATAAAACGTCTTAATTGCCCTAATAAAATTATTGCCAGCAGTCATTACCTCTAGTAATCTCCACAAAAATTGCCATGAAATATTGTCAAAAGCTTTCTCTGCATCCAAAAAAATCATCGCCATCTGTTTATCATTATGTTTTTCATAGTACTCCAGTACATTCAAGACTGTTCTGACATTATCTCTCAATTGTCTCTTTGGCAAAAATCCAGCTTGATCTTCATGAATAAAATGCCTCAGTATAACCTTCATTCTTCTTGCCAAAATAGCAGCAAAAAGCTTATAATCATTATTTAAAAGTGAAATTGGTCTATAGTTTTTAACTAACGTTAAGTCTTGGTCTGATTTGGGGATTACTACAATATTTGCGTACTTCCACGAATCCGGCATAGTCCCTTTTTGTAAAATATCATTCATAGTCCATTGAAGAGGTTGTAAAATTTGATCTTTAAATGACTTATAGTATAAAGCTGACAGTCCATCAGGCCCGGGGGCCTTATTGGGCTTGGCTTGATTTATTACTTCTATTACTTTCACAGTGTGAAATCCTTAGTATTAAGGCCCACTGGGAGTTTCTTGCTCTCTCTCTCTCTCTCTCTCTCTCTCTCTCATTTTAACTGTCTTTCTGAAATACTAGAATATATTCCAAGAAGTCACACAGTTTACTCTGCATATCCTTTAATTATTTTCAGAGTATCTGGAAAAAGTCAAATTTTCCATTTATTTTTAAAATGTATGTAATAGTGATGTTACAATGCATAGCAGAGAATTAGACAGACACTTCTGTTTAGTTTTCCAAGTACACCTCCACATAGTATTGGGGTATTTCATGAGCCCCAGTATACTGAAATTTGTAGTTTTCCAGCATTTTTTGATCTGGCTAAGTCCACTGCTAAATAGTTTTTGAAATATTAAAAGATTAACGAGCCTGACTTGTATTTTTGAGCTGATATTATGGTAAAGTTTTCTGAAAGATGGGTGTCAGATGTTTGGACAGGCGGTGCAATTTCAGTGCTTGCCCTAGGCACTTTCCCTAGATACGCCTCTGGTTTCAGAGCTCAGCTCTGTGCAAATTCATATGCCCGTTGATTATGCTTAGGCACTTGATTAGATTTCAGGCTGAAAATTGTTCTTGATCTGATTAATAATTTTGTATACCACTATGAGATTATGCAGGCTGAGCGCTGTGATATATGCATATGAAAACAAATGAAAGCCCTTTGAACAGGAAGCATGTCTTCTGTGAAGATTATATATTAGATGGAGCTGGTGAATTTGCACACATTATTTTAAAATCACATTTTATTCTGGTTGCACAACCTTATCCTTTTTTTGTTGTTGGGTCTGGAGGCTTGGATGTAGGCTTAATTTGGGGGGGAAACTGCTTAGTCACATTGAAACCACTTGAATGAACATCCTGTTTCTAAATGTATACATAGATTTAAGTCCCACTGAATTCAGTAGGACTGATTTTCAAGTAACTGTTTAAGTGCATAAACCCCACTGGCTTTCAGATAATTCAGGAGGTTTCCATTTCCCTGGATTTCATCCATTATGGGTGTAAAAGTGAAAAGAAAGATAGTACAGAGAGTTTCCTTTCTTCTGCTCCATGCCATTAGTGACTACTGGTGAAAGTCAAAGAAACTTACTACATGATGCTCTCACTTAATATGGTGAATTTTGCTTCATATTAGAGCCAGGGCTGGAAAGCCTACCACCACAGAGATGCTGTTTTTAGGGGCATCTTTGAACTGAGAATAACAGGGAGATCAGCTCTGAGTATCACAAGGAGATTTGAGAATTTTACTACCCACATGCTCTTTGCTTTCTGAAACATTATCAGATACTGTACTGCTCAAATATTTTTAGGCTTTTCTCTGCAAAAATGGAAGAGACACTCTATTTATCTTAAATGAAAGCTCAGATTGTTCTATTTACTGTTGATAGCAGTATCCAGCATACAATCAAGACAGGACAGCTTTCTAAACCATATATACTATATTCACTCTTCATTATTTTAGCAGCAATATCCTGTTTTCAAAGTTAACGTACAGAATCAGTTTAAGCCAGTGTGACCAAAACCCCCATTGCGAGCTTCCCAGAAGCATTTGGCCAGCCACTGTGGCTACTGTCCTAGCCACTGTACTCTATAAGATGCTGGGCTAGATAAGTCTTTGTCAGTCTGAGCCAGCCAGGCTCTTCTTATGATTTCACCATTGCCTAAACCAGTTTGGTTGTTTCTCTCTTTCAGAAAATCATGCATGATGCTGTTGGTTTCAAGAGCTCCTTAACTGGGAAGAACTATACAATGGAGTGGTATGAACTCTTCCAACTAGGAAACTGCACATTTCCACATCTCCAGCCTAATGTGCTCGAACCTTTCTGGTGCAACCAAGGGGCTGCCTGTTTTTATGAAGGAATAGATGATGCCCACTGGAAAGAGAATGGGACCTTGGTCCTGCTGTCCACAATCTCAGGTAAAAATCCAAACTTTTATACTATGATCATGAGCATTGTATATGCAGTCTACATTCAGAAGTGTTTACTTCTCAGCATTATTGATCATTATACTAAGCTTCTGTTCCTGTTCATTCAAATGAAGAGTTTAGGATGATCTTGGAACACTTCCTGGCTGATATCCAGGTTAGTGAAGCAGCTTGTAAAGCTGCACAAAGTTATGGTGTTTCACTAAGTGACGCAACCAGGAATGTTTTCTTTTTTTTCTGGACGTATACAAAATTGCGTGGTGTGTTGCATAGCCGGTTGTCAACATCTCCTGCTAGCTCAAGGACTAGTCTGGAACACACATTCCCTTTTTTGTGCTAAGTGCTAGTGCTAGCACAACCCCATCACACTAATGCATGTCCAGAGCTCTCTTGGATGTATTTGCATGTACTGTTTCAAACAACAGTAGATTCCTCGAAAATGTTGCTCTCCCAGTTAAGTGAGGAGTAAACTGCTGCTGTTCTCCACTGTTTTATCCCCAGAGCAGCAGTGGTTGTCCCTTGCAATAAGGAAAGGAAGGTGAAAGAGTCTGGGAGGGCTGAACTAGCTACACTCTACTCTTGTGTTGTCTTTCAAGCATCTCATGGGGAACAGAAGTAAGCTAATTTTATATACATGATGACTTTTGCTCATCAGCTGTGACTCCTGTGACTCCCTGGTCCTAGTCAAGCACTCTAACCACAAAAGCACGGTAGGCTAGCGGCAAGGCAAAGCAGCATAGGCCGAGGTGGCCAGATTTGGCTTTTAAAAAGCCAAATTCTGGCATGGCCCATTTAACTCACGAATATACCCCTTAGATTCTGGCAACCCTGGAATAGGCTAGCGGCAAGGCAAAGCGGCATAGGCAATGCGGCGTAGGCTAGCGGCGTAGGCTAGCGGCAAGGCAAAGCGGCGTAGGCTAAAACTCTGTTGCCAGAAACTAAGGGGTATAATCCTAGGTCAAACGGGTTGGAACCTAAAGTTTGTCTTAGAATGAGCCTAACCTGCCAACACTGGAAATCAGCATAGGCTAAAAGGCAGAGGCTGCCAGGCCAGGCCAGGCCAGGCCAGGCGTCAGGGGCTGCCAGGCCAGGCCAGGCCAGGCCAGGCGTCAGGGGCTGCCAGGCCAGGCCAGGCCAGGCCAGGCGTCAGGGGCTGCCAGGCCAGGCCAGGCCAGGCCAGGCGTCAGGGGCTGCCAGGCCAGGCGTCAGGGGCTGCCAGGCCAGGCCAGGCGTCAGGGGCTGCCAGGCCAGGCGTCAGGGGCTGCCAGGCCAGGCCAGGCCAGGCATCAGGGGCTGCCAGGCCAGGCCAGGCCAGGCCAGGCGTCAGGGGCTGCCAGGCCAGGCCAGGCGTCAGGGGCTGCCAGGCCAGGCCAGGCCAGGCGTCAGGGGCTGCCAGGCCAGGCCAGGCCAGGCCAGGCCAGGCATCAGGGGCTGCCAGGCCAGGCCAGGCGTCAGGGGCGGCCAGGCCAGGCCAGGCGTCAGGGGCTGCCAGGCCAGGCCAGGCCAGGCGTCAGGGGCTGCCAGGCCAGGCCAGGCCAGGCCAGGCCAGGCTAGGCCAGGCCAGGCGTCAGGGGCTGCCAGGCCAGGCCAGGCCAGGCCAGGCCAGGCCAGGCGTCAGGGGCTGCCAGGCCAGGCCAGGCCAGGCCAGGCCAGGCGTCAGGGGCTGCCAGGCCAGGCCAGGCCAGGCCAGGCCAGGCGTCAGGGGCTGCCAGGCCAGGCCAGGCCAGGCCAGGCCAGGCCAGGCCAGGCCAGGCGTCAGGGGCTGCCAGGCCAGGCCAGGCCAGGCCAGGCCAGGCGTCAGGGGCTGCCAGGCCAGGCCAGGCGTCAGGGGCTGCAAGGCCAGGCCAGGCCAGGCCAGGCATCAGGGGCTGCAAGGCCAGGCCAGGCCAGGCCAGGCCAGGCCAGGCCAGGCTAGGCGTCAGGGGCTGCAAGGCCAGGCCAGGCCAGGCCAGGCGTCAGGGGCTGCAAGGCCAGGCCAGGCCAGGCCAGGCGTCAGGGGCTGCAAGGCCAGGCCAGGCCAGGCATCAGGGGCTGCCAGGCCAGGCCAGGCCAGGCGTCAGGGGCTGCAAGGCCAGGCCAGGCCAGGCCAGGCCAGGCGTCAGGGGCTGCAAGGCCAGGCCAGGCCAGGCCAGGCATCAGGGGCTGCAAGGCCAGGCCAGGCCAGGCCAGGCATCAGGGACTGCAAGGCCAGGCCAGGCCAGGCGTCAGGGGCTGCAAGTCCAGGCCAGGCCAGGCCAGGCCAGGCGTCAGGGGCTGCAAGGCCAGGCCAGGCCAGGCCAGGCGTCAGGGGCTGCAAGGCCAGGCCAGGACAGACCAGGCGTCAGGGGCTGCAAGGCCAGACCAGGCCAGGCCAGGCATCAGGGGCTGCAAGGCCAGGCCAGGCCAGACCAGGCGTCAGGGGCTGCAAGGCCAGACCAGGCCAGGCCAGGCGTCAGGGGCTGCAAGGCCAGGCCAGGCCAGGCCAGGCGTCAGGGGCTGCAAGGCCAGGCCAGGCCAGGCCAGGCGTCAGGGGCTGCCAGGCCAGGCCAGGCCAGGCCAGGCGTCAGGGGCTGCCAGGCCAGGCCAGGCCAGGCCAGGCGTCAGGGGCTGCCAGGCCAGGCGTCAGGGGCTGCCAGGCCAGGCCAGGCGTCAGGGGCTGCCAGGCCAGGCGTCAGGGGCTGCCAGGCCAGGCCAGGCCAGGCATCAGGGGCTGCCAGGCCAGGCCAGGCCAGGCCAGGCGTCAGGGGCTGCCAGGCCAGGCCAGGCCAGGCCAGGCGTCAGGGGCTGCCAGGCCAGGCCAGGCCAGGCGTCAGGGGCTGCCAGGCCAGGCCAGGCCAGGCCAGGCATCAGGGGCTGCCAGGCCAGGCGTCAGGGGCGGCCAGGCCAGGCCAGGCGTCAGGGGCTGCCAGGCCAGGCCAGGCCAGGCGTCAGGGGCTGCCAGGCCAGGCCAGGCCAGGCCAGGCGTCAGGGGCTGCCAGGCCAGGCGTCAGGGGCTGCCAGGCCAGCCCAGGCGTCAGTGGCTGCCAGTCCAGGCGTCAGGGGCTGCCAGGCCAGGCCAGGCATCAGGGGCTGCCAGGCCAGGCCAGGCCAGGCCAGGCGTCAGGGGCTGCCAGGCCAGGCCAGGCCAGGCCAGGCGTCAGGGGCTGCCAGGCCAGGCCAGGCCAGGCGTCAGGGGCTGCCAGGCCAGGCCAGGCCAGGCCAGGCCAGGCATCAGGGGCTGCCAGGCCAGGCCAGGCGTCAGGGGCGGCCAGGCCAGGCCAGGCGTCAGGGGCGGCCAGGCCAGGCCAGGCCAGGCGTCAGGGGCGGCCAGGCCAGGCCAGGCCAGGCCAGGCTAGGCCAGGCCAGGCGTCAGGGGCTTCCAGGCCAGGCCAGGCCAGGCCAGGCCAGGCCAGGCCAGGCGTCAGGGGCTGCCAGGCCAGGCCAGGCCAGGCCAGGCCAGGCGTCAGGGGCTGCCAGGCCAGGCCAGGCCAGGCCAGGCGTCAGGGCCGGCCAGGCCAGGCCAGGCCAGGCCAGGCATCAGGGGCAGCCAGGCCAGGCCAGGCCAGGCCAGGCCAGGCGTCAGGGGCTGCCAGGCCAGGCCAGGCCAGGCCAGGCCAGGCGTCAGGGGCTGCCAGGCCAGGCCAGGCGTCAGGGGCTGCAAGGCCAGGCCAGGCCAGGCCAGGCATCAGGGGCTGCAAGGCCAGGCCAGGCCAGGCCAGGCCAGGCCAGGCTAGGCGTCAGGGGCTGCAAGGCCAGGCCAGGCCAGGCCAGGCCAGGCCAGGCCAGGCCAGGCGTCAGGGGCTGCAAGGCCAGGCCAGGCCAGGCCAGGCGTCAGGGGCTGCAAGGCCAGGCCAGGCCAGGCCAGGCGTCAGGGGCTGCAAGGCCAGGCCAGGCCAGGCCAGGCGTCAGGGGCTGCAAGGCCAGGCCAGGCCAGGCCAGGCGTCAGGGGCTGCAAGGCCAGGCCAGGCCAGGCCAGGCGTCAGGGGCTGCAAGGCCAGGCCAGGCCAGGCCAGGCGTCAGGGGCTGCAAGGCCAGGCCAGGCCAGGCATCAGGGGCTGCCAGGCCAGGCCAGGCCAGGCCAGGCCAGGCATCAGGGGCTGCCAGGCCAGGCGTCAGGGGCGGCCAGGCCAGGCCAGGCGTCAGGGGCTGCCAGGCCAGGCCAGGCCAGGCGTCAGGGGCTGCCAGGCCAGGCCAGGCCAGGCCAGGCGTCAGGGGCTGCCAGGCCAGGCCAGGCCAGGCATCAGGGGCTGCCAGGCCAGGCCAGGCCAGGCCAGGCGTCAGGGGCTGCCAGGCCAGGCCAGGCCAGGCCAGGCGTCAGGGGCTGCCAGGCCAGGCCAGGCCAGGCGTCAGGGGCTGCCAGGCCAGGCCAGGCCAGGCCAGGCCAGGCATCAGGGGCTGCCAGGCCAGGCGTCAGGGGCGGCCAGGCCAGGCCAGGCGTCAGGGGCTGCCAGGCCAGGCCAGGCCAGGCGTCAGGGGCTGCCAGGCCAGGCCAGGCCAGGCCAGGCGTCAGGGGCTGCCAGGCCAGGCGTCAGGGGCTGCCAGGCCAGCCCAGGCGTCAGTGGCTGCCAGTCCAGGCGTCAGGGGCTGCCAGGCCAGGCCAGGCATCAGGGGCTGCCAGGCCAGGCCAGGCCAGGCCAGGCGTCAGGGGCTGCCAGGCCAGGCCAGGCCAGGCCAGGCGTCAGGGGCTGCCAGGCCAGGCCAGGCCAGGCGTCAGGGGCTGCCAGGCCAGGCCAGGCCAGGCCAGGCCAGGCATCAGGGGCTGCCAGGCCAGGCCAGGCGTCAGGGGCGGCCAGGCCAGGCCAGGCGTCAGGGGCGGCCAGGCCAGGCCAGGCCAGGCGTCAGGGGCTGCCAGGCCAGGCCAGGCCAGGCCAGGCTAGGCCAGGCCAGGCGTCAGGGGCTTCCAGGCCAGGCCAGGCCAGGCCAGGCCAGGCCAGGCCAGGCGTCAGGGGCTGCCAGGCCAGGCCAGGCCAGGCCAGGCCAGGCGTCAGGGGCTGCCAGGCCAGGCCAGGCCAGGCCAGGCGTCAGGGCCGGCCAGGCCAGGCCAGGCCAGGCCAGGCATCAGGGGCAGCCAGGCCAGGCCAGGCCAGGCCAGGCCAGGCGTCAGGGGCTGCCAGGCCAGGCCAGGCCAGGCCAGGCCAGGCGTCAGGGGCTGCCAGGCCAGGCCAGGCGTCAGGGGCTGCAAGGCCAGGCCAGGCCAGGCCAGGCATCAGGGGCTGCAAGGCCAGGCCAGGCCAGGCCAGGCCAGGCCAGGCTAGGCGTCAGGGGCTGCAAGGCCAGGCCAGGCCAGGCCAGGCCAGGCCAGGCCAGGCGAGGCGTCAGGGGCTGCAAGGCCAGGCCAGGCCAGGCCAGGCCAGGCGTCAGGGGCTGCAAGGCCAGGCCAGGCCAGGCCAGGCGTCAGGGGCTGCAAGGCCAGGCCAGGCCAGGCCAGGCGTCAGGGGCTGCAAGGCCAGGCCAGGCCAGGCCAGGCGTCAGGGGCTGCAAGGCCAGGCCAGGCCAGGCGTCAGGGGCTGCAAGGCCAGGCCAGGCCAGGCCAGGCGTCAGGGGCTGCAAGGCCAGGCCAGGCCAGGCATCAGGGGCTGCCAGGCCAGGCCAGGCCAGGCCAGGCATCAGGGGCGGCCAGGCCAGGCGTCAGGGGCGGCCAGGCCAGGCCAGGCCAGGCCAGGCGTCAGGGGCTGCCAGGCCAGGCCAGGCCAGGCCAGGCGTCAGGGGCTGCCAGGCCAGGCCAGGCCAGGCCAGGCGTCAGGGGCTGCCAGGCCAGGCCAGGCCAGGCCAGGCGTCAGGGGCTGCCAGGCCAGGCGTCAGGGGCTGCCAGGCCAGGCCAGGCGTCAGGGGCTGCCAGGCCAGGCGTCAGGGGCTGCCAGGCCAGGCCAGGCCAGGCATCAGGGGCTGCCAGGCCAGGCCAGGCCAGGCCAGGCGTCAGGGGCTGCCAGGCCAGGCCAGGCGTCAGGGGCTGCCAGGCCAGGCCAGGCCAGGCGTCAGGGGCTGCCAGGCCAGGCCAGGCCAGGCCAGGCCAGGCATCAGGGGCTGCCAGGCCAGGCCAGGCGTCAGGGGCGGCCAGGCCAGGCCAGGCGTCAGGGGCTGCCAGGCCAGGCCAGGCCAGGCGTCAGGGGCTGCCAGGCCAGGCCAGGCCAGGCCAGGCCAGGCTAGGCCAGGCCAGGCGTCAGGGGCTGCCAGGCCAGGCCAGGCCAGGCCAGGCCAGGCCAGGCCAGGCGTCAGGGGCTGCCAGGCCAGGCCAGGCCAGGCCAGGCCAGGCGTCAGGGGCTGCCAGGCCAGGCCAGGCCAGGCCAGGCCAGGCGTCAGGGGCTGCCAGGCCAGGCCAGGCCAGGCCAGGCCAGGCCAGGCCAGGCCAGGCGTCAGGGGCTGCCAGGCCAGGCCAGGCCAGGCCAGGCCAGGCGTCAGGGGCTGCCAGGCCAGGCCAGGCGTCAGGGGCTGCAAGGCCAGGCCAGGCCAGGCCAGGCATCAGGGGCTGCAAGGCCAGGCCAGGCCAGGCCAGGCCAGGCCAGGCCAGGCTAGGCGTCAGGGGCTGCAAGGCCAGGCCAGGCCAGGCCAGGCGTCAGGGGCTGCAAGGCCAGGCCAGGCCAGGCCAGGCGTCAGGGGCTGCAAGGCCAGGCCAGGCCAGGCATCAGGGGCTGCCAGGCCAGGCCAGGCCAGGCGTCAGGGGCTGCAAGGCCAGGCCAGGCCAGGCCAGGCCAGGCGTCAGGGGCTGCAAGGCCAGGCCAGGCCAGGCCAGGCATCAGGGGCTGCAAGGCCAGGCCAGGCCAGGCCAGGCATCAGGGACTGCAAGGCCAGGCCAGGCCAGGCGTCAGGGGCTGCAAGTCCAGGCCAGGCCAGGCCAGGCCAGGCGTCAGGGGCTGCAAGGCCAGGCCAGGCCAGGCCAGGCGTCAGGGGCTGCAAGGCCAGGCCAGGCCAGACCAGGCGTCAGGGGCTGCAAGGCCAGACCAGGCCAGGCCAGGCATCAGGGGCTGCAAGGCCAGGCCAGGCCAGACCAGGCGTCAGGGGCTGCAAGGCCAGACCAGGCCAGGCCAGGCGTCAGGGGCTGCAAGGCCAGGCCAGGCCAGGCCAGGCGTCAGGGGCTGCAAGGCCAGGCCAGGCCAGGCCAGGCGTCAGGGGCTGCCAGGCCAGGCCAGGCCAGGCCAGGCGTCAGGGGCTGCCAGGCCAGGCCAGGCCAGGCCAGGCGTCAGGGGCTGCCAGGCCAGGCGTCAGGGGCTGCCAGGCCAGGCCAGGCGTCAGGGGCTGCCAGGCCAGGCGTCAGGGGCTGCCAGGCCAGGCCAGGCCAGGCATCAGGGGCTGCCAGGCCAGGCCAGGCCAGGCCAGGCGTCAGGGGCTGCCAGGCCAGGCCAGGCCAGGCCAGGCGTCAGGGGCTGCCAGGCCAGGCCAGGCCAGGCGTCAGGGGCTGCCAGGCCAGGCCAGGCCAGGCCAGGCCAGGCATCAGGGGCTGCCAGGCCAGGCGTCAGGGGCGGCCAGGCCAGGCCAGGCGTCAGGGGCTGCCAGGCCAGGCCAGGCCAGGCGTCAGGGGCTGCCAGGCCAGGCCAGGCCAGGCCAGGCGTCAGGGGCTGCCAGGCCAGGCGTCAGGGGCTGCCAGGCCAGCCCAGGCGTCAGTGGCTGCCAGTCCAGGCGTCAGGGGCTGCCAGGCCAGGCCAGGCATCAGGGGCTGCCAGGCCAGGCCAGGCCAGGCCAGGCGTCAGGGGCTGCCAGGCCAGGCCAGGCCAGGCCAGGCGTCAGGGGCTGCCAGGCCAGGCCAGGCCAGGCGTCAGGGGCTGCCAGGCCAGGCCAGGCCAGGCCAGGCCAGGCCAGGCATCAGGGGCTGCCAGGCCAGGCCAGGCGTCAGGGGCGGCCAGGCCAGGCCAGGCGTCAGGGGCGGCCAGGCCAGGCCAGGCCAGGCGTCAGGGGCTGCCAGGCCAGGCCAGGCCAGGCCAGGCTAGGCCAGGCCAGGCGTCAGGGGCTTCCAGGCCAGGCCAGGCCAGGCCAGGCCAGGCCAGGCCAGGCGTCAGGGGCTGCCAGGCCAGGCCAGGCCAGGCCAGGCCAGGCGTCAGGGGCTGCCAGGCCAGGCCAGGCCAGGCCAGGCGTCAGGGCCGGCCAGGCCAGGCCAGGCCAGGCCAGGCATCAGGGGCAGCCAGGCCAGGCCAGGCCAGGCCAGGCCAGGCGTCAGGGGCTGCCAGGCCAGGCCAGGCCAGGCCAGGCGTCAGGGGCTGCCAGGCCAGGCCAGGCGTCAGGGGCTGCAAGGCCAGGCCAGGCCAGGCCAGGCATCAGGGGCTGCAAGGCCAGGCCAGGCCAGGCCAGGCCAGGCCAGGCTAGGCGTCAGGGGCTGCAAGGCCAGGCCAGGCCAGGCCAGGCCAGGCCAGGCCAGGCCAGGCCAGGCGTCAGGGGCTGCAAGGCCAGGCCAGGCCAGGCCAGGCGTCAGGGGCTGCAAGGCCAGGCCAGGCCAGGCCAGGCGTCAGGGGCTGCAAGGCCAGGCCAGGCCAGGCCAGGCGTCAGGGGCTGCAAGGCCAGGCCAGGCCAGGCCAGGCGTCAGGGGCTGCAAGGCCAGGCCAGGCCAGGCCAGGCGTCAGGGGCTGCAAGGCCAGGCCAGGCCAGGCCAGGCGTCAGGGGCTGCAAGGCCAGGCCAGGCCAGGCATCAGGGGCTGCCAGGCCAGGCCAGGCCAGGCCAGGCATCAGGGGCGGCCAGGCCAGGCGTCAGGGGCGGCCAGGCCAGGCCAGGCCAGGCCAGGCGTCAGGGGCTGCAAGGCCAGGCCAGGCCAGGCCAGGCCAGGCGTCAGGGGCTGCAAGGCCAGGCCAGGCCAGGCCAGGCATCAGGGGCTGCAAGGCCAGGCCAGGCCAGGCCAGGCATCAGGGACTGCAAGGCCAGGCCAGGCCAGGCCAGGCCAGGCCAGGCCAGGCCAGGCGTCAGGGGCTGCAAGGTCAGGCCAGGCCAGACCAGGCGTCAGGGGCTGCAAGGCCAGACCAGGCCAGGCCAGGCATCAGGGCCTGCAAGGCCAGGCCAGGCCAGACCAGGCGTCAGGGGCTGCAAGGCCAGACCAGGCCAGGCCAGGCATCAGGGGCTGCAAGGCCAGGCCAGGCCAGGCCAGGCGTCAGGGGCTGCAAGGCCAGGCCAGGCCAGGCGTCAGGGGCTGCAAGGCCAGGCCAGGCCAGGCCAGGCCAGGCCAGGCGTCAGGGGCTGCCAGGCCAGGCCAGGCCAGGCCAGGCCAGGCGTCAGGGGCTGCAAGGCCAGGCCAGGCCAGACCAGGCGTCAGGGGCTGCAAGGCCAGGCCAGGCCAGGCCAGGCGTCAGGGGCTGCAAGGCCAGGCCAGGCCAGGCCAGGCGTCAGGGGCTGCAAGGCCAGGCCAGGCCAGGCCAGGCCAGGCCAGGCGTCAGGGGCTGCAAGGCCAGGCCAGGCCAGGCCAGGCCAGGCCAGGCATCAGGGGCTGCCAGGCCAGGCCAGGCGTCAGGGGCTGCAAGGCCAGGCCAGGCCAGGCCAGGCCAGGCGTCAGGGGCTGCAAGGCCAGGCCAGGCCAGGCCAGGCATCAGGGGCTGCAAGGCCAGGCCAGGCCAGGCCAGGCATCAGGGGCTGCAAGGCCAGGCCAGGCCAGGCCAGGCATCAGGGACTGCAAGGCCAGGCCCGGCCAGGCGTCAGGGGCTGCAAGTCCAGGCCAGGCCAGGCCAGGCCAGGCATCAGGGGCTGCCAGGCCAGGCCAGGCCAGGCCAGGCCAGGCCAGGCATCAGGGGCTGCAAGGCCAGGCCAGGCCAGGCCAGGCATCAGGGGCTGCAAGGCCAGGCCAGGCCAGGCGTCAGGGGCTGCAAGGCCAGGCCAGGCCAGGCCAGGCGTCAGGGGCTGCCAGGCCAGGCCAGGCCAGGCCAGGCCAGGCCAGGCGTCAGGGGCTGCAAGGCCAGGCCAGGCCAGACCAGGCGTCAGGGGCTGCAAGGCCAGGCCAGGCCAGGCCAGGCGTCAGGGGCTGCAAGGCCAGGCCAGGCCAGGCCAGGCGTCAGGGGCTGCAAGGCCAGGCCAGGCCAGGCCAGGCCAGGCCAGGCCAGGCCAGGCCAGGCGTCAGGGGCTGCCAGGCCAGGCCAGGCCAGGCCAGGCGTCAGGGGCTGCCAGTCCAGGCCAGGCCAGGCGTCAGGGGCTGCAAGGCCAGGCCAGGCCAGGCCAGGCCAGGCGTCAGGGGCTGCAAGGCCAGGCCAGGCCAGGCCAGGCCAGGCCAGGCGTCAGGGGCTGCAAGGCCAGGCCAGGCCAGGCCAGGCCAGGCGTCAGGGGCTGCAAGGCCAGGCCAGGCCAGGCCAGGCGTCAGGGGCTGCAAGGCCTGGCCAGGCCAGGCCAGGCCAGGCGTCAGGGGCTGCAAGGCCAGGCCAGGCCAGGCCAGGCGTCAGGGGCTGCAAGGCCAGGCCAGGCCAGGCCAGGCCAGGCCAGGCGTCAGGGGCTGCAAGGCCAGGCCAGGCCAGGCCAGGCCAGGCGTCAGGGGCTGCAAGGCCAGGCCAGGCCAGGCCAGGCGAGGCCAGGCCAGGCGTCAGGGGCTGCAAGGCCAGGCCAGGCCAGGCCAGGCCAGGCCAGGCCAGGCGTCAGGGGCTGCAAGGCCAGGCCAGGCCAGGCCAGGCGGCAGGGGCTGCAAGGCCAGGCCAGGCCAGGCCAGGCGTCAGGGGCTGCAAGGCCAGGCCAGGCCAGGCCAGGCCAGGCGTCAGGGGCTGCAAGGCCAGGCCAGGCGTCAGGGGCTGCAAGGCCAGGCCAGGCCAGGCCAGGCCAGGCCAGGCGTCAGGGGCTGCAAGGCCAGGCCAGGCCAGGCCAGGCGTCAGGGGCTGCAAGGCTAGGCCAGGCCAGGCCAGGCCAGGCCAGGCGTCAGGGGCTGCAAGGCCAGGCCAGGCCAGGCGTCAGGGGCTGCAAGGCCAGGCCAGGCCAGGCCAGGCCAGGCTAGGCGGCAGGGGCTGCAAGGCCAGGCCAGGCCAGGCCAGGCGGCAGGGGCTGCAAGGCCAGGCCAGGCCAGGCCCGGCCAGGCCAGGCCAGGCCCGGCCAGGCCAGGTCAGGCGTCAGGGGCTGCAAGGCCAGGCCGGGCCGGGCGTCAGGGGTTGCCAGGCCAGGCCAGGCCAGGCGTCAGGGGCTGCCAGTCCAGGCCAGGCCAGGCGTCAGGGGCTGCAAGGCCAGGCCAGGCCAGGCCAGGCCAGGCGTCAGGGGCTGCAAGGCCAGGCCAGGCCAGGCCAGGCCAGGCCAGGCGTCAGGGGCTGCAAGGCCAGGCCAGGCCAGGCCAGGCCAGGCCAGGCGTCAGGGGCTGCAAGGCCAGGCCAGGCCAGGCCAGGCGTCAGGGGCTGCAAGGCCTGGCCAGGCCAGGCCAGGCCAGGCGTCAGGGGCTGCCAGGCCAGGCCAGGCCAGGCCAGGCGTCAGGGGCTGCAAGGCCAGGCCAGGCCAGGCCAGGCGTCAGGGGCTGCAAGGCCAGGCCAGGCCAGGCCAGGCCAGGCGTCAGGGGCTGCAAGGCCAGGCCAGGCCAGGCCAGGCCAGGCCAGGCGTCAGGGGCTGCAAGGCCAGGCCAGGCCAGGCCAGGCCAGGCGTCAGGGGCTGCAAGGCCAGGCCAGGCCAGGCCAGGCGTCAGGGGCTGCAAGGCCAGGCCAGGCCAGGCCAGGCCAGGCGTCAGGGGCTGCAAGGCCAGGCCAGGCGTCAGGGGCTGCAAGGCCAGGCCAGGCCAGGCCAGGCCAGGCCAGGCGTCAGGGGCTGCCAGGCCAGGCCAGGCCAGGCCAGGCCAGGCGTCAGGGGCTGCAAGGCTAGGCCAGGCCAGGCCAGGCCAGGCCAGGCGTCAGGGGCTGCAAGGCCAGGCCAGGCCAGGCGTCAGGGGCTGCAAGGCCAGGCCAGGCCAGGCCAGGCCAGGCGGCAGGGGCTGCAAGGCCAGGCCAGGCCAGGCCAGGCGGCAGGGGCTGCAAGGCCAGGCCAGGCCAGGCCCGGCCAGGCCAGGCCAGGCCCGGCCAGGCCAGGTCAGGCGTCAGGGGCTGCAAGGCAAGGCCGGGCCGGGCGTCAGGGGTTGCCAGGCCAGGCCAGGCCAGGCCGGGCGGGGCGTCAGGGGCTGCCAGGCCAGGCCAGGCCAGGCCGGGCGTCAGGGGCTGCAAGGCCAGGCCAGGCCAGGCCAGGCGTCAGGGGCTGCAAGGCCAGGCCAGGCCAGGCCGGGCGTCACGGGCTGCAAGGCCATGCGAGGCTTCAGGGGCTGCGAGGGCAAGGCCAGGACAGGCATCAGGGGCTGCTAGGGCAAGGCCAGGCATCAGGGGCTGCAGGGCTAGATAGTACATGGGACTTGCGCCAGTCCTGAATAGTGAGTTCCTGGGTCTGTCACAAGCTCATGTGTAGCTTCAGGGCAAAAGGTGCATCTGAGGGAGTGTGGGCCCCAGTATTTAGGCTGCATCCAGGTATCTCAGATAAATGTGACTGGAATTGGGATGTCCTGGGTCCAGTATATGAAATCATTCTCCCTTCTCCTCACTATGAAAGTCATTTTGTAGTGGGAGAAGCGGATGAGCCAAATGGCATTTGGATGGGGGTTGGGAGCCTGTGGAAAACTTGGCCCAGAGCACCACCCCCACTAACCTGTAAACATGCCATCAGAGAAAATCAGTGGGTAAATATTGGGGAGAGAATTTGTTGGATTGGAATGGCAATCTTCACTGGTAGAGGGGGTGCGACCTCTTTCGCTAACTCTTCTGCCTGTGTTAGATGGATCGGGGGAAGGGGCAGCCAGCACTGGAGGATGAGCCTGGGTAATCATACAACCTCCCTGGAGTGGCCTCCAAGGCTCGCCTATGAGTATGAGATGAGCCTTGCCCATCCAACCCAATGGATTTTTAACTGGTCTGCCCCTATCAAGGGATTACAAAAATTGGAAGCAGAGCTTGCCCAATTGGAGGAAATAGGGCAAGGCCTCCAAAAGGTGATCATAGAATTTAATGAACTAGGACATACCTATGAGGTTACCCTAAAAGCCGCCAAGGCATGTACAGTGACTGATTTCCTTAGTTTTATTTACAATATCAAGAAAAACAATCATTACTATGTGTTAGGCCTGAGTATTGCCTGTCTTAGTTTATTGTTTTTAATAGTACGTCTATGTTGCATGTGCAGGAGAAGGAGGAAGGCCACAGCGGTCTTAGTTATGCCACCCGACCTTCCTCCTCCTTCCCCACCCTCAAATCCAGTCCACTCAAGGTATGCATATTTGCCTAGGGCAAAATATGAATATGAGAAGGGGAATATGTTGGGGACCCCAACATTCAACCCAGAGCTACCAACCCAAAACTATATGGATTCAGGCCTGTGTCTAGTTTCATTTTATTAAGACAGGAATTAATGCCTGGACTCAGGGTGAATTGACACCCAGATCTGCTTGGGTAATGCTTGGTAAATGATTTGTAAAGGCAGGGGTAATCTAGCATTGTTTATCAGTGTTTGTGGAACTCACAAGAGACACAATGGGTCAGGCTTAATTACCAGTCTCACACTGCTGAAATTAGCCTGCTGTCCAGTAATCCCCTTACCTCACTGACAGGATGCTTCTGCCTTAGTCAAATGTGTTGATTAACTCGCCTCACATATGTACCCCTTTTGAAGTTACTTTAAATATTCTTTTGTTATAATTAATTTAATTGCTGTCTCACACAAATAGAACTAACTCTTTCACTGACTTTTAACACCTTTTGGGACCAGGCTAGCAAATCTGGGACAAGAGAAGGGGCCCATTTGCAATTCAGAGATGCAGATTTGCTTTGGGCAATGTCCCCTCCTCAAGATAGCAGCTAACAGAAGATGAGATTAAGATCTCTCTGGACTGGCTGAATAATTAAAAGACATTATCCAGAAGGTAACAGCATTGTCACCCTTTTGGGGACCCAGGAAAAGATGAGGAGATTTGAATAGACTCTATGAGAGATCAAAGGAAAATACAACTATAAAGAACAGGCTTACTGGACAGAGAACTAACAATCTTGTGCCTACAAGCAAGATCTGCTCACAAGCAATCCCAGAGTTTACTGCTAAGCTGTGGGGCAACAAGCAGGAACTCTGTCCATGGACAGGAGCTGTCTGTGACTTCCACTGTGCAGTGAGAAGTCTAGACTCCCCCAGCCATGGGACCTTCACACTCTGCCTCGCTCTGAGCAAACTGTCTGCTTGACCACCAGAAGCCAGACCACCGCTCCCAGGTTGCTGTTCCCAGCTAAAGCCTCGCTCCTTCAGCTGAAAGATCCACTGTTCTCAAGCCTCTGATCCTGGTAATATGCTGCCTCTACAAGCCTTGGATCCCTCCATCCTTTCCCCTTCTTCTCCTTTCCCCTCATCCCTCTACTAATTCCTGTACTCCCCAAACCATGCCAGCCCTCAGCCTTTCTTACCTATCCCCCCCTTTTCCGTCTATATCTGAATTGTATTAGGCTCTAGGAAGATTTAATAAACACACATAAGTCAGTTAGGAACACTGGGTGAATATTGATACTGGCTAGGGTTGAAATACTGTTAGTAATACTGATAGAATGTTCTGCTTTCAGATCAGTTAGACTTTTGTTGTTATTCTTTTATACTCAATAAAGCCCATTGAATCATTTAGGATTGGTTTGATCTCCTTTCTTCCTTGCACAAAGATCCTACATGGTCACTATATTAAAGAACTTGGTCACTTGGTGACACTATCAGACAGGCCTAATTTTGTATGCTGGCTAATGAGCATATTTAGTATATAAATCAGGCCTGGACCACAACAGCCAGGCGGCAGGGGCTGCGGGGCATGTCAAGGCGGCAGGGGCTGCGGGGCATGTCAAGGTGGCATAGGCTAAAACTCTGTTGCCAGAAACTAAGGGGTATACTTGTGGGTCAAATAGGCTGCAACCTAAAGTTTGGCTAACAAGGAGCCTAACCTGCCAACCCTGGAAAGCGGCATAGGCTGCAAGGCAAGGCCCAGGCTCAAAGGCTGAGCGGCCCAGGCTCAAAGGCTGAGCGGCCCAGGCTCAAAGGCTGAGCGGCCCAGGCTCAAAGGCTCAAAGGCTCGGCGCTGTTGGAAATCCTCTGTGGTGAGAGAATCCCTTTCTCATTATAGCAGAGTGCACAGAGGCACAACACAGCGGATTTAGTTAAGCATGCGTGTATGCTGAGAGTAAAGTAACTTGGAGCCAATTCATAGGTTCAAATTAATATATAAGGCATTTATTAAGGAACTCCATTCTAGATAGGAAAGTGAGGAGTTAGGATCTCTAATCTATCTATCTAGCTGGATGCAGATGGATTCTGCATCTTCTCTGCACACATGGTGCAGGGAGAGGAGCTTGCCATGTTGCAAGGTAGAAGGGCGGGTAGGGAAGAGAAAGAGGAAGGAAGTTAATCCCTAAGAGTACCAATCTACATTTCAAAGGGGAAGTGTCAGAACAGTAGAAAAGGGGTGACCAATGTCGTGACCCTCTAGCCCTCTGACTGACTAGTCTGTCCTCCACTGTCTGGGACAAGAGACAGCGCAAAGTCCTTTAACTTGCGACAGGCGCCACAGGCTCAAAGGCTCAAAGGCTAACCCTTTGAGCCTTTGAGCCTGTGGTGCCGAGCCTTTGAGCCTGTGGCGCCGAGCCTTTGAGCCTTTGAGCCTGTGGCGCCTGACGGAAGTTAAAGGACTTTGTCCTGTCTCTTGTCCCAGACAGTGGAGGACAGACTAGTCAGTCAAAGAGCTAGAGGGTCAAGACATTGGTCACCCCTTCTCCACTGCTCTGACACTATCCCTTTGAAATGTAGATTGGTACTCTTAGGGATTAACTTCCTCTCTCTCTCTCTTCCCTACCCGCCCTTCTATCTTGCAACATGGCAAGCTCCTCTCCCTGCACCATGTGTGCAGAGAAGATGCAGAATCCATCTGCATCCAGCTAGATAGATAGATTAGAGATCCTAACTCCTCACTTTCCTATCTAGAATGGAGTTCCTTAATAAATGCCTTTTGTATTGATTTGAAACTATGAATTGGCTCCAAGTTACTTTACTCTCAGCATACACGCATGCATAACTAAATCCTCTGTGTTGTGCCTCTGTGCACTCTGCTACAGTGAGAAAGGGATTCTCTCACCACAGAGAATTTCCAACAGGCTATGGGAGCCCAGTATTTTGAGCTGCGTGTACTGCAACTAGAGAGTTAGGTTTGTTCCAGGAGATCCAGTGAGATCTAGCATGGACACTTTTAATTGCTAACCTGCAGCAACTGCCTTTTCGAGCCAGTGAGGATGGCTACTTACCTAGAGGGAAAACTCAGGCTCAATATTCTGAATGCAGACAATTATTTGGAATGGAAAACCAGATTGAGGCCTGCACTGAAAGCAGAAGGACTAGAGAAAGTTACTGAGGAGGACTCCCCCGCAGATGGAACCACAGCTGCTGAAAAAACTGCCAAAGAAAAATGGCTACTCAAGGGTTCTAAAGCTGGAGCTTTGATGACAGCTTCTGTGAGTAAAAATTGTCTTTACACGATATGTGATCTTGGAACCTCAAGGGAAATGCTAAGCAAGCTAGATTCCTTGCATATGAAGAAGGGGTGGGCATACACCTTTAACTTGAAAAAGAAAATGCAGGATCTCCAGTATAAAGATGGGGACTGTTTTGCTACATTTGTGGGATTTCTGGAAGATTTCTTTTTTCAATTTAAAGTGGCAGGGGAGGAATTTACAGAGAGTCAGAAGCTGGAAGCTCTGTTCCTAAGCATGCTCCCCAGCTATAGCAATATAATCGGCCAATTGGAAATCCAGACCGCTCTAAGCTTTGAGAAAGCAGTGGAAACATTATCTTCTGAAGCAAACAGAAGAAAAGTTTTGAATTCTCGCTATGAAAGTGAATTGGCAAGTAACTTTGCTCTTAAAGCAACAATTGATCATTCCAGAGGAAACCCAAGGTGGGGAGGGAATGCTGCAAGAGGAAATTGCATGGGGCCCCCACATTTACATAGAAAGAGGTCTGGCTTCATTGCCAAGGAAACTCAGTCCAGAGAGAGAGGTCACATGACCGCCAGCAGGGAGAAAGTACCAGAAATGAGGCCAACTGGGACTAATGCCTTTAGATGTTTTCTGTGTAACCAGTTTGGCCACAAGGTGGCGAACTGTCCCAAGAATCAGACAAGGAGGATTGATTTTACTGAGAGAAATTTGCTTGATTTTAAGCATACAGAAAGATATTCGAACAAGAGTTTTAATGGTTGCCTGACGCAGAACGATGAAAAGTTCATTTTTGATACTGGTTCTTCAGTCCATATTTCAAATAATTTAGGTTTCTATACTGAACTGTTTGATATTACTGAAGAGACTGTTTATTTGGGCAATAATACTACAATTAAAGCCAAGAAGAAAGGTGGAGGAATTTTGTATTGCAAATTGCTGGATGGATCTGTTAAACCATTTTTTTCTTAAAGAAGTTTTGTATATCCCTGACTTCTCAAGCTCCTTAATTTCAATATCCAAGCTAGAGAAACAAGGCTGTGAACTGTATATTAAAAATGGACAATGTGTTGTTACCCAGAATGGAAAAGTTTGCCTTGTAGGCTCTAAATACAAAGGCCTTTATAGTGTGCAGGAGCAACCTATATCAAAGAAAGACAGAGAAAGACCAGCCCGGTCTAAACCGGAGGCATAACAGCTTAGTGAAGTGAACCTTGCTAAGTCACACCTGCATGAAAACTGCTTGCAACTGGCATAGACGCCTAGGACACAGGAGCTATGAGTCAATCCAGAACATGAAGGAAAAGGGATTAGCTAATGGCATTGATTTTGTACCATGTGACATTGTAACTAACTGTGTTTGTTGTCTTGAGTCCAAAGCAGTTAACAAGCCATTACCTAAGCAGAGTGAAAGGAAGACCAGAGGACCCCTGGAGCTGATCCACAGCGATATATCTGGACCACTACCAGCAAACATAGGTAATCAAAATTATTTTTTAACAATCACAGATGATTTCTCACGATATTCAGTTGTGTTTCTACTAAAGGAGAAATCACAGATGCTCGAGAAACTCCAGGACTACGTGGCCATAGCAAGCAACAAATTTGGCTGGAAGCCAAAGATCCTGCACACAGACAATGGAGGAGAATATATGTCCAGTGCCACACAGCAGTACCTGAGAGAACATGGAATCGTGCATCAAACCACGGTAGCTTTCAGGCCATCCTAAAATGGAATCTCAGAAAGAAAGAACAGAAGTCTACTGGATATGGTAAAATGCATGCTTGCTGACACACACCTCCCACAGAAATTCTGGGGAGAAGGCATCATGACTGCTGCATACATACAAAACAGAATGCACACAAAGCCTGTAGGAACTGTTTGGTCAATGACTGTAAATAAATAAAACTACAAACAAAGCCTGTAGGAACACCACCATATGAACTTTGGCATGATCATAAGCCATCCATGACGCATCTGCGTGTCTTTGGAAGCACGGCTTACTCATACATCCCCAAGGAAAAAAGGACTAAGTTAGGGACTAGGGCTAGATAAGGGATTTTTGTAGGCTACTCAGCACAATCCAAAGGCTACAGAATTCTGGATCCTGACACCAACAAGATAACCATAAGCAGAGCGGTGTATTTTGTTGAGAATGAAAGATCTACACCATCAGAGGGGGCCTACACCAAAGCAAGCAACCAGACCAAACACCCTGATGACTGGATTATGCTTCCTGATCTCAGAGGAATTGAGGAGGAGGAGACAGCAGATCCAGATCCAACCACAGTCGACACAGAGACCCCCAGCAATCCACCAGATGCACCTGAGATAATGGGAGAGGTGACAGAGGGTGAGGTGAGGCGATCAACGCGCTCAAACAGAGGTGTTCCAGCTCCGAGACTGTCCTACCTCGCAAGAACGACGGAACAACCAGAACCTTCATCATGGGAGGAAATATCCCAGCTACCACAACCAGAGGCCCAGAAGTGGAAACAAGCTGAAATTGAAGAGCTTGAGGTTCTACAGAAAAACAAAACCTGGACTCTTACTAAGTTATCTCAAGGAAGGAAAGTTATAGGCTGCAAATGGGTTTTCAAACTGAAATATGATGCTGATGGTGAGATTCAGCGCTACAAAGCCAGATTAGTAGCAAAAGGATATTCACAGAAATATGGAGAAGATTATGATGAAACCTTTGCACCAGTGGTTAAACATACCACAGTAAGGACTCTGTTAAGCAAAGCTCTGTTAAGCTGCTAGCAAAGGAATGCATGTTGAACACCTAGACGTGAAAACTGCATTCTTGTATGGCGAACTGGAAGAGGACTTTTACATGCAACAAACACCAGGTTTCTTAGAGAAAGGCAAAGAGGACTATGTATGCAAACTGCAAAAGAGCATTTACGGTTTAAAACAAGCTGCCAGAGTATGGAACATAAAACTAAATGATATGCTGCTTCAAGCAAACTCCAAAAGAAGCAACGCGGGTCCCTGCCTGTACACGAGGTGCATAGATGGCAAGTGGACCTACATTTTGGTGTATAGCAATAGCAATAGCACTTACATTTATATACCGCTCTATAGCCGGAGCTCTCTAAGCGGTTTACAATGATTTAGCATATTGCCCCCAACATTCTGGGTACTCATTTTACCGACCTCGGAAGGATGGAAGGCTGAGTCAACCTCGAGCCCCTGGTCAGGATCGAACTTGTAACCTTCTGGTTACAGGGCTGCAGTTTTACCACTGCGCCACCAGGGGCTCCTTGATGATGATTTGATTCTTGCCTATGAAAATCCAGATGACAGCAAGGAAATAATGCATCATCTGAACAGAGATGTGGAATTCAAGCAACTTGGCAACATTGCACACTACTTGGGCATTCAAGTACAAAGAGAGAAAGATGGAAGTTTCCTCATCAACCAAGAACAGAAAATTAAAGACTTGATAAACCTGCTCAGACTGGAAAATGCAAATCCTACACCAACTCCAATGGAAGTGAACTACATAAAGCAAGAAGATCAAACTGAGCCACTATCTGACAACCACAGATATCGTGAAGCATTGGGTAAACTTTTATACATTAGTACACTCACTAGGCCAGACATTAGTACAGCAGTTGGCTTACTTTGCAGAAATACTGCATCACCAACAGTCAAGGACTGGAATGCAATTAAGGGACTTGTTAAGTACCTAAAGGGTACTGCACACTTTTAGCTCAAGCTACCAGCTAACAGTCAACCAAAACCAAGCATACGTAGATGCAAACTGGGGTGGAGTTCTAACAGAAAGGAAATCCACCAGCGGTCACATAATTTTCTATGGAGATGGAGCCATAAGCTGGTCAAGTACAAAGCAAGACATAGTAGCATCATCAACCACTGAAGTGGAATATGTATCAGCTGCACAGGGCTGTCACGAGATACAATGGCTGTGTCAACGACTGAAGGACTTAGGTACAGATGTACCACAGCCCATACCAGTGTATGAAGACAACCAAAGCTGCATTCAACTCGCCAAACAAGAAGATGTAAAGAGGCGTACCAAACATATTGATGTGAAGTACCATGTAGTGAGAAGTCTGCAGAAGGATGGACTAATCAAGCTGATCTACTGCCCAACAAATGAAATGCTTGCAGACATACTCACTAAGCCACAACCAAGACCTTGCTTTGAAAAGCTGAGAGAGAAAATGAATCTTGTGAACTGAGTCACAAGACATCGAGAGGGGGTGTTGGAAGTTAAAGGACTTTGCGCTGTCTCTTGTCTCAGACAGAGGAGGACAAACTAGTAAGTCAGAGGGCTAGAGGGTCAAGACATTGGTCACCCCTTCTCCACTGCTCTGACACTATCCCTTTGAAATGTAGATTGGTACTCTCTTTTTGTGTTTCAAACTTTTGACAATAATAATAACCATAACAATCATAATAAACACAATTACAAGTTGACTTCCCGCGCACCTCTTTTTGTGATACCAACTATAAGTTTTACCCTTATTGTAATATTAATTTAAAAAGAAAAACACAAATTTAACCCTTCCACCACCATTAATCTGCCTAACCTGCATTTCAAATTTCAAATCCTGCTGTAAGATCCATAGTAGGAAACTAATTCTTTAAATAAACCAAAAAAGGTTTCCAGTCTTCCTTAAAGCGTTCTAAACTTTGGTCTCTGATCAGTGTTGTAAGTTTTGCCATTTCTGCATATTCTAAAGTTTTTATCAGCCAATCTTCTTTTCAAGGCAATTCATTAGTCTTCCATTTCTGTGCATATAATATTCTAGCCGCCGTAGAAGCATACATAAAAAAAGTTAAATTATTTGTAGAAATTGCTCCTTGTGTTATTCCTAGCAGGAAGGATTCTGGCTTCTTAGGAAATGTCACTTTAAGTATCTTCTTCAATTCATTATATATCATGTCCCAATAAGCCTTAGCCCTCCCACAGGTCCACCACATATGAAAAAAAGTACCTTCAATATACCCACACTTCCAACATTTGTTTGAAACATTTTTATACATTAATGCCAGTTTTTTGGGTGTTAAATACCATCTATACATCATTTTGTAATAATTTTCCTTCAAAGCATAACAAGCAGTAAATTTTAAATCACTTTTCCATAACTTCTCCCACGCTGCCATTTCTATATTATGTCCAACATCTTGAGCCCATTTTATCATAGTTGTTTTAACCAATTCCTCTCTTGTCTCCTCCAAAAGTAATAATATATACATTTTGGAAATTAATTTTTCATCGTCTTGACATAATTCCTTCTCAAAATTCAAAATCTGATCTTCAAATCCAACTTTAAGGTCTTTCTTATATATCTCATTTAACTGATAGTACTGAAACCAATCTCTGACCACATTTTGTAATTCAGTTGAAGATTTTAACTTCCAATCCTTTCCATAAAAATGCAACTGATCTTTATACGTACCCCCAGACATTTGCATATTTACTTCTTTATGTGATAAAGCTTCGATCGGAGATATCCATAACTGAGTTTTTGGTTCCAACCAATTTTTATATTTTAACCATACCCTCATTAAACTCCTTCTTACATAGTGATTCAGAAAATCTTTATGTACTTTAGTTTTTTCGTACCATAGATAAGCATACGTAGATTGGTACTCTAAGGGATTAACTTTCTTCCTCTCTCTTTTCCCTACCCGCCCGTCTACCTTGCAACATGGCAAGCCTCTCTCCCTGCACCATGTGTGCAGAGAAGATGCAGAATCCATCTGCATCCAGCTAGATAGATAGATTAGAGATCCTAACTCCTCACTTTCCTATCTAGAATGGAGTTCCTTAATAAATGTCTTATATATTAACTTGAACCTATGAATTGGCTCCAAGTTACTTTACTCTCAGCATACACGCATGCATAACTAAATCCTCTGTGTTGTGCCTCTGTGCACTCTGCTATAATGAGAAACGGATTCTCTCACCACAGAAAATTTCCCACAGCGCCGAGCCTTTGAGCCGGTGGCACCAAGCCTTTGAGCCTTTAAGGCTCGGCGGCTCGGCGCCACAGGCTCGGCGGCTCGGCGCCACAGGCTCATAGGCTCGGCGCCACAGGCTCCTAGGCTCGGCGGCTCGGCGCCACAGGCTCAAAGGTAGGGGTGTGCTATTCGGGTTTTCGGTGATTCAGCTAATGAGATTTTCAATGAGACACCATGAATCCACTCTAATATGCTATCATAGAATCCACACTCAGAATACCTCAGAAACAAGAGAACCCTGTACCCCATGGGTTAGAAACCCATGGGGGTGGTTGGCACCCTATGTGCACTACACTACCACTCGCTCTGGGCCACCCCAGCACCCCCCAAGTGCACTTATGAGGCTGCTGAAAGCTCCATGCATACCCTATGAGGAAAAACCTTAAAGACACGTAAACTTTAACAATTCGCCAAAAATCAGCCCTCTGCCCAAATCCTTTGAAAAAATTCAGGTAGCTTCTTTGACCCTACCTGGCACTACCACCAACCCCACACTGCTCTAGGCCACCCCTTTGCCCCCCGCATGAAGCTATTCATTTGCTGACACCTCAATGCTTCTCTATGGGGAAAAACCTTAAAGACGCATAAAATTCAACAATGCCCTAAACATCAGCCTTCTGCCCAATCACTCTGAAATTGGGGTGGTAGCCTCCACCCATTAGGCACTACCACCCCAACCCACTCTTTTTGCCCAGATGCCACGCTATGCCCCAGAACTGCCCCAAAGACACTAAAACTTCAAAATTTCCCCCAAAATCAGCCCTTTTCTCAATTCCCCTGGAATTTGGGTGGTAGCCTCCAACCATTGGGAACTACCACCCCACCCCACCATTTTGCCCCTGGGACCCAAAATTCGAGCTGACATCACATAAGACATTTTTGCTTTCAAATCAAAGGAGGCAAAAAGGTGGGAAATTCAAAGAGCTGTCATCCCGAATCACCCGAATTTTTCAGGCATGAATCAGGGGTGATTTGGCTCGGCCCTGAAAAATATTGGGAGACATCGGGGGTGATTCAATTTGGACCCAAATCACCTGAAATTGCTCGTTTCGGGCACAGATCGATCTGTGCCCGAAATTTTTTGCACATCCCTACTCATAGGCTCAAAGGCACGGTGCCACAGGCTCAAAGGTGATGTATCAGGGTAACCTTGTCCCCAATAAGGGAGGTTCGTTCCCGGGCAGATGGAGTCAATAATCAGCCCAAATGAGAGGACTTTAAGATCAAAGCGTTTTATTCTGCCTTAAGAACAGAGGTGCTGCCTTGGCTAATGCCAATGTGCAGGAACAAGAATTCTTTCAAACATCCATACCTTTATACAAGAAAAATTCAAAAGTCATCCATGAAAGAAAACAGCATGTTGTTGCCAAAGTACCTAACCAAGGCCAGGCACAAACCACAAACATGTACACGGGCAGACAGACAGCTTTATCCTAGTCATATCAGCTTTTCTACATATCTACATTCCACAGTCGGTCGCTGTAACCTATGGGGGATGGAATACTACCAGAGGGACATAGCTTTGACAGTGCTTTGCACTCACAGGTAAAGCAGCTTCTCTTGCAGAGAACTATAGTTCAAACTATTGCAGGCTGTGCAATTCTGTTATTATTTCATTATACATCAGTTCCCCCCCCCCTTTCTGTCGTTAGTATCTGAACCTTCAGATCCGTCAATCCCCCCTCCTTAGAGTGCACCAACACTTCACACATATCATTCTGGGGTCATACAAGGCATTGTTATATACAATCATCCTCTGGGTAGCTGTCTCTAAGTGTATATATCAACTCATCAAATACCATCCTATCCAGAGTACCATCCTGTCCCTTAAAAACATTTTGTCCATCCATATACATCATGGCTAGCATCTCATGTTTAAGTACATTGGTTTCTCTAGAATAACATGTTTAACCAACCAAACAAAGGGAGGTACACAATTAGCAAAACAACAACAAGCAAACAGAATAATTGCCAAAGCCATCACAACCATCAGTGCACATTATCATAAGAAGCAGTTCTGTACAGGAGAAACAGTAAATAATTTCCTTCTGACAACCAACATGGGAAATAATAAGTTACACCAGGATATCACTTACATCTGCACATTTTTATACACAGTTATCTTGTCAAGTCCTTCAATCAAAATAAAGGGCATATTTACAAGTATTCCCTCATGCAATGACACCCACATCAGGGATTATCCATTTAGAAATAGGATAATTCTCGTGTTCATACTGAAAATATGCCCCCGCCCCCAAACGGTGCTATATTAGTCATTTCCTTCAATAGTATTACAAGTAAAAGTAACATTAACAGTGTTTGCAATTGCATGGAATGTGCTCTCCCAAAGTCATAGGGCATAGAAATGAGTGGTTAAGCTAGAGTAAAACATGGAAGCCACAGGATAGTTCCATTTGGAACCTTCATGATATTGATCAAGACAATATAGGCTGAGCATTTCAGGTCAGGCAACCAGCTGGGAAGCCGTTCCCAGGAATCCCAACTTGTGTGGATCCCTGTGTTATTAAACACCTGCAGGGCATTCCTAAGTTCCTGGGCCTTCCGGTTCAATAGCTGATTGAACACATCGATCGTTGATTGTCACTATCCACATAATAACAACGGGCACATGCCCCCCCTTTGTTGGGCAATGAGCATATTGGAAACATTTTAGAGACCATCATCACAGATAAAGACTGGACCTCTCCTTGCAAGTCCAACAATACACACAAAACAGCATTAAACGACTCCTCAACCTCCTGGGAGATGATGGTTATCTCCTTTTCCAGTCCAATTACCCCAGACTGGATAGGATTGCCCTCCAGGCCATGTGAAACCCTGTGTTCCACACTGCCATCGGTTGACGTTTGATGCCAATACAGAAAGCTAGATTCAATACGCTGGAGGTGTTCACACGCTTATGTATTGCTTATGTATTTATTGCTTGTGTATTTATATGCTGTTCGGCTACAGAACCAATACATCCTTGGTTCATTCAGGATAGGGGAGATGCCTGATCCATATCTCTGTCCTTACAATTTCTCTTCCCTTTAATCTCATAACGGGTAAGAAATGAAATATAGGTAGCACAACAATGACTCAATCTAGTAGAAATTTCTGTTCTCTCAGTGTTTGCGCAGTATGTTCATGCAAATGAACAATGTACCTGAGGAACCTGTATGTTCTCCATTATGCAGAGGGAAACACTTCCCCACATTCAGCTGTGCACTCTGACACTCCTCCCGAGGGGGCCCATAATCATCCTATGCAGGGACAAATTCCCCATTCACAATGCCAACAAGCCAG
The DNA here is from genome assembly GCF_027244095.1 of Hemicordylus capensis. Classification (NCBI taxonomy): domain Eukaryota; kingdom Metazoa; phylum Chordata; class Lepidosauria; order Squamata; family Cordylidae; genus Hemicordylus; species Hemicordylus capensis. The sequence goes on along the minus strand of NC_069662.1, from coordinate 30,275,725 downwards.
GTGTGGGCACAGTAGCCATGTGGTATCATTTTGGATGCCAACAGGATAATTCAACCAATGTTCCACTCTCCACCATTCAGGTATTCCTAAGAGGAACCAGGTCTTAACCTGGGCCCCACCTCCCCTCCATGTGGGTCTCCAAGCAAGGTCAGTTAGTGTTGCCAACCCAAACAGGACCTCATCCCACACGTGGGGGCCTTATCCATCATGTGAGGGGTACTGGACCTCCTAACCAGCAGTATGTTAGCATGTGTGCACACCCAGCAGCCCTTAGGCCTGGTGGCAAGGACTACTGCCTGTACCTTGGGGTGGGGTTTCACTTGGCCCCAAGTGGTTGGGGACAATATGAATACAGCAACCCACAGTCAAACCTGAGTGACCAAACAGATAACTTGGCTTCTCCTACCCAACTGAGTTGGGGGGCAGTTGGGGCACCCAAACCTGTGACAGAAATCCACAGAAACACACAGAAATACACAAAAATACATTCACAATGATGCTGCAAGAGCCATCCCCAATCCCACAGTCACGGACATCAAGGCTCCCCAGACTGTACACGTAGAGGCTGGTCAGCAGTAGGTTGGGGACGCAGGCAAATCCGGTAACAAGTCTCTGCACCAGTTCCTGTACATACACCTTCTGTTCATCATCCCCCCTCACAAGCAAGTCAATGTCATTCGTGATATCCGAAATGGGAACCACCCATAGAACACCTCAAAAAGGGGCAAAAGTGTCAGACATACACGATAGAGCCAATGGCAATGCTCTAACCCAGTTTCAATGAAGCTCCCAAGCTAAACATGTCAAGTGTTTCTTTAAAAACTTATCCATCCAGGAATTCTTCACCCAGCAAGGCTGCTTGACACTTCAAATCACGACATGAATGCCCGCTCCCCCAGTCACCACCTCTCTCGGGGAACAAATATAACGGGTATAGGCTCCTCAGAGCATGGGCATATGCAAGGCCGTCCTCTGGATGTATACAGGCCTTCCTCAGATATTTGGCATCAATTCAGATATTTGGCATCACCATAATTCCATCAGATATTTGGCATCAGTAACTACAACACTCCGGGACGTTTGAGAAGCAGGAACAAGAAACCTGCATCACGGCCCTTTCCTCGAATCCAAAACAGGGCAGCCAATGGATGTCCCTTCATCATTGACCTGGACTGGGAATATAGATGGGGAACCCCCCTTTCAGGCAGCCACCATTGGTTAGCCTGTTCTGTCCTCCAAAGGCTCACTTCCCTCACACTTGATCATTGCTTTGATCTTCAACAGGAAGACATTTCTCTCAGGAAAGACAGTTCAAGACAATCAGATTTTTGTCAGGGCAATCAATCTCCATCCAGTGTATCTGACTTTGATTGCCAGTAACATCTGGCCTTTGGGATTTTCACTATCCCCATCTAAGCCACGTGTAGAAAGTGTTCCAGCTCTCCGTCTTCAGCCTCATCACTAGCAAGCTCGGTAGGGCAACAATAAACAGACCTTGCCCCCAGTCCAAACAGTCCAAGTAAAACACTATACCTTGTTAAAGTAGGATTAAAAATCCCCACATGAGGTCTAGAGTCTCATGAAACAAACAGGCTTCCTTATTAAAAGATATCATCAAGAAAAATGTCCATAGTCTTGCAAAGGAGCGAAGCCTGTAATAAACACAGATATTATCTAATCTCTGGTCAGGAGCTGTGAAAACAGGGTATGGATTCCATGATAACACACAAAAACTTGATCCCCTTCAATGTGGGAGGTTTTCCAGGTAATATGCAAACCAGTCCTTTGGAACTCCCCTCCACCTGGAGGAGTGGCAAAACAAAATGCCTTTCACCAATCTCATGTCTGTGATCTGGAATTTCAAGATCCAGCTACTGTGAAGGAAAAGCAAGGCTGGCAATAGGACAAAATGTGTAAATTTTGAAGCCTCAGACCCATTGATAATACTCTTGGTTTACATCAAAAACAGTTAGCAGAAACATTTCATACATATTGCGAAGATATAAAACAATAATTCCATTAGACTATTTAACTTAAAATCCTTCTCCGTTACCTACAACAACAAGTGACTCTTCAGAGACCTTCCTTCTCACTCAGTATTTGGAGTGAGGAGACTCCACATTAGAAACACTCTACCATATACTTTTCCCATCCAAAGAAATATACCGGCTTGTGTAGGTTTGAGTGTTCACACATACACTCAAGCAATTTCAAGCAATTACCATCAAGCAATTTCATTATAACCACAGGCCTTACAGAAAACATTGCAAAGAAAACCAAAAATATACGTTTATACAAGCTTATCCCCTTTAGCTCAAGAAAGAATTACAGGCTTGTAATAACTACAGTATAAAATCTCATCTGACAAAAAAATAAAAAATAATTGCATCTGAGTAACAAGAAGGACACACACAATCTGATATTGGTGGAGAATGGAGTGGACAGAACTCACCATTTCTTTTGCATATATATGCAATCCAGCCTCTTAGCAGTATACCCCCCCTTGTTACAAAAAGAGGAAGACCCACAAGAAGGAAAACTGTCATCCAGAACCCGTTTCTGGCCAGGACCAGGGTGCTGCGAAAGTTCCCTTTGTAGCGAAGACCACGGCTAATTATTCCAAATAAATTTGGAACTCAATCCCAGGGCAAGTAATGTTCTGTAACAAGTCACAGAAATAATAGCAAATCACCAAAACACTCTCACATATATAACAAAAGTCCCATCAGCTAAATGAATAAGCAAAATAGGCAGAGGAACACCTAAAGGAATAGGTAGAAAGGCAGAATACCCTCTGCATTCCAACAAAATGTGGAATTCCACACAAAACTCAACAGAAGCATAACTGGAATCATAACATCCCCCTGGAATCAACATAAGATGCAGTCAATATTAAACAGTGTTAGATTGGGGGGGTGGGGGCAGAGTTATACACAGTTCCCCTAGAATTAACATCAAACACAGATAGCATTTAAACAAACACTTCAAAAAGAAGCAGGGAGGTCCACGTTCAGTGATATAATCAAATACTTTGTAGAAAACAACAAAATGAACAGCTTCATACTTCAACTACATATAAACAAATAAAACTGTGGCTTCATTTAACAATATAATAAACACTGAATCACTCAAGCATGTTTGCCCATGAGCAAGTTATCCAGTCAAGCGGAACACACACAAAAGAAATGCCCAGAAAACACAGTTATCAGCAAATGGTCTATCAATCAACATTCTGTCCCCGACCTCCCTCATATTGCATACCACAATTTTATCTTGTTTCCCTCATATACTAATCAAAACAAAACCATACCTCTTGAGCACAGTGTCTATAAATCTCAAACATGCCACTCCATACATTTCTTTCAGTTTAAATAAAAACTTCCCTTTTGTCCCTCAAACTTCCAACCACATAGCAATACATTCCATCAGCGGCTGCGCTTTCACCCTCGCCCCACTTAACCCAGCTACCTTCCCAGCCTTCAACAACAGACAGCAGACAGCATGAACAACAGACAGCATGATTACAGCAAAACACAGTTTCAATTCCTCTTTTAATTTCATCCCATAAACTTCTGAACATATACTGGTAAACAAACTTCCCAGGCAGAATAGAAGAATCTGCTAATAGTAAAACACACAGGGGGGGATCATTACAGTGGGTTGGCAGGTGAACCTTGCTAAGTCATGTCTGCATGAAAATTGCTTGCAACTGTGGCATAGGCACCTAGGACACAGGAGCTATGAGTCAATCCAGAACATGAAGGAAAAGGGATTAGCTAATGGCATTGATTTTGTACCATGTGACATTGTAACTAACTGTGTTTGTTGTCTTGAGTCCAAAGCAGTTAACATGCCATTTCCTATGCAGAGTGAAAGGAAGACCAGAAGACCCCTAGAGCAAATCCACAGCGATATATCTGGACCACTACCAGCAACCATAGGTAATCAAAAATATTTTCTAACAATCACAGATGATTTCTAACGATACACGTGTGTATTTCTACTAAAGGAGAAATCACAGATGCTTGAGAAACTACAGGACTATGTAGCGATGGAAAGCAACAAATTTGGCTGGAACCAAGGATCCTGTGCACAGACAATGGAGGAGAATATATGTCCACCGCCACACAGCAGTACCTGAGAGAACATGGAATCGTGCATCAAACCATGGTAGATTACAGCCCGTCCCAAAATGGAATCTCAGAAAGAAAGAACAGAAGTCTACTGGATATGGTAATATGCATGCTTGCTGACACACACCTCCCACAGAAATTCTGGGGAGAAGGCATCATGACTGCTGCATACATACAAAACAGAGCCAGAACCTTAACCATGGGATGAAATATCCCAGCTACCACAACCAGAAGCCCAGAAGTGGAAACAAGCTGCAATTGAAGAGCTTGAGGCTCTACAGAAAAACAAAACCTGAACTCTTACTAAGTTACCTCAAGGAAGGAAAGTTATAAGCTGCAAATGGGTTTTCAAACTGAAACATGATGCTGATGGTGAGATTCAGCTTTACAAAGCCAGATTAGTAGCAAAAGGATATTCACAGAAATATGGAGAAGATTATGATGAAACCTTTGCACCAGTGGTTACACATACCACAGTAAGGACTCTGTTAAGTATTGCTGCTAGCAAAGGAATGCATGTCGAACACCTAGATGTGAAAACTGCATTCTTGTATGGCGCACTGGAAGAGGACATTTACATGCAACAATGACCCATGGAACACCCCCAGGAATGGAGCAAGAGACCATATCCAGAGTGTGACCAGCAACATGCGTAGGTCCTAGGAATAACTGGGATAGGACCATAGTAGTCATGGCTACTATGAACTGCATGCGTTCAACTTTCTCTCATATTCTTTTTCATTCCTTCCAATTATTTTAGCCATCACTCTAATATTACCCTATCCTGTGCAAACCTTTTTCCTATTGATCTGTGGCATATGCTGAATTTCTCTACAGCTGCAATTCAATGCAGGTTTTCTGGAGAATATATCCCATTTCTGTATTAATAATGACTAAACAACAGAACAAGAAAAAACCAACAGTACAAGAAAAAAAGTTCAACTAGTGCAGGTTTTTTGTCAAATAAATCCCATTACTGTACTATTATTGAGTAAACTACAGCACAAGAAAAAGTTTCAACAATGTTTCTAATCAGTTGTGTAGGACTCCTGGGAGAAAGTCTCCAAGAAGCCAAATAAGACATGAAGAAAACTCCGTACCCAATGCAGAAAACTCCACCTCCAATGAAAGAATGATACTCAGAGTGCCTTCACTGAACAGAAAAATGGAGATGCCTACAAACTGCTAGAAGAAGAATTTTATATACTATTGAAAGACATTCATGGGGATAAGTAAGAGTTCTAAATCATTTGTTCTACTCTCTCTTCTGTCTCTCTGCCTTCCTTCCATCCATTCACATATACTTTTCATCCAAATACCATTTTGCTTCATAGCATTCTCTCATTCACTGAGGTCAAGGCTAATGCATACACTGCCTCCTTTATGTGGCAGCCACTGAAATACTGCTCCACATGACTGGAGCACCACATTGCACAGTACTGGCTGTTTATTGCAGCGATGGCCTGATGGATTGTATGATTTTTTTCCTACTATGCTGTTTATTTTTATCAGTTTTTGCTTTGCTAGGGTCCAATGACTAATGCAAATAAACCTATCTATCACTTTACAGTGGTAAACATATGCAGAAAGCAAACAATTGGGTCCTCTTATTAGTGTCAAATACAAAATGAACTGCCTATTACCCCATGTAGAGGACTTGACCATTGCCTTCTCTGATCGTTCCCTCTTCCCGTGAGAGTACCGTATTGATCCATATGTGGCAACCTCTTTTTACTGTTAGCGGAATGTTTATATTACACATAATTTAGCATTAGATCTCTAGTATAAAGATAAATATGGACACAATCATATCAAAGCTGTACACGAGGTATATCTGGAGTGTGTGTGTGTGTGTCAGTGTGACTTAAATTCTTCACCTTTTCTAAAGCTTTACAAGTGCTTCATAGCCTTGGAAGGACAGAGTATTTGTGTGTGATGGTGATGGTGAGAGTAGGAATTATTGCAGCCCCGGGATTTACTGTAAGTGACCTTCAACAAACTATACAATTCTGCTCAAACTCACTGCCCTGTCCAAATACTCTACAGCCAAAGTAGTTCAGATGGAAAGGGCCAATCCGAAGTAATATCTCCCTCCAGCACCTTGTACCATAAAAATAAACGAATTATCACAGTCCTTCTCTCCCCAAACAAAAGAGGTTTCCTGATGGATTGCACTGTGCATTTCATTTATATCGATAGACTAGTGTGGGCTAAATGCACAGTCATGATTAAATTAGCTTGAAAATCAATCTGAAGATAATGGACATTTTTGTTCTTCTTCCCACAGGTAACATGCAGGTTCGTATTAAGGACAGAATGGCTAATGTTACGTCCACCTCTGACTTTGTGTTACTAACATTCTCGGAGGTCCGTGAGCTACAGATTTTGCATTTCTTTGTTTTCTTAGCTTTGTACTTGGCAAATGTGACTGGGAATCTTCTCATCATCACTGTAGTAGCCCTTGACCATCATCTGCACACACCCATGTACTTCTTCCTCATGAACCTGGCCCTATTGGACCTTGGCTCTATTTCTGTCACCATACCCAAATCCATAACTAATTCATTAAGGAACACCAGACTCATTTCTTATTCGGGGTGTGTCATCCAGGTTTTCTTCTTCTTCTTCTTTGAAGCCTCTGATTTTGCCCTCTTAACAATAATGGCACATGACCGTTACATTGCTATCTGCAATCCACTCCAGTATGAAAGAATTATGAACAAAGGAGCTTGTATCCAGATGGCAATCAGTGCATGGATTTGTGGGGTCCTCTATGCTGTGCTACACACTGGTAGCACATTTGCAATGACCTTTTGCTCAAATATGGTTGATCAGTTCTTCTGTGAAATCCCAAAGTTGCTAAAACTCTCTTGCTCTGACTTGTACCTAGTGGAGCTTGGGCTTCTTTTGTTTAGTTCTGTCACAGTGTTTGGATGCTTTATCTCCATCATTTCCACTTATGTTTTGATCTTTGCCACAGTGCTCAGAATTCCATCTGAACAGGGACAAAAGAAGGCTCTATCTACCTGCCTCCCCCACCTTGCTGTTATTTTTCTGCTACTCTGCACTGGATTCTTTGCCTATGCAAGACCTCCCTCAAATGATTCATCTGACCTGGATCTTGTTTTTGCTGTGATATATACCGTACTTCCACCAATGCTGAATCCATTAATCTATCGCATGAGAAACAAAGAGATCAAGACTGCACTGTGGAAGCTATTACATGTGAGGTGCTTTTCTAACACCATTCCAAGAATTGTTCTATAATTATCAGGACTATAATGTTCTCTATCATAACAGAGAGGATATTTTCTAGGAATGGTGAGTTCTGAATGTATGAATATGTGTGTATCAAATCCATATGTAGATTGCCCTCCCCGCTCCCTGCTAGATTTCCCTGCTGCACTACACAAACCTTAATGTTGTTGATGGTAAATAAGGTATTTCTTAACTGTGGGGCTGTAGCTTAGCAGTAGATCAGATGTGTTGCCTGCAGAAGATCTCTTGTTCAGTTCCTAGCATCTCTGGATAGTGCAGGGAAACCACTGTGCTGAAAACCCTGGAGAGCCTCTAAGAGTTAGTGTGGATAACCTTCAGCTCAATGGATTTATGGGCTGAGACAGTGGGCAAGTTCACATGTAATGGCAACAAGTAATGTGCCACCAACCACCAGTTCCTGGCATGTATGCACTGTGAACTAGAAGTGCTGCACCTTTTGTGGCATGAAAACCTGCCAGTATTGGTTTGCTGAATAGCTCTTCCCTCTTCCACTGGACATCTGCACCCTCACCCCCAACTTCCATCTTGGTTACAGATGCCCAGTGACTGAAGGAAGTACTGCCCGCCAACCCTATATTGGTGAACTATCACAACAAGAAATGAATGGAACTTCAGAACCAAGTGGCCCTGTCCTGCTCAGCATGACAGTTCATGGACCTTTCAGTTCCACCAGAGCTTATTTAGAGGTGTGATTCAGATTAGCATTCCTCTCACATAACTGAAGATGTAACAAAAGCACATTGGCACATCCACCAGTGACATCAAGCATTATCCTTGCCACAGCCCTGGCATTATCCTGTGTATAGGGCTGTGTTCTCTGACCCTGCCTTTAAAGAATTGTGGTGGTGGTAACTTTTCCCCCAGTATACAGCTGACAGAGGATCTCCTGGGCAAGGGGTTAACCTATGTAATCATTATAAGACACAAGAAGACAGACATATCCTCAGATGCAACCATATTGGCAGAGGGAAGCACTGTCATCTGATTTTGCCATGGATGGACAGCAGATCATGGCCTTGTGTGTACTTAAGAAGTATATGCCCAGGGACAGTTGACAAGAAACCAAGCAAAAGATGTGATGATGGAGGGAGACTGGCCTGAGAAGGCACTTGACCAACTCCCAACCCTATGATGATTGCCTTTAGGTCAGTCACAGTGTGTCCTTTCAGCTAAAATGCTGAGAACACAGGAAAATAGGAAGCTGTAATATATCGATTCAGACCATTGGTCGGTCTAGCTCAGTATCGTCTACAGAGACTGGCAGCGGCTTCTCCAAGATTTCAGGCAGGAATCTCTCTCAGCCCTATCTTAGAGAAGCCAGGGAGGGAACTTGAAACCTTCTGCTCTTCCCAGAGCGGCTCCATCCCCTGAGGGAAGTATCTTACAGTGCTCACACTTCTAGTCTCCCATTCATATGCAACCAGGGCAGACCCTACTTAGCTAAGGGGACAAGTCATGCTTGCTACCACAAGATCAGCTCTCTTCTTCTAACTGAGCAGTTGAAGTGTGGATCCTTATTACTTTGGGTTTGGAATGCTCACTTTTTTTAGTTGAGAACTGATATTCTCAGTGAGTTGCTAAGTCACACAAGGTGTCATGGCTGGGATGTGGTGGTGACTGCTGCACTCACGCCCCTGGAGTGAAATGCTAAATTATTGTGGCTTTTGTGGCCTGAAAAAGTTGGGGGGCATCCAATGTATCCAATGAGACTACTTGGGAGTAGGATGTCCTACTTGTGTGAAAAATCATGTCTCTGGATGGGGGTTAATATGATCTTTGTGGGGGGAAAGTACACAAAAATCACAAAAAACTCATAGCACTGTCTTCTGTCACAATGTGAACTGTTTTATTTGCATGTTTCTATTTCCCCCTTTTAAGAAATAGCCCCGTATATGTGCAACAACATATAAACAGTTTTAATAACAACATATAAACAGTTTGAAGATACTCCAGATGCCCTCATAAGCAGCAGCTTTTTTGGCCTTAGGCATGCCATAAGTAATGCATAATTAATGTGTTAGTAAGTATGCCCCATGGTTGAAATCTGCAAAGCATTTTTGTGCAACCCCTTGAAAGTGACATAGGTTTCTAGTCCCATCACAAATTTGCTGAAAAGTTAGCAAAACTGCTGGCATCTAATAATTTCTGCTCAATCCTAACTGGAATTATACTTGTTTATCATTGGTGGCGGAGCTGTGACTGGTGCTGCCCATCAGGCTGGTGCTGCCCATCTTAACCAAACTAATGTCAAGGCATCTGTTTTTAGGGATCACCAGCCCCAAGCTGCAAAGCCTTTAGGGCTGGAGATCCCACAGAGGCTGGAGTAAATCCTAAGCCAAGAGCCAAAAAATTCCTGCAAGGCCCCACAAAGGATAACCAGCCAAAACCAGCACTGTGACCAGGGACAGGTGGTAGGAGTCACTTCTTCAACATGGACTGAGGGGGCTGGAGCATGGCCAAAACAACAGCTGTGCTAGCCAGCCCCACAATGTCCATCTGGCCAATGAGCGGCCTGTCATGCCTCATCATGAGGCTGGCCCTTCCCCAGACAAGCTGAAGGGGTGCAGCCACATGTCATGACTGACTGACAGCTGCTAGCTGCCATGTCTCTTTGCATAATGGCTTAGGAACGGTTCACACAGTCTTTGACTCTGTGTTTAATGTGGGTTACAGACAGCATGGTGAATGCATGCTAAGACATGAATCTCAGAGTAATCTCATGCCATAAACTAGCCTTGTGTGGGTTCATAAAATTACATTAAACCTAGATTTGAATGACTGTGTGAACCTCACCATTGAAGAAAGCTTTGCTGCCACTGCCTCCTGAAAACAAATAAATATTGATTATTTTCAAAGTAAGAGAGAGAAACAGCCACCACTGTGCTGCCAAGTCTTTGGAAGTTTGATTTTCCCACCCCAAAACACATTTCAAGATGTCCTCCCACTCTTTTGAGGCCTGCAAGGCAGGCCTTAAAAGTTGCAGGAGGGGGGAGTTTTGGAATAGCCCTGAAGTATTAAAAATGACTAAATTTTCAGGCCTTACCAAGTTAGAGAACAAAGAAGGATAACCATAGGATTATCTAAAGGGAGTGCCTATGTATTATGGTTGGAGAGATAAAACAGCATTCTATCAAGTTATTTCATCTGACCCCCACAATCTTCTGTGGCTTCTCAATGAGGTTATTCACACTATCAAAAACTTTGTTCTTCTTAGATTTGGGAGCTGTGCATGTTCCCATTTTCCAGTTGTGTGGAAACAAGGTAAGAGGGAAAACCTGGATGAAGTGACAATCAAAAATGTTGAATCAGAAATCAACAGGTTTTGATTGTGTGAATCACCTCAATGTTGTTTGTTTGTTTTTGTACTATTCATGCTAGAGGAGGCGTTTTTAAATGCTCAGAATAGCCTGCGGAACAGTGTGTCAATTTTTTAATTGAATCAGTGGGGAAATGGCTAATTTATGAGGAGTAAAACTGGAAAAACAGATATGAAAGCTCAAGACTAAATTTGCGTCTACCACACCACCCCCTCCACACACACACTCTTTAAAATAGGATGTTTCGCATCCAAACAGGGAAGCACAGACTGACTCAATCTCTTTGGGAAAACTCTCTTCAGTTGATCTTTCTTCTGTACAAGGGTCTTTCAAGGGTTTGTCCAAATAAATATGTTCTCATTTTCTACAAATTCATTTTAAAATGTGGTCTTGTTATGTTAAGTTGGCAAATGCTCACTGAAGTCAGAATGTTCATGAGGAGAAAAGGGGAGGGGGAAAGAATGAGGAGGCAGAGTGTCAGCATGTCTGCAACTATTTCTTCTGCAGCACAATATTTTAAATCAATAATATTTTTTCTCTTGTAATTCTCTTACATAATGATATTTCACATCAATATGTTTATTTCTCTGTGCAGTCTTCTCGCTTTCTGACAGCATGATACTTTGTCTTCATGCATGATCGTAGGCTTCAATGCAACTGCTCAAAAATCTTCTAGATGTTTATGAAGCCCAATGACCTCTTGACAAGCTTGTGCCACAGATATATACTCAGCTTCAGTTGAAGATAAAGCAACAGTAGATTGTTTCTTACTTAACCCTCCTCCATAGAAAAAGAAATTCAGTAATCCAAAAACCTTTGTTTTAAAATGAGAGTTAAGCTCCTTTACATTTTCACTCATGCACCCAAAAAAGAATGGAAATTGCAAGTTAAGGTGCCCATCTTAACTTCTGTTCCATACAAGCAGTAAAGACATTGTACAGTCAGGTATATTATGACTTTAGAAATGAAGCTCCATGCACCCACACTTTGACTTGATCAGATATGCATTAGGCTGAAATTCAGGCTGAAATTCATCAGGGGTATCTCTAGGAAAGTGATTAGGGAAACTGCACCTGTTAAATGTCTGCCTGGATGCATCCCTCGCCAGCCCAATGTCCAACTGAAAGACCAAGACAAAGTATGGGTGCATAGAGCCTCATTTCTAAAGCTACTGAGGCTCTTCTCATGATCAGTGAGAAGATCCTCTAGGGGGGTTAGCGGGGAGAGCGGGCTTAGCCCGCTCTCCTTGCAAACGAGCAGGGCGGCAGCCCTGGGTGGCCAAGTCGGCTGCCCACACAACTTCGGCTCCGTTAGGGAGCCAGCATGGGCTGGGAGGATCGGGGGCCACATGGCCTCCAGAAGCTCCAGCATGCCCTGCACGAGTGTGCAGGACATGCTGGAGAGACCTTTTCAGCCTCCCGGTGGGGGTCTCCTTGTGAGTCACCGCGGCGCGGAGCCACACTGCTGCAACTCATGATTGCAAAAACCAGGTTTAAGCACCAGGCTACTTAAGCGGGTGACCCGCTTAAGAACCACCGGGCTCGCAGCCAAGCCCAGTGGTTCTCACGATGGTAGAAAATCGGGCTAGCGGATTTTCTACCATTGTGTGAATAGTCTCATTGTTTTAAACATATATTTCCTGCAATGATATACTACTACTTTTTTTGCTCTCTTTTTGGTGCTGTCCCCGCCCCTGTTTTTCTTATATAACTATGATGGCTGCAAGAGGAGAAGGATGTTTGCAGACATAGTTGTATTATGACAGTACCTTACAAGGATAAGTGATTGCATTGAATTACAAGGAGCTTGAATCTTTTTGATGAATGCTACTGATTAAAACTACACCATAGTCAAAATGTGTCTTTATTATTATTATTTCTCTATGTAAACCGCTTTGGAAACTTTTCTTGAAAAGCGGTATATAAATATGTGGTGTTGGTGGTGGTGGTTTGTGTTAAATAATTATAAAGAATCTCCATGGACTATATGATAAGATGTCAAGTTTAATGAGGAACATCAATTTGCTTGTTTATGTTAAAAGATTGTGAATAATTCCCATGGAGCAAATGGTATTCTTTGGAGTTCTTTGAGAATCATCCTTTGGGACTCTTCTTGAATTCTTCAAGAAAAGGACTTTTTCATATATTCTAATGTATGACCTTGATATTCATGATTGTGATCTTATAAGTTGGTGTTATATGGAGTAAATGCATTGTATTTATTATTGCATGTGACATATTTCCTTGTGTAGTGAAGACATAAGATTGTGGATTAATATAGTTCATTGTATTTTATTGAATATTATATACTAATATACTATATACTATTATTTTATTATTTTACTTTATTTCTGATTTTTAAATGTATTTGATTATTATGCAGATTGAGGAGTAGATTACATACTGGAGTTCTTTCTTTTTGATCAGGTTTATTCTTTGGGACCCTGTAAGGTTTTCTGTGGACACAAGGACCTAAGACATTTCCAAATATTATCGTTTATGATTCTCACATTTTCAGTTGTGGACACCCAAGCAAGCCCAAACACATACAAGTAATGTATCAATAATGCTGATTACCTGGACCCTGTGATCCTCTCATGGCAGCTTATGTTCAGACAGCAACAAGTTACTCAAGGGCTGTATTCACACATAAGGAGGAACTGCAGTTGAAGGGGGCAGAGGTTCCATGAACGTTATGTGCGAATGCAGGCAAATGCAGTTTGGCATAGCAACAGATCTGAGGTTTCATATTTCTGACTCCAATCTGAACCCTTGGGTTGTAGTGACTTTTGTCACTGCAACCCGAGGTTGGACACAACCTGCATTGCGTCTAAATGCAGAACCGCAGGCTGCACCCCCTGGAGTAATTTCCTCCCTCAACTCCAGCATTGATTGGCTAGGTTGGCTGTCCTTCAAAGAAGAAGGAAGCCCTCACACCCACTTCTCCCTCCTCTCTGCAGCTCTTCATTACATTTGGATTCTGATGGGAGAGCAGGGGAAGCATGGAGGAGAACCGCAGACTCAGCATTACATGTGAATGCAGCCTATGTCTTTCCACGGATTACAGTTGGAAGCCTTTCATTTCCCATATACCACTGTTAATCCATCTAAAATGCTGCAGTGCTCTCATTTTACCAAACTGCTTACCTGGCTGGAAAATAAATAATGGCTCAGAGTTGTCACTTATTGACACAGGACACATAAGATAGATCCCTACACACTAAGCATTATTCTTGATAACCCTAACCCAACAGTGCTGATACCTTTTTCCTCCCTGGATAGACTATAATTAGCTCATCCTTTTAATGTCCTTTTTTCAGTTCATAAAGATCTTTATAAAGAACATGTTGTATTGTCATTAGGAAAGTGTCAGGTGGCTAATCTTGGGGGATTTCTGCATGGTTCTGCAATATCCATCCCAATATAGTTCTTCTGTCCTGTAGTACTACTTCTTAGTTAAGCTTGTTTGACAAAGGATAGGGCATTTTCTTGTTCTATGGCCAAGATGACCAGTGTGCTTGCCATTGGTTTTAGGAGAGTCAGGCTTTTTGGACCCGAGATGACAGGTGTGCTATGTCCACGCATGTTTCCAAGATATCATGAGGTGCTTTTTCAGATTGAAATGTCAAACAATGACACATCAGGACACTTCCCCAATTTAGTCTATATTTTGCTTTGAGTACATTAGGACAGAACATTTTCAAACCACAATGTTTGCATGAGTTTTGATTAAAACACTTATGATATGACTTTTGTGAGTTTTATTTATGCATATCCAGGAATTGACCAATGGGTCGATATGTCAAAAGGGGTGACAAACTGAATTATAGGTCACCCATGGTGTAGACCAATATTTATTAGCAAGAGTGGGAAGCAAGGTTGTGGGGGTGGCTTCACAATCAAGCTTAAAAAGAGGGGTTATTAGAAATTGGGGAGAAGGGCGGAGAGAAGAGATGAGAAAAAGAGGAAGGAAAGGAGAGAGGCCAAGCGAGTCAAGAGGAATCTGAACAGCGAAGCAACCACAATGCATATCTGTGAAGAACAGGAAGAGGTAGTATAAAAATATCTAACCATTAACTTTTGATTTTAACCATAGGAAACTCTGTTAGGTGTTTGTGGTGTATTGATTGAACTTAAAACCTGTCTCTGATTTTTATTAACGGAATACTGTTAGGATTTTAGGAAAAAATAAATACTGTTACTTTTTCATTCCTTGTCTGTGTGCTTTCATGAATTCTGAGGGGACAAAACTTAAGCAAGGCATTAGCAAGAGCCTGCCCTTTGAGAACTACTGAGTTTTCTATTCCTCATATGTGAAGGGAGAAGTATCTCATTTTTCTTACAAGCTGCCTTGATATATTTGTTGTAGGCAACATACAAATATGTAAAATAAAATAGTCAACTTCAGGAATAGACAAGGAGAGGAGATTTTTAATAAACAAGGATGAAGGATAAAAAATAATGTAGTAAAGGAATCTGTGTGATAGAATTAATTTTTGCTACATATTGAAATGCTTATAGCCCAAGAATAAAAATGCACCGAGACAATCTCTGAGATAAACAGTCATAGAAGGAAAGGAAAAGGTTGTGCCTTCGAGTCAGTGTTTCCTCCTGGTGACCACAGTCATAGGTGAATATAAAGGTCAAGTTTTACAGAACAAACCTGCAGATTTTTTAGAGGAACATTCAAAATCTAACAGTTTCCACAATGCAGTCTTTAAATCTTTGTTTCTTATGCTGTAGATGAATGGATTCAGCATAGGTGGAATTATTGTATATATCACAGAAACAACTATTTTCAGATTGGGGATACTGTTTTTGGAAGGCTTCATATAGATAAATAAGGAAGAGCACATAAAGAGAGAAACAACAGTGAGGTGGGGAAGGCATGTGGAGAGGGCTTTTTTTTTACCCTGCACCGAGCGGATTCTGAGCACCGTAGCAAAGATTTTCATGTAAGTTAAAATAATAAAGATAGAACCTCCTATGACAAAACTACAACCAACTTCAAGAAACCCAGCTTCAACTAGATAAAAATCAGAGCAGGAGAGCTTTAATAATTCTGGGACCTCACAGAAGAATTGGTTGACGATATTGGAGCAGAAGGAGATTGCAAAAGTGCCCCCAGCATGTAGTATAGCAATGAGTAGCCCACAGATCCATGCACTGACTGCCATCCTCTGGCAGGATTTTTTGTTAATAATTGCCTCATATCGTAGTGGATTGCAGATGGCAACATACCGGTCATATGCCATTATTATCAAGAGGGTAAAATCCGATCCAGAAAAGAGCATAAAGCAGTAGACTTGAGCAACACAACCAGAAAACGAAATGATGTTGCTATCCATGAGGGAATTGACCATGGATTTGGGCACTATGACAGAAACGGTGCCAATATCCAGCATGGCCAGGTTCATCAGGAAAAAGTACATGGGGGTGTGGAGGTGATGATCAAGGGCAATGGCAATGATAATGAGAAGATTCCCTGTCACTGCTGTCAGATATACTGCTAGGAATACCAAGAAGTGTAACATCTGTAGTTCTCGGATCTCTGAGAATTGCAGGAGCTGAAAATCAGACATGGAGGTAAAATTAGACATTTGTTGCTCCAGTTCCATACTAACTGTGGGAAGAAGAAAAGAAGATATTGAGATCTACCAATACAAATACACCAAAAATTTCAACATGTTTCTACTCACTGAAGAATTTCAGTCCAACAGGTAAAATATTGTTGAGTAATGAGAATGGGAAACCATATGGTGACACAAACAAACATGCCCATGCAAGATATTAATCAACTAACACCATAAGTCATTTAATTGCTTGGAAGAGAAAGATAAGACTCTTTTAGTTCTGTTTTCTCTTCCAGTCTTTTTCATCTTTGCCTCCTTTCTCGGCCTTTGGGTACTTGTGCTGTATGCTGTGCTGTTAATTGAAATGGCAAGGAATGAGTCTTTATTAAGAAATCGTCATAGGGTCATGAACAGCATAGATCAGACAGAAGTATTCATATCACTAGATGGAGGGAGAAGGCAAAGGAATGCATTTATTAATGATTAAGCACCATTGAAATCAAAGTATTTTAAATACTTTAATATTTAATAATCATCTATTTTTAAATTGTTTTAATTATGTTTTATTTCATTGTACCATGCCTTGGGATGTATGTGTTAGGCAGTTTATAAATGTGATGATTAAATAAATAAACAAAATTATCTGCAGTTATTTGGGGTTAATCTATCTCTCAGCCACCCACAAACTGATTTAGTGATTATCCACACAGAAAATATACTCTACGTCGGCATCCAGGAGACAGGAATTCGTGTGAGTCTGGCAGTACATTTTTTTGAAATGCTGCATACATATGTATTGTCATCAGTACATCTCTATATTCTGCTCATCCAAGCAGAATTTGCTTTGGCCCTTCAAACTTCTAAATCCTTGGTCTGTATTTACACAACACAGGTGTGCCCGTATTTGAATACAGGCATCTCATCTACCAGGCAGATGCTCACACATTTCACAGTCACAAAGCATTGCCTGACTAACTGCATTCACTGTTCCATGCAAATCTGTTGTGAAGATAAAAAGCGTGTGTGTGTTTGTGTGTTTGTGTGTGTGTGTGGTGGCGGGGTGGGGTAAAATGTCAAGAATTTGTTCTTAGGTCCTTTTTCTATAATTTTTGCTTACAGACTGCTTCAGCTCTGGTGCTTTGTGCCTGCACTATCCAATTGGACAATGCATAGAATAAGTCTGAATGATGATATATCCCTCAGATTTGGATGTTAAATTACACCATAGTTTGATTTAATTAACGTTGTAACATGAAAATTCCTAAAAATATTCTAGGCTTTATATAGACACATACATTGAGATGTGTATGCACTTTCCCCCAAAAATGGTCCTTCTCTTCTCTAAAGTTATAAATGACTTACTTTTCTTTTGGCTTCTGATTACTTCCTCTCATCACTATCCGTTCAGTAATTCAGTAACTATAGATGCTTTCCTACCTTTTTTGCAGCAGTGATAAAATTGTCTGCACTGACAGTAAGACTGTGTCAACACATCTTTTTAAATATGTGTTTTCTCTCCCTGGAGACCTATGTAGTCTTGGGAATCTAGCAAGATCTAGTAGTAGGCATACACAAAATATCAACTCTTTTCATCTGTGTTTTCATTAGTAGAGTTGGCAGTCTCCACCACCCCCTGCACCCTATATGGGAGTTATGGGCCCAGAAATGGGATTTTCTGTACACCCTTGGCACCCCTACAGACATGCCTAAGCTGGCCTGGCCTGACCAGTGTTTAAGAAGGTCCAGGAAGGAAACAGTGGTTACCACTGAAGCTAAGAGTAACCTAGGGAGTCAGTTAAGGACAAAGCACCCAAAGAAAGATTTCCCGCATTGAAACTCTAAAACACTTCTGAGACTTTAAAACTAAAACAGTCATGGCTTCTTGCCCATCCCTGCATGTACTCTGCACGTACTTGCCTTCTTGTCCTGGATGCTTTAGTCACTCAGCCATCCTTCTTGGATCTTTCCAAGCTTTAAAGCCAACAGATCAAAATTCCAAAAATCCACACTCTGCTTTCAAAATAATCCCGTCTTCCTGTCTAGCTATTCTAAACCCATTGTTTTTTGGATCCCTGTAGAAGGCCATTCCCATTAACCATTTACCACAGAAGGCCCTCTCCAGCATGAAGTATTTTGTGTCTATTGAGTATCCCTTTTCTCTTTTTATCTATAAAACATCCAGCCAAGACTCCCAAACTGGCAGCCTCTAGAATCCATCCCAAAGGTTGTTGTCCTTCTGCTTTACCATCATCACATTCAGGAGGATCTGACCTCATAAAAGCAGAGATTTTAGCCGGCACGACAAAGCCAAAAGGATCACAACAACAGCTACCACAACATGTCAGCTTCAGTAAGCCTGTCATCAATGGATCAAGCATCCGTAGAACATATCTGGTCTTTTCCCATTTCTCCTACTGGGATGGAGACCAAAAGTGGGGGGGAACAGGGATTGAAGCTTTGTTCCAGGTGGGGAGAGCAAGAAGATGTGGAGTAACAGTCTGCTGAACCTCACTCACTTGCCAGTGAAGGTCCATAGATTACATGACAAGCAGAAATGGCAGAATGTGGTCTACAACCAGTCCATCACTTGCCTACTGCACAGTGGTGAAATGAGGTCTAGGTCTTCTGGTGAGAGGCCAGACCAAGAGACGTTTAGTCCAGCTTGTTATAGCCGTACTTGCAAGGGACACCTTAGAAAGCTGCATTTGTTTGCTACTTTAAAAAAAGTAAGTTGTATTACTTTACTTGGCATTTATATTCCATTTCTGTAGCTGGTCATGGAACAAAATAAAGATATGAATCTCTACTTATGTAGTCCAGCAGACAAAGAGAAATTTAGTGCAGCAGGAGGAGGCGGTGAATGAGTCAACTCTCTCCCCTGAAATGAGAGGGTGGCGGGGAAGAGAGAGGGGGGGGAGAGGGAGGGAGAGGGAGGGAGAGGGGGAGACAGAGAGATGAACCATCATGAACCCTGAGAGAGAAATCCAAATACTTCCTGAAGTCCTGGTGAGCCACCACCAGTCAGAATAGACAATGCTGCTCTAGATGGACCTATGGTCTGACTCAGTAGGGAGAGGGCTTTTTTGGTGGTTGCACCCCATTTATGGAATAGCCTCCTCAGTGAGGTTCACTTGGCTTCATCACTTTGTTATTTTAGATGCCAGATAAAGACCTTTTTGTTCACTCAGGCATTTTAAAATTTGATTTTTAATTTTCATTTTTAAAACAGATTTGAAAAATGTTTTACATTGTTATGTATTGTGGAGTGTGTGTGCGCACGCACGTGTGTGTTTTGTGATTTCATGTGTTACATGTTTTTACTTAAACTCCACTTTAAGGAGCTTTACAACAGCATGTGAGCCTCTGGCAGATGGGAAGCCTGTATTGAGATAGCATCATCCCTGATTCACCTGCATTCCGTTCTCCATGTTCATCTTGTCAATACAAACCAAACTCCTTCTTGTGTGTGTGGGGGGGGGGATATATTGCCAAGCCTTTGTTCCCAAGACCTTATGCATGCGATTTTGTTTAAGAAATTGTTCTTTTCTCTTTAAACGTTAAACTCACTTCCTTTTGGGACATCTGATTCCTTTGCTCCATCACGGAGTATTTGTTCAATCATACATCATATTTTATAGCTGCTCTCCTGCCCTTTTTGAGGTAGTGAAAGTTCTGTCTGCTCTTGCAGCAAGAATTTGTCCCCACAGCTTTTAAAAATACCTGCTTTATATCCATGGAGACCTTAAGGTCATTTACACCTTAAGAGATTTTTATATCAGAATATTCCTCCTATATTAAGGGCAACAGAGAGATTCAGAAGTCTAGGTTCTTGTTCAAATCTTGGCTGCTCAATTACCAATTGGACCCAAGGACCCAAGAAAACGGATCACATAATTATAAAATTCAAATTTATTCTCACCAAGCCTTGACAGCAGTAGAAAGCACAGCAATCTTGTAGTCACAGTTGTGTCTGTGCATATGATACAAAGGAAGAAGCACCTGGAACTGTCTAGCTGGCTGGTACTCTCTTCTTTTCCCCTTTCTTCCTTTTTTCTCCCCCATGTTTTCCATCTTATATACCCCTCCTTTGTCACCCTTCACCTCCTTAATTCACCCCTTGTTGATCAGCTAATCACTGGTCAATGTTTCTGATACATTTTGTTAATTGGTTGAGAACAGACCACTCTATTAATTGATGTAGATTGGTGTAGGTTCACATCAATTGAATTAGCTCAATTGAATACACTGGTACAAACTACCTGGAACTTTTTAAACAACCACTTTCAAGGCTATGTTGCTCTTTTGATACAAAAAGGGATTTTTGTGATTTAGCTTATGAAACAATCCACACCCACATGATCCGCTCTGCTCTGGGCAGCACAAAAAAAAGAGAGCCCTGACTGAGTGCTATCTTGGTTCCTCCTACCTGGGCAACACAGATTTCTGGAGAATGGGAAAATGCAG
Organism: Hemicordylus capensis; assembly: GCF_027244095.1. Lineage (NCBI taxonomy): Eukaryota > Metazoa > Chordata > Lepidosauria > Squamata > Cordylidae > Hemicordylus > Hemicordylus capensis. Next base: position 30,254,960 of record NC_069662.1, on the reverse strand, counting down.
CTGGCCTCCAAAGATCCCTAAATGCACTCTGTGAGGAGTGTGGTGCACTGAGGGATTTCCCCTCAAGCTGGGCGCTCTAGGCCCCCAGCTCTCTGTCTGCTTGGGCTGTGTGCAGCCCAAGCAGACACACAACCAGGGACCTGGGTAAAAGGGCATGCTCACACCCTTTTACCTAGGTAAAAGACTAGGGGAAATTCCTGGGCCAGCTGGAGAAGTAGCCCATAACTGGGGTGCTGTGCTCCCCGACCCCTTTGCAGCCCCAAGATGCACCTTTGGTCCTGCTGTCTGTGTGCCGAAAGGATTCATTTTAGGTTTGTGTAGGTGGGCGTGTTTTGTCTGGGGCCCAGCCTGCTAAGGTCTCTCCCTTCCCCATCCCTTTTTATTGTTTGGGTGGGTGGGTGCCTGACTGGTGCCCACCTGCCATCCTCCCAGCTTTTGAGTCCCAGTGTCAGACTTGTTGACAAGTCTCCCAGCTGTTGAGTCCCTTGGCCAGACTTGGCAGCTGTTGCTGGATGGTTCCTCTCATTCCCACCAAGCTGCATCCAGAGTGAGAGGGTGTTCTCCATGGCTGAGGTCATGGTGATGCCACATTGCACATGGATGGATGCTGATATAGTAAAGTGGCTGGTTTTCCAGAAGACCAACCTCCCCCTGCTGGGCTATCCCAAGCTGACCATGGAGGCTGAGTGACTCATGGTCACCCCCACCCTCTGCAATACCACTGGCAGCTTTCCTCACCCTGGCCAACCCCAAACCCAGATGTGTCACATTCTGCCCTTTAGTGCTGCTGTCATGCACATATGTCAGCATCATGGCTAATGATGAGATGATGTACTAGTGTCCTGACCCAGCACCTAACTGAGGCAATGATATTATCCAGACACAGGCAGGCAGGCAGGTAGGGATGTATGCTTCCATTGGAGAAGAAGAAAGTAAGAGAACTTCTTCTCATGGTACACTTTGTTTCTTGTCAGACCATTGGTCCATCAGGCCATGACTGCTCTGTCCTCCTGTCTCTCGTCTGCTCTGTTTGATTTTTTTTTTATTTCAACATGCTTGGTGTGGTATTGCTTGCTGTTAACTATCTGGTTTTGCAGGATCTCAGATTGTCAAGGGCAGAACTGGAGTGCCTGCCTTCCGTCCTTGAGTTGTGATTTGGTCTTTTTGTGAGATGGTGTTGTGGCGAGAAATGGAAAGTGTCAGCTCAGCTCTATGTGTCTTTCTATAATATTTCTTTGTTTTTGCTTGATGAGCTCCATGTCTGCCCTTGAGACTAAATTGGGCTTCACTCACTGATCTGGTGGTCTGCTCTGCAATCTGCTTTCTGCATTGCAAGGTATGCTCAATTAGAATGTGGCTGAAGATGTTGTTCTAGTTGAACTTATGGCTGTGCTTGCTGGCTGCTAATTGTGCAGCTGTTGCAATGCTGTAATCACCAATTTTTTTTGTCCAGTCATGAATCACATTTTTTGATGCTCCTTTGCCAAGGCAGTGAAAGGTGTGTCTGTCTTCTCTGGAAGTAAGAGTTTGTCATCACAGCTTTATTATTTCCTTTACATCCCTGAAAACTTTGGTGAATCTGGCACAACCCACTCCTATAAGCACATAGAGAGAAAATAAATCTCTCATCTGTGTTTTTGTGAACATAATTGGCAGAAGCTGGTGTGTGTGTGTGTGTGTGTGTCTGTCTGTCTGTCTGTCTGTGTCTGTGTAACTGAGAATGCTGAGCACTCATAACAACAGAACACAGCATCTTTGGAAGAGCCATTGCTTACTGGTAGAGTGAATGCTTTTCATGCAAAAGATTCTGGGTTCAATACCTGGCATCTCCAGAATGAGCTGGGAAAGATCTCTGTCTGAGATCCTGTGGATTACTAGCCTATATAGATCCACAGTCTTGCTTTGTATTAGCAGATGTATATATTAAATTGTCTCTGCTTCAAGTATGCTCTCCTTGTTGAAGAACAATGTTTTGGCCAGGAATGTAGTATGGTGCATGTTGACAAATTCAAAAATCAATATAATTGTTTCAGACTAGCCCTCTTTATTGGTTTCATGAACACACTGCGGAGAGATCCAGATTATACCCACTGTCAGGCTTGACATCAGACTGCTTGAATGGAGGCTGTGTAATAAAATGTTCTATAGCTAAAAATTCTCTATGAGCAATTGGGAATCTTGTGAGTGACAGGTTCATTATCACACTTATATAGCTTACATATGTAGAATTCAATTCCCACTACACCTCATGACAATAACTGAATTACCCTAAGAATAAATTGTCCTAACACATACAACATGAAAAACAAATTGCCTCCAGATCCTGGAAGGAAGACCTAGAAAATATTGCATGCAACTATACATCACAAGTCTGATCAGCACAACTTATCCCCTTAGCTAAACAGGGTCCACCCTGGTTGCATATGAATGGGAGACTTGAAAAGTGTGAGAACTGCAAGATATTCCTCTCTGGGGATGGAGCCACTCTGGGAAGAGCAGAAGGTTTCAAGTTCCCTCCCTAGCTTCTCCAAGATAGGGCTGAGAGAGATTCCTGCCTGCAACATTGGAGAAGCCACCGCCAGTCTATGAAGACAATACTGAGCTAGATAGACCAATGGTCTGACTCAATATTTTCATTATTAATATTATTATTATTTTATTTATTTTATTTCTATACCGCCCTTCCAAAAATGGCTCAGGGCGGTTTACACAGAGAAATACTGAATAAGATGGATCCCTGTCCCCAAAGGGCTCACAATCTAAAAGAAATTTAAGATAGACACCAGCAACAGTCACTGGAGGTACTGTGCTGAGGGAGGATAGGGCCAGTTACTCTCCCCCTGCTAAATAAAGAGAATCACCATGTTAAAAGATGCCTCTTTGCCAAGTTAGCAGGGGCATATAGCAAAGTGAAGGCTATGAAAATCAGTTTCACTGTCCAATGGAACAAAGCATGGTCCAACTGCTTTTTATAATGCAGGCTTATCTTCCCACCACTCATGAAGCTAAATGTCCAGTTGTTCTCATTCCAAGAAAATAAGTCTCTACTTCTGCTTGGGGAGATGATGATCTTGTTGACTTGTAGAAGAAAAGTTATGGGGTTGTTGACAACAATTTTGTTTAAACAACAACAACAAACAAACCACAGCCCCCGCCAATACCTTTGTTGTGGTGGCCTCCACTTCAACTGCATCCTTGATCACAGCTGCTGGGATCTCTACCCCAATGGCCAGTCGATGTCAAAATGACATGGATCAAGCTACCACAAAATAGCATTCAGAAGTCCAAGTTGTTTAATGTAGGCTCAGACAATCCTACAATGGAATATTCCCATAGGGTTAGAAGTATAACCTCTGCATTTAGTGGGGAATACATTCCATCAGTGGTTGATCTGTAAGCCAAAGGTTATACCCTTCTGGGCCCCTATGCAGCAGCTTCCCATGGACAGCATAGAGATAACACTCCCCAGGGTGATCCAGAACTCAGGCACAACTTTCTCACTGGGCACAGGCCCCATGCAGCCCTTCTTTCTTCTTGATGTCTCATTGAATTCAATCTCCCATTTGTTTTGCAGCTGACATATATTGGGAGGCAGTTGGAGAACTGATGTAGAAAGTCTACATTTTCCACATATGACAAATACTGAAGTCACCAATGTCTGGAGTAGGGAAGTCTGATTTACTTTCTGCCTTGTCATTGCTAATTGAAGGTTTTTCCCCTTTCCCCCATGTAAATGAAAAGCCGCAAACAGATACACAATAGATGCTTACAAATGAAAAGTAGAACATGTCTTCTTATGAGGGAACCTCAAATGCAGTAGCTTTGAGAGAGCAGTCTTTATGTCCTTGTTTCTCATGCTATAGATTACTGGGTTCAAGATGGGTGGAACAAAGGAATATATCACAGTTAATACCAAGTCCAGATAAGAAACAGTGTTAGAGGGAGGATTTAGGTAGGTCATGAATCCACTGATCATGAAGATGGAGACTACAGTAAGGTGGGGAAGGCAAGTGGAAAAGGCCTTTTTTCTTCCTTCCAGAGAGGGGATTCTCAGCACTGCAGTGAAGATCTGCACATAAGTTACAATGATGAAGATAAAACAACCTAACAAAAGTCCAGCACTGATCCCAAGAACCCCAATTTCAATTAAGTACGAGCCAGAGCATGCAAGCCTAAGTAGTTTGGGGATTTCACAGAAAAACTGATTGATAACATTAGAGCAGAAGTGAGACTGAAAAGTGCCAACAGTGTGTAGCATTGCATAGAGAATGCCAGCCATCCACGCACCAACAACCATTTGTTTGCACACTTGCCTGTTCATCACCATTTCATATTGCAAGGGATTGCAAATGGCAACATACCGATCATATGCCATAATTGTAAGAAGGTAGAAATCTGATATAGCAAAGAAGACAAACAATAGGACTTGAGCCACACATCCAGAATAAGAGATGTTTCTGGTATTCATGAGGGAATTGGCCACAGATTTAGGGATAATGACTGAAACAGAGCCAAGGTCCAGCATGGCCAAGTTCATCAGAAAGAAGTACATGGGTGTATGTAGGTGGTTATCAAAGGCTACTGCAGAGATAATGAGAAGATTCCCTGTTAGAGTTGCCAGGTATATTAACATGAATACAAAGACATGTAAAAGCTGCAGTTCTCGGACCTCTGAGAATTCCAGAAGCAGAAAGTCAGACACAGAAGACTGATTATCCTTTTGAAACACATTACTAAGATGCATGGTGTCTCTGTAAGAAAAAAGAAGGAGGTTGCAGGCAGGTAAATGTGTTGACAAATTCTTCATTCTTATTTTTCACAGCCATGATACAAGTGATAGCACTAATGAAATTTAGCCCAGTCTTTTAAAAATCATTTTATTTTGGGGTGATTGAATATGAATGGAGATGTTTGATTGGGAGCAGTAACAGAAGAACCCATAAAGGAGGACTGATAGTTCCCAATATTATGAAGTATGCCATCTTTCATTCTTGAAAGTAATGTGTCAGTGGCTAAAAAGAAATGGTGTTAATATGAGTTTGTAATCCAAAAACACATTTAAAATGTAAACTCATAACGGAGAGGAAAAGACATGCACATAACATAAAGGTGTACATATATTTAAAGTTACATTATCATGATTCCCACTCCAAAAAACCCACAAACCTTCTTTTCTTTTCTTCTTTTAAATAAAGAGACTTGCTCTGTTCATTATTGTTTACTATGACTTCTTTGACATCCTTGTCTTCTATTGAAAGTGATAATCCTCCAGCCTTGCATAGCGGTGGGCTGAGGCTACACTACTCATATTCCCATATAACATAAAGTCCCTCCTGGAGAGAAACAGAAAGGTTATTCACACCATCAAAAACTGTGCTCTACCCGAGTTTGGGAGCTTTGTGTGCTCCCAATTTTCAGTTGTGTGTAAGCAAGGGAGAAAAACCTGGGTGGAAGTGATTGTGTGGAAGCAAGTGGAAGGAAAAGCTACATTTTCCTCTTACCTTGCTTCCACACAGTCATTTCTCACAGCCAAGACTCCCTTCCTAAGACCTCTCTAGAGTTAACACTCATACACTGTTTGAGCTACAGTGCTTCGTATCTGCACTACCAGACTGGACAGTGAACAGAATCACTCTGAATGAGGGTAGATCCTTGAGATTGTGGCGCTGAATTTCACCACAGTTGGATTTAATTCACTGTTAAAAAGGCAAATACCTTAAGATACCCCCATCTTCATATTGGCACATGCATTGAGATTTATGCCAATTTGTCTGAGAAATTTGGAAATGGCTCTTTTGTTATCTAGGATCATAAATGACTTACTATTCCTTTGGCTTCCAATGCACTCCTCTCATCACTGAATGTCTGTTGACTTATACATGTCATTTTATTGATATTCTCCCGCCCTTTTTCAGGCAGTGAAAAGTCTGCCTGCACTGGAAGTAAGAGTTTATTAGCTCTGCTTTTTAAACAACTCTTGCCTCTCCCCGGAGACTTCATCTTAAGCATGTAGCAAAATCCAGTCACACACACACACTTTCTCCTTATCTTTCATATGTGTTTTTGCTAATATAGTTAGCAGACTTTTTTTTTTTTTTTTTTTGGCCTGTGGACGGGTACTTGAGAGTGACAGAGGACTCATAACAGCTGGATACATCTGAGGAGGGGCCATTGCTAGGAGGGGCCATTGCTCAATGGTAGAGCACATGTGGTTTTTTCCCCTATGTAAAAGGTCTGATGTTTAACACCTGACATCTCCAGGTAGGGTGGGAAAGATCTCTGCTTGAAACCTTGTAGGGATGAGGGATAATAAACTGAAGCAGAATCAAAGCAAGATGGAGGTGCTCATTCTTGGGGGTCTTTATCTGCAAGATGTGATAGAACTTCCTGTTCTGGAGAAGGTTACAATCCCCTGGAATGAAAAGGATCATAGACTGGGAGTCCACTTGGACCTGGATCTCACCCTGGCACCTCAGACTACTGAGGCTATGGCCAAGAGTCCTTTTACCAGCAGTGATTGATGTGACAACTCTGATCATTCCTTGAGGAGAATGACCTGAAAACAGTGCTACACCAGATGACAACCTCCAGGTTGGACTACTGCAATGCGCTCTATATAGAGCTGCCTTTGTACATAGTACAATTATTCCAAAATGTGGCTAAAATGCAGGAAAATTCCATTACATTAGTCCAAAATGTGGCAGCCAATTTTTTCTCTGGGGTATCCTGGAGAGACCACATTATGCCTGTTCTTAAACAGTTGCACCGGCTGCCTCTATCTATCTATCTATCTATCTATCTATCTATCTATCTGTCTATCTATCTATTTGACAATAACAACAACTATTTATATAACACTTCTCAACAAAAGTTTCCAAAGCAGTTTACATAGAGAAATAACAAATAAATAAGATAGATCCCTGTCCCAAAGGGCTCATAGTCTAAAAAGAAACCATAAGATAGACACCAGCCACAGTCACTGGAAGTACTGTGCTGGGGTGGATATGGCCAGTTACTCTCCCCCTGCTAAATAAAGAGAATCACCACATTAAAAAGGTGCTTCTTTACCCAGTTAGCAGGGGACAGATTTAAGTAGGTGAGGATATGCTGAATATGATAATGTGGGTATGGGTTGGCAACAGCCTATAAGATGGCCCTCCTATAAGATCTCCTTAAATGAAGAGTGATAACAATCACATAGTTGTGACTATGGTTAGAGGAAGTGTCATGGGGGTGTTTGGGGGTGCAGATTCTTTCCTGGGAATGGGCGACATAATTGTATTATGTGGGAACTGTAAACATATTTCCATCAACTGATTTGCAAGTAGAGTCTCTCTTTACATTTATTATTTCTACATAAACAGACATTGACTCATCCTTCTTATTTCCCCCAATGCTGGCCACAAGCCCTTTTCCAAGGAGAATACTTAATATTCTTCATAAAGATCCCTGATGAGTTACCATGAGTCAATTAAAACAATGGCAATATCTAATTAAAATGCATGCTTCTGATTTCCTGATTATTCTATATGTAGTCCAAAGCAGGTGAGTCAGAGGACCTGAAGAATCAGAGGACCAATCTTGCATATCTAAGTTTATAACCTTGCAACTATTTGGGCATAGTTCAGGCATGGACTGAAAGAACATGAGATAGCAACTTTACATAAGGTAAACAGATCAGTACTTGGATGGGAGACTATCTAGTAGCTACTAGTTCACTACCTTGTTTATTACCTTGAATAAAATGCAATAAACCTAAAATAAATGAAATTTATTGGGTAGATGTTTGTATTGGTCTTTATTTGGTTAGAAAAGTAAATCTTTGGTGAACCATATTATAGATTCATCTCAGATCCCACCATATACATTCTGGAATGTTTAATCAGATTGGAACACTAAGCAATTAATGTTCATTGATCAATAAATATAGGCATGAAAATATTTCAGATTCATATAGATATTTGCACAGATTGTGCCATCTCAATCTGTTCTGTAGCAGAGCTCACTTTGAACAAGGCTGTGGCTTAGGTCCCCCAAACCAAAGCCAACTGTTCATAAGTTCCATAGCATAGGGTGTTTAAGGATCTAGTCTCGACCTTCAAATAATTTATCTATAAGTAAGAAATCACGCTGTTCTTGTACACCCTTCTCACAACTTGGGATGTTGGCTAGCTCTTCATTTGGCTAGGAGTTAAATTTTGAATGCATTGTATACATTGGTGAACTGTATAATAAATTCATATCTGCTGGATAGTACCGGATTTAAAAAAAAATTGATTTGATGCATGCGAATAATCGATGATCCTGATCAATAGACCTTTGGAAAATTTTAAGTTTCATTTGACCATTCCAATATGATTCCTATACGTTCTAATAGGGGAGGGGTGAAGCAAGGTTGGAGGGTGGACTGGGACAAGATCTAAAGATGCCTGGATGGAAATACTCCGATTGAGCTGATGACCTGATGATATCATCAAGCCAGCACATCTGTGTCAGCTCAGTGAGGCAAGGCTGCCCCAAAGAGAGTAATAACAGGCCTGTCTTCAAGGGGCACCTATTCTCAATCAGGGCAGCTTTGACTCACCAAACAGCCATGGCTGTAGGAGAGGTAAGGAGCAGGTGGCCCTGGGGACACCTGCAACCCCTATACATTCACCTCCTTGCCCTATTCAATAGAGACTGTGCCCCTGACTAGGGCTCCCTTTTAGAGACAAGGTGTCCTGTCAGATAAAACGTGGAGCCACTGAAACTTCTAACCAAGCTTCCAAAAACAAGCAGAGAATTCCCTCTGCAGACAACCTGATAGCAGCGTGCTTTGTTTTGCTGTCAGTAGTTTCTTTGGCCCCTCCCTCGACCATTCACCCAATCCACAGCTGTTTCTTGACTGCTCTGTGCCAAGCCTCTTGCAACAAGCCGAGAAAAAAAGCCTGAGGTCAGTTTGGACACAACACAATGGCAAATTGAGCCACACTTAAAACAAATAAGTCAACTACACACCTTGGTTTTGCCAAAAATGAACCTCGGGTGAATTTGAGAGGGCCATTCAGACAGAAAAACACAATGGGGATTCTCAAATTCAACCAAGGATCAGCATTTCATCGGAAGCAGACCAATCAGATGGGAGAATAAATAAATAAGCAACACAGAATATGTTAGAAAAGGCTTCGCCAACCTGTGGCTCTCCGGATGTTGCTGAATTACACCTCCCAGCATACCCAGCCACAATAAATTGTCGCTGGGGATGCTGGGAATTATAGTTCAGCAACATCTGGAGGGCCGCAGGTTGGGGAAGCCTGTGTTAGAGCATTGGTGGGCAAACTTGGCCTTCCAGCTGTTGTTGAACTACAGCTCCCATCAACCCCACACAAGATTCATTGTAGCTGTAGTTCAACAACAGCTGGAGGGCCAAGTTTGCCCACCCTTATGCCAGAGTAATCTGTATGATAGAATTAATATTTGTTGACTGAAAATTGTCGGAGACAACCTGTAACATAACAGAAGAGCATACGACCCAATGTTCATATAACAATTCCTCTTGAGATGGTTTTAGAAGAATTCTCAACAACTATTAGCTTCCACAATGCAGTCTTTAGCTCTTTGTTCCTTATGCTATAGATGAATGGATTCATCATAGGAGGAATTACTGTATATATCACAGCAAAAGCTATATCAAGGCTGGAGAAAGAGTTATTGGAAGGCCTCGCATAGGTAAATAATACAGTGAACATGAACAGAGAGACAACAGTGAGGTGAGGAAGGCAGGTGGAAAGGGCTTTTTTCTGACCCTGTGCAGAAGGGATTCTGAGCACTGTAGCAAAGATCTGCATATAAGTTAAAATGATGAAGACGGAACATGCTAGGCCTAAGCTACAGCCAAGTGCCAGAAACCCAACTTCAATTAGATATAAATCAGAGCAGGAGAGCTTTAATAATTGTGGAACCTCACAGAAGAACTGATTGACAATATTGGAGCAGAAGGTGATTGCAAAAGTGCCACCAGTCTGTAATGTGCCAAAGAAAATGCCAGTAATCCATGCACTGGCTGCCATCTGAATGCAGGCTCCTTTGTGCATAATTGTCTCATAGCGTAGCGGGTTGCAGATAGCAACATATCGATCATGTGCCATTACTGTTAGAAGGATCAGATCTGATCCTGCAAGGGAAATGAAAAAGAAGACTTGAGCAACACAACCAGAATAGGAAATAGATCGACTATTCATGAGGGAATTGACCATAGATTTGGGTACCATGACAGAAATTGATCCAAGATCCAACATGGCCAGGTTCATCAGGAAAAAGTACATGGGTGTGTGCAGGTGATGATCAAGGGCAACTGCCACGATAATGAGAAGATTCCCTGTCACTGCTGTTAAGTATATTGCTAGGAACACAGAGAAATGTAAGATTTGTAGTTCTTGGACCTCTGAAAATCCCAGGAGCAGAAACTCAGATATGGATGTAAGATTCGACATTTGTCCTGGTACTCTCTCTGTTTTCCACCTGTGGGAGGAAAAGTAAAGTTTTATATTGTCTCATGTACTGTACTTTTCCAGGGAGAAGAGTTAATTAAGAAGAAGTTGAAATATTGTGTCAATGTTTTAATGGTTTTTTGGATTTTGAACCATCCAGGGACTTTTCTGTATGGGGCGATATAGAAATGTAATAAATAAATAAATAAATAAATAAATAAATGAATGAATGAATGAATGAATGAATGAATGAATGAGTCACAAAACATAGGCTATGGATGCATGTGCAAACCAACCCAAACTCATTGACTTGCTGCTCCTACAATTAAAAATTGTTACTAATCTGAAATGTATTCATAGCCATTGACCAAACATGAGAGTGCCTGATGAACTCAAGGACCAAAATATTCACATTTCTGATGTTATATACCTTCAGTTGTTCAGTGAGTAATTCTGTGCATTTGTGTTTTCCTAGAATTCCATACAGAATCCATTAAAATTTTGGCATTCTGAACTCTGAAGATAACCCATGTGAGTCAGCAGAGCTCAGTCATATGAGATTGCTCTTTTCCATCCATGTGCAAGAAAATGGCAATTTTCACATCCACAGAACAGGAGCTATGATTAATATTGTGTGACTTTGCTCATTCACCTTCGTGCTGCCCTCATATGTGAGCAGTTGTTCATGGGGATTAACTATCTGTAGCAATGTCTGCAGTAGTTCATAGAACTAGATGGATCCCTCATCATATGTCAGTTTATAGCCCTCCATCTGGGAAGTCGCTTGAAAAGTATACCTACCAGGGTTGTGCATTGTATTGAAACAATAATCATATCTGATGTGATACATGCCATACTGGGGCCTTTTTTACGGGAAACGATTCTGATGAAAAACATCCAAGATATCTGCACTAAATCTGATGCTATGCTGCTTTATATCAGCACTGCATAGACCCTATCGGAGGATAAGTGTAACTATAGGGCATGGTCATCTCCCCCCCCCCCCCCACCATGCAGCAGAAAAAGGATGCAATGTAATGAAGTTGCTTCCTACTCTGGAGTGTCCTAGAGTAAGAAGATTAAGGGGAAGGCAGCGATCTGAATAGTTGCCACTGCAGCTGCCTTCTGGGTAGTGGCTTTTGTCACAGAACCTTTAAAGATAAGCCCTTTCATCCCCACTTCAATGCATTGAGCCAATATTGATGTATTAGCCTGATGCAATGCAGACCACCACAATGTTCAAATGCATCATTCTAGGGATGTGCGGATCAACTTGAATTTGAATCAATTTGAGTGCTTCGAATTCAAATCAAATCATCTCTAAAAGGTGTTATTCCATTCAAAATCGAATCGAATTGAATCTATCCAAATAGACTCGACCTGTATGCGGGGGGCGGGGGGATGAGAGCCTGAGGCTCTGAGCCTCCTTTCAGCCTTTTTTTTTTTTTTTAAGCAAGAGACACCGGCCGGGAAATTACCTTTACTGTGAAGAGCCAGCAGTGTGGGGTGGAGGGAGGTGGAAACCCAACCTGCCATCTCCCTTCTGCCCACCAGCTGCTGCTTTTAAAAACAAGAGGAGCAGAGGGGCCTTTGAATCACTCCTGAGAGTGGTAACTGCAGAGCTTGCAGTGGTGGAGAGATGGTGACCTGATCCACCATCCCTTCCCATGGTCCGCTGGCCAGCCTGCTCACACCAGGCTAACCCTTTAAATAGCCTCTGCACATGTGCGGGGAAGCCATTTAAAGGGATAGCCTGGTGTTCTTTTAGGTAGATCAATGGAGTTTTTGTGGGTCGTTTTTGAAGTGTTTTTTGGTGGGTTAGGTCCCTGGCTCCCTGACACTGTGAGCTCTGCATTTATCGCTCTCAGGAGCAGTTCAGATGCGCCTCTGCACTTCTAGTTTTTAAAAGCAGCGGCTGGCAGGCCACAGAGGGATGGTGGGTCAGCTCGCCACTTATCCCATGTTGCCAGCTCTGCACAGTAAAGGTAAAGGTACTCAACCGCCTGGAGACATAAGTTTTGGGTGGTATAAAATATGTTAAATAAATAAATAAATAAATTTCTAAGCGCCCCCTCTTTCTTTTAAAAAAAAGGCTGAAAGGAGGCTGTCCTTCCACTCCTTCCCCCCAAACAGATAAAATCAATCTGGATTCTATTTGAATTGAATCAAGTCCAAATCGAATAGGCCAGTTTGAGGGCTGATTCAATTCATGTTCTAATCAAAATAGCACATTTTGATTCAAACTTGAAATCAAATCAAGATTTTTGATTTGTGCACATCACTACATAATTCTAACATTATAGGGATCATGTTGATACCAATCCTGATACTGATAATGAGACCTGTGCACAGCCCTGATATTTAAAAGCTAATGCACAACACTTCAGAGCAGAAGTGATTATTTTATTCCATGTTATCACAGCTGCTGCTGGTGATGGTGGTGGTTTTGGTACAACGGTTTTGGTATGATAGCAGCTGCTACTAAAAATAATAATACATAATCAAGAATGTTTATTAAGCACAATAGCAGCCGCATACTTTACAACTTTATTTTAAATTGTATATGTCTCTTCCTGAAAAATTTCTCTCTGGCAATCTAAGTAGACTCCATTTATTGAATGGCAGTGAAACTTTGAAAGAAAATGCATTTTCAAAAGTAAGAGATAAATTGATAGATACTTGAATGAGAATTATGAGTGGACTAGAAACAAACAGGTCTGCGTATTAAAAACAAAACAAACCATCCTGATTAATAGAGAACATTTACCAAGATACATTAATATATTTTATAAATATGTCTAACAATTTAAGATTCAAATTTTCCTTGTTTTAGTTCACGATATTTCCATATGTATCCATTCATCCAAGCACTTTTGATCTTCCTTTGGAGCTTATTACAACATATGACTGATTTATGTTGAAGTTTATATTTTAAAGATTATATGCATATTTAAAAAATTATATGTATTATATGTAGAGGAGATTAATGTCTATGTTGGCTTCTTTCACAACTTACTCTCAAGAGTCCAACATATCTGATCAGGAAATATTGTTGAGCATTTTTTTCCTTGTCTGTATTAAGTTCTCTATTATATTTTTTAAAATCTAAACCACAAATGAGCAAAAGCAGACTGTGTGAAGAAAACTCAGATTTATGAGAGAGAAATCCATGCCCAACATTATCCAAGGTTGCTCTCATTGTGTTCCTCTTGGCAAAGGTTTCAGAATTAGGATGGCAGAAATGGGAAAAGCTATATGACAGGGCTTTACAACTTTTGCCCTGGTTGGATTACAATTCCCAATCACCACTGACTAGTAGCCACTGTGGATGGGAATGATGGGAGTTGTAGTCCAAAAGGAGCTGGAAGGCTTAAGTTGTGCAGTTTTACCATATGAGGAGTGATATCAGTAGCGGCTGGTGTGGGTGCTGCCAGGGAGAGGGATGCAGGCATCTTTAAGTGTAAATTAGCAGTTGCTTACCTCCCTTACCGCTGCACCAGAAAGCTCTTCCCAACAGCAGCACACCACCCAGCACCTGCTGTGATGGAAGATTGGATCCACCACTCAGCTGGCAGAAGCCGTTTGCATGACCAGCAAATGTCTTCCATGCATGTGTGGGGGCCAGCTGAGTGGCAGAGTTGATCCTCCACCACAGCAGGTGCTGGGTGACACGCCACTGCTGGGAAGAACTTTCAGGTGCAATGGTTCAGGAGGTAAGAACCTACATTTAATGGTGCCCCCTACTGCCACCCCCCAGCGGTGCCTGAACCAGCTGCCACTGAGTGATGGCAATGGGATAGAACAGATATAACATTTGATCTCAGAGCATGTTTACTAAGATCGAAATATCACATTACTCACATGTTTGGCCCTGATGTGCCAGTTACTAGATGAAAATGGTGGAATATACATCAGTAAAATACTATTTCTGCTGTAAAAAGCAGTGATTGTGGAGGGGACAAACTGATTTGGGATTCCAGTGTGGGCAATGGGTGCTTTAACCCTCTGCTCCCAATATAGTATTAATGTAGAGTGCCTCACAACTCACCTGGTATTTATCTGAAGAGGAAAACCCCATTGGTTCCAGATATTTTGAAATGTTCCAGATGTTTTTAATTGTAAACTGCCCTGAGCCATTTCGGAAGGGCAGTATAAAAATCAAATCCAATCAATCAATCAATCAATCAAGTTGAGATGCAAAGCACAGCTTCTGCAGAAGATCTTAGTGAATGTGCATGCTGAAATGGGAGAAGACGGTCCTTCAAGCATCCCAGCTCCAACAAATGCAGGGCTTTAAAAGATCTAACCAGCACTTTGAATTGATTCTGGAAATTGGCCATAACTGTCAAGATGTTTTAATGAGGAAGTCACATGCTCTCAATAACTGGCTCAGACCAACAGTCTAGCCAGAGTGTTCTGGACCAGCTGAAATTTCCAGCTATTTTTCTATAGTTAGCTATAGCAAGAACTATAGCTATAGTTCATGGAGAGTGCCTTGCAGTAGTCCAATTGTAATATAATTGAGGCATACAGATCTAACTTCTCTAGGAAAAGACACTGCTGTCACACTAAGCTAAGATGGGCAAAGGCAGTCCTGGCCACGGACATCTTAGAATCCAGGCTCAAGGCTTAGAGGAGCATCCCTAGGCTGCAAACCTGAGATTTCTGCCTTATACTGAGGAGGGTCAGTCTTGTAGTCAGGAAAAGTATGCTGTTGAGTCGGTGTCGGCTCTTGGCAACCACAGAGCCATGTGGTTTTCTTTGGTAGAATACAGGAGGGGTTTACCATTGCCTCCTCCCACACAGTATGAGATGATGCATTTCAGCATCTTCCTATATCACTGCTGACCGATATATACACACCCGTGGGGATTCGAACCCACAACATCTGGCTTGCTAATCAAGTCATTTCCCCTCTGTGCCATTAGGTGGACTAGTCTTGTAGCAGGGGGCATGAATTGTCTCCTTTGCTAAGCAGAGTCCACCTCAGTTTGTATTTGGATGGGTGACTACATGTGATCACTGTAAGACAGGGAAAAGGGCTATAGCTCAGTGGTAGGACATCTACATGCTTGCATTTAAAAGGTCCTAGGTTCATTCCTTTGCATATACAGGGAAGCTGCGAAAGAAAGATTCTTACCTGAAACCTCGGATACCCACTATCAGTCAGTGTAGACCATACTGAGTTAGACAATGGTCTGACTTGGTATAAGGCAGCTTCCTATGTTCCTAAACAGGCTGAATTTGGGATCCCAGACTAGCAGCTCTGCTAAACAGAAAGATCTCCATTTTGTCTGAATTAAGCTTCAATGGCTGGCATGCAGCGCAGTTTGAAAGCAGCATTAGCAAGCTGTTGGGGCTGTTGCATACACAGAAGCAGCCTAGGGCTGTTGCAAAACTCCTTAAAATAGTGTGCAGGCACTTCTACAGCACTACTTTCACTGGAAACAATGGAAGTATTGGGCAAATAAATAAATGTGGGCATGTACCTGCATGCTCCTTAAACTGCATGAGTTCACAGCAGCCTGCTTGTTAGCCCTGGGGCTGGCAGTGCCATTGCTCATGCTGATGACAAAATGTGCAGCATACCGGCCACTATCTTTGCCTCTCTGTTATCCATTCTCAGTTTATGCACTGGCATTCTAATATGTCAGCTGGTATACCAACCTAAAGACCAGCATTGTTGCATTGCGCCCATACAAAAAGAATTTGCTTTGATCCTCCAGTCTTCAAAAAAATCCCCGTTCTGTTCCTAGACACTACACGGATTTCCAAATTTCAATACAGACTTCTCAGTTCTCATCTACTAGGCAGATGCTCACACACTTCACAATCATATAGCATAATCCTGGATTCACCAGCATTCCCTTTTGCATGCTCATGTTGTTGGTATGATGTAAAATCCCTCTTGGAGAAAAAATGGCATCAGGTCTTTGTTCCCAAGAGCTTATGAACGTCATTTTGTTTGAGAAATTGTTGCTTTCTTTTAAAAGGTAAAAAATTACTTACTTTTTAGGTTTCTAATGCCTTCATCTCTCTACTGAGTATCTGTACAGTCATGCATCACATTTTATAGATGCTCTGCTGTCCCCTTTGAGGTGGTGAAAAGTCTTGCCTGGCAGCAATAACCTATCACAGCAGCTTTTAAAAATAGTTGCTTTAAATCCCCAAAGATTTTGTCTTGTGAATTTGGCACCATCCACTGATATTGGCAGGAAGGGAAAGTTAACTCTTCTGTGTGTGTTTTTCCGAAAACAATTGACAGGTGGTAAGTTTTGTGTGTGCTTTGTTGAGAGTGAACGGGCATTTATAACAACTGAAATCATACCACAGTCCAATGCTCAGTGGTAGGGCAGATGGTTAAATACATTCCAGGTTAAATACAATAGGTTCCAGGTTAAATACAAGCATCCCTAGGTAAATCTGGGAAAGTCCCCTGTCTGAGACCCTGAAGAACTGCTGCCAGTCAGTGTAGACTATGCTGGTTTATAGATCCATGGTATCAGGCAGATTCATGTGTTCAGCACTTCTCTGACTCAAAGGTCTCTGTGCTACCAGTATTCTGTTCATGCTAACTATCAATGTATTTGTCAGGGGTGTGGTATGGTTAGAGATGTGAAGGGCTGAGGAAAAACCAAAGAAACATTGCTGGGGAATAGGGGTCCTTCCCTTTTCTTGGAAAAAAAAGTGGGTTTTTCCAGGCTTTCACATCTCTAGGTATGGTGTAAGTTAACAAATCCATGAATTAATATAATGGCACCCTCCTGCTAAGAATGCCATGAGGGGTTTATTTGCATGGAGTAATGCAAAGTAAAGTCTCTTGAGGTTTATAGGAAAGCATATACGACTAATATTTATACACCACTTTTCAACTCAAGTTCCCAAAGCAGTTTACATATAAATATGGTATGGTATGGTATGGCATTTATTTATTTATTTATTTATTTATCGATCGATCGATCGATCGATAGATAGATAGACTCCCTGTCCAGGTTAAAGGTCCTGCTCCTGGTGAACTGGCCAACACCCCAACTACATTTGGACTTGTGTGGGGAACCAGCAAGTTTAGATGGAGCACTCCATTTCAGAATAAATCTGTGCAAAGCTTCGGTCTTGGAAAGGATGGATAGGGTCAGTTGCTCTTCCCCGCTCAATAAAGAGAAACACCACTTTTAAAAGGCAAGGGGAGGGATCTTTGGGGGCATAGATCAAAAATTTGGAGTGTGGGTAGCACAATCCTTGTAGTACGTTCCTCGTCCCACCCATCCCACCCACCCCCTTTTCCTGGAGCTAGGGCAGTGCCTATTCGCCCTCAGGGGCCGGGGTAGGGGATTTTGCCACCTTGCTCATATTGACCTGTACAGGAGGTGGGGGTTACTCCCATTAGATCAAAGTTTAATTCTCATTGGCTTCATTTGGGTGGTGGAAGCTAGAGAACAGAGGGAGAATATGTTTTTATTTGATTGCTTAAGGCAGATAACATCCAGACAGCTACCATCGATGTAGCCTGGTTTAAATTTGTTTGTGGGCTTTAGGTCTTAGCATTGGATGAAGTAGTGGGCTTGGGGCAAACAAATGTTATGCTCACCCTTCCCAGCAGAGCAATGGTTTTGGTTTGCACTGCCAGGCAGGCATAATACTCTCTCCAGGGTAAAGCTTTTAGGCCAAGGTTGTGGGTTATCCTTCAGGAAAGAAGGAAGCCCACACAGCCAGCTCCCCCACCTCTCTGCAGTCTCACTGACTGCATAGAGGCCCCTCTCCCCTACGTCCAAACTCAGGGACGGGTGAGCTGGTCCAATTGATCCATATGGTTAAGTATTACATCTGAACTAGTCCTTTGTGTCTGGCTCATCATTTTCTCCAGGCAATTGTTTCACACCAACCCTTTTCATGGGATCCGTGAATGCCCTGGAGGCAGATCAGAATTACACTTACAGTTGTACTCCTATCTTCCATATCTGGCTGCCTGAGTGGAATCTGCGTGGGTAAATGCCATATATTTATAGGTGCTTTCTGAACAACTGAGAACCCTGAAAAGACAGGTTCTTTTTCATGCTTTTAGAGCTTACCCATGTAACATCCAGTTCCTTATCCCCACCCCGTGACAATGACTGATTCATTGTAAGAACAAATAAACCTGAAAATGAAAAACAATAGATTGTCCCCAGATTCCAGAAGGAGACCCAAACAAATGAAATGGAAAAATACTTTTTGTCACCCACAACTATATTTACCACAGGTCTGATCAGCACAATAATTAAATTACTTTAGCCCTGTTCACTAATTATGTTCAATACACTTGCATTCTGTTAATCCTAAATGCACATAAAGATCTGTATACTAGTAGTTATTCACATGGTGTGGTCAACACAGGCAGAGGATTACAGTTTAGGGATGTGCAAACTGGTTTGATGTCAAACAGGTTCGACATTGAGGTGGTTCGGTTTGATGGTCTGGGGTCGAACCAAACCACCCCCTGTTCGGTCCGACCCCGGATCAAACACACCCCAACTGTTCAGGGGTTCATGAACGTGGTTTTTTATTTGTTTTTGTTTTTTAATGAAATAATTTTTTGGTTACCTTTACTCCCTTTGGGGAAGTTCCTTGAGGCAGCCGGGGGGGTCTGTGGAGGTTCCCCCTCCCCCTGCTGGCCTCAATACAGCCCGAACTGGCCTGTTCGGCTGGCTCTTTGACCCATTTGGGCCTTCCCCCTTGGCGTGGTGGCCATTTTGGATGCCACCGCACCTGTGCAATTGGCCTCTGAGAGGCCTGGCATGACCCAGGACTCTCAGAAACCAATTGCTCAGGTGCGGTGGCATCTAAAATGGTCGCTGTGCCAAGGTGGGAGGCCTAAATGGGCCGAAGAGCTGGCCAATCAGGCTGGTTCAGGCTGCATTGAGGTGGGTGGGGAGGAGGGGGAACCTCCATGGACCCCCCACCATCACCTCAAGGAACTCCCCCAAATGGAGTAAAGGTACCAAAAATTTTCTTTCTTTCTTATTAAAAAAAGGTCCACAAACCCCCTTGCACTGAACCGGTGAGGGGGGGTTCAAAGGGGTGCCAGACCAAACTGGCCTGGTCAGGTTCAAGTTCAGTCTGGACTCAAACCAATCTGGGCCAGCTGGTTCCATGCACATCCCTATTACAGTTCCTATCTCCACCTTGCTTTTGATGGAACATATATTCAGGTTCACTTTTGAAATGAACACAGTCATAGTGTAGTCACAGTCATCCACACAAAAACATGTATACACCTGCAACTTCTGTATACATCTGCAACTTAATGTCTGAATAGTTCTACTACCCCTACAATGTGGGGATGTTTGTTTGTTTATTATATTTGTATATTGCCCCAAACTTCTGTCTCTAGACAATTAAAACCGTAATATAATTTAAAACCAGAAGTATATTTGAAAGCTTGAGTGAATAAAATGTGTCTTTAGAGACTATTTTTAAAAAGTTGTCAGAGATGGGGAGGCTATTATTTCAGCAGGGAGTGCATTCCAGTATATCAGGGCAGCAACAGTGAAGCATCCTTGTGTAGCCTGCTCAAACTGGGCTTTGTTCGGTTTGATCATGGACTGAACCGTCCCCAGTTCAGCAGTCGAGCTGCCGAACTAGCCTTGTTCAATGTGAAATGGTTCAACACTGAGTGGTTTGTGCACATCCCTATCAGAGATGGGGAGGCTCTTATTTCAGCAGGGAACACATTCCGGCGTTTCGGGTGACAACAGAGAAGGCTTGTCCTTCTGCAGCCACTAGACAAGCTGGTGGCAACTGCAAACAGACCTCTCTGGATGATCTCTAAAGGTGATGGGGCTCATGTTAAAAATACGTTCTCTTAAATACCTTGGGCCTAAACTTTTTAGGGCTTTATAGGTTATAACCAGCACCTTGTATTTTGCCCAGAAACTAATTGGTAGCTATGGTTGTTCTTTTAATATAGGAGTAATATGGTCTCCTCAAGGTGAGTTGGAGACCAACCTGGCTGCCATATTCTATATCAACTGCAGTTTCCAGCCTATATACAAAGTTAGCCCCACATAGAGCATGTTGCAGTAGTCAAGTCTGTAGGTTACAAGCATATGTTCTGAGGTCATTTATCTAAAAATGCAGCTGGCATATCAGCCAGAGCTGAAGAAAACACTTCTGGCTACTGCCTTAACCTGAGACAACAGGGAGAGGTTTAGATTCAGAAGCACTCCAGATTGTGTACCTTTTCCTTCTGGGGAAGTGTGACCCCATCCAGATGTGGCAGATCAAAATTATCTCCTGAGTTCCAACTCTACACTTTGTCTTCTTCAGATTCACCCTTGGTTTGTTATCCCTCATCCAGGCCATCACTGCCTCCTGGTACCTCCAGGCATGCATTTAGGGAGGTTATGTCTTCTCCTGATGATGCTGACATGGAGAAATAGATTGGGTGCTATGAGCATACTGATAACACCTTGCGCCAAATCTCCTGATGATCTCTTCCAGCAGTTTCATGAAGATGTTAAAGAGCATTGGAGGCAGTATGGAGCCCTGGGGGACACCAAGTCAAGTCAAGTTTACTTATGGTCAAAGACTAGAAATTGCCTGGAGGACACCATATAAAGTCCACATTTTGAAGAGCAACAGTCTCCAAGTGACACCATCTGGAATCTCCCTGAGAGGTAGGAGCAGAACCATCGCAAAGCAGTGCCTCCCACTCCCAAGCCTCTCAGATGGTCCAGAAGGACCCTATGGTCAACAGTATCTGTTGAGAGATCCAAAAGGACCAACAGAGTGACACTCTGTTCCCACTATTCACTCTCGAAAGATGACCAAACCCTTGCATTATGCCAAGCATTACTAGTCCTGAGATGTAAATTATTGGAATAAAGCAGACACTCTGAATCCCACCTCTTGAACTATGAAGCCAAGAGAAGTTGTTTGGGAAAGCATTTCTTCACCATTCAGATGTCTCAAGTGGCAATTCATCATCAAAAAGAGTGAGCTGGATCAAGGTGGCATGAAATAGTATTCAGAAGTTCAAGTTGGTTAATGTAGGTTTAGCAAATCATACAGTGGCATATTCCCATAGGGCTTGGAGTCCTACTTCTGCATAAAGAGGGGGATACATTCCATCCCTGGATGATCTGTAAGCCAATGGTCATGATCCTCTGGGTCCCATTGCTGCAGCTCCACACTAACTGCTTTGAGATACCACTCCCTGTGGTGATCCAGAACCCAGGCACTCCACTCTCACTAAGCACGGGGCTCACAAAGGTCCGTTTCATTTGCTTCCCCACTGAATTAAATCTCTCATTTTTATTTTTGCAGCTGACCTATACAGGGAGGCAGTTGGAGAACTGATGTGAAGGATCTACATTTTCCGCATATGACTAATATTGAAGTCACCAGTGTCTGGAGTAGGAAACTCTGATTTACCTTCTGCTTTGTCATGTATTCCTAATTGAAGGAATCCCTTCCTTTATTACATGTAAATGAAAAGCAGTAAGGAGATGCAGAATACTGCAGACACTTATAAATGAAAAATAGAAAAATTCTTCTTATGAGAGTACCACAAAAATAATAGTTTTGAGAGAGCAGTCTTTATATCCTTGTTTCTCATGCTGTAGACTACTGGATTCAAAATGGGTGGAACAAAGGAATATATCACAGTTAATACCAAGTCCAGATATGAAACAGCATTAGAGGGAGGACACAGGTAGGCCATGAATCCACTGATCATGAAGACAGAGACTACAATAAGGTGGGGAAGGCAAGTGGAAAATGCCTTTTTTCTTCCTTCCAGAGAGGGAATTCTCAGCACTGCAGTAAAGATCTGCACATAAGTGACAATGATGAAGATAAAACAACCTATAAAAAGACCAGCGCTGAACCCAAGAATCCCAATTTCAATTAAATATGAATCAGAGCATGCAAGCCTAAGTAGTTTGGGGATTTCACAGAAAAACTGATTGATAACATTAGAGCAGAAGTGAGTTTGAAAAGTGCCAACAGTGTGTAACAGTGCATAGAGAAAGCCAATGATCCACACACTAACTATCATTTGGATGCACGCATGCCTGTTCATCACCATTTCATATTGCAAGGGATTGCAAATGGCAACATACCGATCATACGCCATAACTGTAAGAAGGTAGAAGTCAGATCCAGCAAAGAAGAAATACAAAAGGACTTGAGCCACACATCCAGAATAAGAGATGTGTCTGGTATTCATGAGGGAATTGGCCATGGACTTGGGCATAATGACCGAGACTGAACACAGGTCCAGCATTGCCAAGTTCATCAGAAAGAAGTACATGGGTGTGTGCAGGTGGTGATCAAAGGCTACTGCAGAGATGATGACAAAGTTCCCTATTAGAGTTGCCAGGTATAATAACATGAACCCAAAGACATGTAGAAGTTGCAGTTCTCGGATCTGTGAGAATTCCAAAAGCAGAAAGTCGGACACGGAGGACTGATTATCCATGTTTCACATGTTTTTAAGATGCATGATGTCTCTGAAAGGAAGTAGAGGAAGAACTGTTAAAAGTGTATCATGTCCTAGGTACAGTTCATGGATTCATTCATGAAGAATGAACATGTGGCATGAAGAGGGAGTGGGAACTTCCCCACTGTGAGATGTTTTGTGGGTTTGGCCAGCTTTTGCTTCCTTTGACCTGAATTGAAGCTCCATCAGAGGATGCTGAAGTGTTGTCAAACCAAAACAAGCTAGGCCAACCCTTTTGCCCCCTTGAAGATTCAGTTCAGCCCACCACCAGCTACTTTCCAGGACCAGCAGGGGCAAGGGGAAAGGGCTCTAATCTTTCACTTTACTCCCAGCCATAAGGGAGCAAGCAGTTGTGTCCCATGGCTGGGCTTTAAAAAGGACACTATAATGCCTTTTCCCACAGAGTCCCAGGAAATGGTTGGAGTGCTTCTGGGATTAGTAGTATTTTGTGAGCCATTTGCTGATCTGCTCCAGCAATACAAACCCAAATAAATGTATGTGTCATTAATAGTGCCAGGAAATCTTACTGTGTCACATCTGCCAGCATCATTGTGAGAGCCATACAACTACCATATTCATTTTTGGAAGCATCAACTATCCCATTGGGTCTCATATCTTGTTTCTAATTTAAAAGCATAGACCAAAGCATATATTAATTCTGAGTTGTATCACACACACAGTTGCCTGCACAATTAAGCCATTACATTTCTCACAATGCTGATGATTACACAGCAAAGACAATCTACGAATACCTAATATTAGTTAACCATTAATTGGGAGCCAGCGTGGTGTAGTGGTTAGAGTGCTGGACTAGGACCTGGGAGACCCGAGTTCAAATCCCCATTAAGCCATGATACTAGCTGGGTGACTCTGGGCCAGTCACTTCTCTCTCAGCCGAACCTACTTCACAGGGTTGTTGTGAGGAGAAACTCAAGTATGTAGTACACCGCTCTGGGCTCCTTGGAGGAAGAGCGGGATAGAAATGTAAATTAAAAAATACATTAAAATAAAATAAATTAAATAATTTCATCATGATCCATGCAGTGAGGAGTCCAGTCAAAATCATAACTTTGCACTGAGAAGAACGAGAATGGGAAATGATTGATAGAATCTTGGACACACATACACACACAAATTGGAGTACCCATATTTACCCGTATTTACCTGAATAGAAGATGACTCTGAATGTAAGATGGCGCCCTTAAACAATAGAGATTAAATACAGGTTTCATCTATATTTACCCCAAACGAACAGCACTCTGAACTTAAGATGACCAACTGGATTCAGGTAAATAACTTATCTTGGATTCAGGTAAATGCCATATGTATGCAGAAGCACACACCCCCTATAAGCAAATGAGGAGCAGAAAATATCCAATGATGTATCAAAGGGATTCATTTTGTTTTAGTTTGCTCATTCAGCTTTCTGATGCTTACATGAGTAGAGCACATGTGTGAGTGGTTATTTGTGAGGATTAGCTGGCCGTAGAGATGTCTGTGCACTGATTCATGGTACTAGATAGATCCTATAAGTATTTACCAACTAATGCTCAACCCACTTATGCTGAAGTGCTTGCTTTATTCCACTTTAACTCTTCTGTGGGTGGTGATGGTGGTGGTAACAGTACAACTACTGCTGCTGCTACTGCTATTACTATTACTCCTACTACTTTATAATAAATAATTTTTAAGGAGCTATAACAATTAGGGAATGAAAAATAATTACATATTTCAATATTAAAATTTACCCTCCACAATTTAATTAAAGCCTTTTGAAACATGACATTGGAAAGGTTGAAAGGAAAATGTAGCTTCAGGACTAATAGGCGTGTGTGTATATATTAGAATGGTGGGAGGAATAGTAACAAAACTGACAATTTGCTGGGCACCATAAGAACACTAGTTAAAAGAGAAAACGTACCAAGATTCTTTAGCTTCTGTTATTTCCATTGCTATGTCTATTCATCTATGCACTGTTGATCTTCCTCTGGAGCTTGCTGCAATGTTTGTACTTGATTCCTGATGGAATTTGTATTTTAAAGGCTTCGTGGATGGGAAGGAGATTAATGTTTCTCTTAGTTTCTTGGCAGCTGGATCCCACGTGTCCAACACACCTGATCAGAAAATGTTGTTCAAATTAAATTCCCTAGCCAGTATTGTGGGCTTTTCCTCCTATTTTTGTAACAAACCTAAGTACATAATTAGAAAGTGGCCCCATTCGCATGTAACATGAATGATCAGAATTGCAGTATGTCCAGCTGTGTGAAACTGTGGTTTTGTGCTAAACCAACCTGCAATTTCCCTTGCAAATCTCAAATTTGAACATTTGGTTT
The DNA here is from genome assembly GCF_027244095.1 of Hemicordylus capensis. NCBI lineage: Eukaryota > Metazoa > Chordata > Lepidosauria > Squamata > Cordylidae > Hemicordylus > Hemicordylus capensis. The sequence goes on along the minus strand of NC_069662.1, from coordinate 30,229,677 downwards.
GTAGTGAGTTTCACTGCTCCAACCTGAAGTTTGGGGGTGGCAGTGTTACATCCCAATGCATACTCTGCCATAACCACAGATTTGTGCTATTTCTGGAACCAAATTCATAGATAGGTAAGCCCAGACCTGCCCAGCGATGCCTCCACTCCATGCCTGGCACACTTCTTGTTGGCCCCCTCTCCAAGCACTTGCCCCACCCTCTGTCTCCAAGCTACTCATTGGTCAGCAACAAGTATGCTGCCACATCCCAACCCAAGCTTCTAAGTTTGTTAAAAAGAAAAGTCACATGGAGGGATGCCAGCTTCCCACTGTGTCCCTCATGGGATTCTGGTAATCAGAAGAGAAAGAGGACAGGATGACAATAAATATTTTAAATAATGAAAGGAATAAAAATAAATAAAGATAGGCACTATGTGTTCTGCTCTCAAAAAATGAATCATAAAGATAAAATATGGCAGGGCATCAATATCCAAGCTCGGGTTTAAAAGGAAACCCCATCCAGGAATTCTTGAATGGCTCAGTTCTATTATTTTTTTGTACAACACGGTTGGGGAAGGGGGACCCAGCCCTTTTCCCTTGGGTGCAATTGGGTACTCTATGGTATTACTAATGAGAAGAACTGTCCAGCAGGAGCAGCATTGTCACACAGGAAATGGAGTGACTCTTCTTGTATGATGCCGTTGCTCTGGATTGGACCACTCCCTCATGAGAGTGAAAGGCCATCCTAGGGTACACATGGATCTTGCAAAAATGCTATCTATCTATCTATCTATCTATCTATCTATCTATCTATCTATCTATCTATCTATCTATTTATTTATTTTTATACCACCAGATATGTAAATCTCTAGTATGACAATACCCCTTCTCCCAAGGACTACTCTCTCACAAGAGTGAAAGGCCATGGAATCATGCATGTGGGCCGGATGGTAGATACCTCCCTGACTGGTTGCCACTGGCATGATTACCCCAGCAACTCCTCTCCCTCTCTTGGTGACTGCTGCAATGAAGCAGTGCAAGCAGGTCCTCTGCCAGTCTGGTCACCTATTGGAACATGTCCATCTTTAATTTTGCCCTGCATGGTGATGACCCTACTCTCCCGGGATCACTAATAATCAGGTCTTCCCTCTCCTTCTATTTCCCCTGGCAGCCAATCTGAATATACTACAATATGAGTCCAAACCCAGGAAATTTGAAAGAGAGTGGAGATCTGTCCCGAGTCCTGGTGTTTCCCTAGTCTGCCCACTTGGTTTTACCCAAATCCATGGAGCAGCAAATTCTTCTTTGGATGCATGAAAGGGTTGCCTGCAGAGGTGGGGGTCACTGTGTAAAAGTTCTATTTTTATCATGACACAACGAGGACCCCACACAAGCAGGGCCTCCTTTGTTTGGATGGCCTACCTTATGGGAGTGCAGTCCAATGGAGGACCGAAGGTCTTCGAGCCTCTGGACATCCCCAGTGGATTGGTTTTCTTATGAAAGGGCTAAGCACTAGTATTTGAGCGGCATGCCAACATGGGGGCAGGAGTTTGGTTTTGTGTCCCTGGACAGCTTGTCCAGGGTCTGCCATCACAAGATAATCCTTGGCCACAGTGGACCAGACCCCAGGATCATTTGCCTTCCCTTTTATATCTATTCCCTCCTAGTAAGTCCTCATGATCCCTTCCAGAGTTTCTGCGGTTGGATGAGTGATTCACAGTTTCCAAAATTAACCGCAAATTCAGCAAACTGAACCCGTGGAGAAAGTTGAGTTGGGGTGTTGGGCTGGTTGACACCTGGAAGCTGCAATGAACTCCTTCTACCCCTCCCCCCTGCAGGTAATACTACTTAAAGGAGGTGCCTTGTGAGCCGAAGGGGAATACCCAAAGGGCTCTTGGCCTTTGGTTCTTAGCCTGGGGTTCAAAGCCTGAGGCACAGAAGTTGAAAAGGAGTGAAATCATTGAGGAACATCTAGGGGTCTGCAAGGAGGACGGCGATAACAACGCCAATGTGCCTTTCCAAGCAATCCTGTTCACCAAGCAACACATCCTGGTGTGTTCTGGAATCCACTTCCTAGTGGTCTGGGGGTGAAGAGGCCTTTGCTTTCGGTACAGCCCCTGTACTATTAATTGGTACAGTCCTTGCACTATTAATTGAATTCTGCCTTTTCAAATTCTGCCCACCTGTGGTGTTGAGCATGTGCCTGGGAGAGCAGGGAGCTCGGGGTAGTCTGCGGGCAGGTACTTCTTGGGTGGCAGGCAGAGGGAGATAATGTGAAATGGGCAGGCCAACAGTAGGTAACAATGGGTGTTGGGCAGATTACAGGGGTAATAGTCTAGGCAACTGAGCCTTTTTCTGGCTCTTCTCCCAATCCTACAGCCCCAGGGAGTTCTGGGGACACTCCCTCAAGGATTATATTTCTGTTGTTGAATACCAGGTCAGTAAATGCAAAAACAACTCTCATCCATTATTTAATTGTGGATGAGAATGCTGTGACCTAGTATGTGTGACTGAGACCTGGTTGGGTGAGCACTGTGGTGTGGTTCTCTCCCAGCTCTGCCCTCCAGGTTGCATGATCCTACAGCAACCCTACCTTGAGGGTTGGGAAGGAGGAGTTTTGGTCATCTATTGTGAATCCATTCCCCTCTCCAGATGCCTGGTTACGCAATATCAGAACTTCAAGTGTTTGTCCCTGAGTGTGGGCCTACCAGATAGTATAAGGATTATGTTGGTGTACCAACCACTCTGTTGCATCAGTCTCGCTGCCTGAGCTGGTGTGGGTAGTCTCTCTTGGATGTGGCATTGGGTTCCCCTAGGCTTATTGTCTTGGGAGACTTCAGTGTTCACACTGAGACCAAACTAGTAGGAGCAGCTCAGGCCTTTATCACCACCATGACAATCATGGGCCTATCTCAAATGTGGCAGGACATATGTTGGACCTGGTTATTGCCAACCAGGAATTGAATGATCGGCAGGTGGTGGAGTTTGATATAACTCCTTTGTCATGGACAGATCATCATATGGTGTGGTTTAGTTTGAATACTTTGACAAACCTTTGCAGGGGTGGTGGACCAATTAGAATAGTCTTCCCTTGAAAGCTTATGGATCTGCTAGGTTTCCAGTCAGCCCTTGGGGAATTTCTAGTGTCCAGAACTGATGGCTTTGTTGAGGCCCTGGTGAATCTCTGGAATGTGGACATAGCCCAGGCTATTAACATGGTCTCTCCTAAATGCACTCTCCAACTTGGTGGAGCCTGTTCTGCTCCTTGGTTCTTCTTGAAGGGTGATGAAACTTGGATGGTGGCTAGAGCGACGTTGGAGGAAGACTAGTAATCAATCCAACCGAACACAGGCTAGATCCCATTTTATGGACTACTCCGTGGTGGGGGAGGCAGTGAAGAAATGTTTTTTCTCCACCTTCATGTGTTCTAAAACCTTGACATTCATGGCTAGTAAAATCTGACAAGGAAGTAACAGGTAGGTGGTTTGAGCCAATTATCAATGCTTCACTAAGGGAGGGCAAGATCCCATTGAGCCTCAAGCAGGAGGTGGTAAGACCACTATTTAAAAAGCTCTCCCTTGATTCCACCAATTTTGAGAACTATAGGCCTGTTTCAAATCTTCCCTTTTTAACCAAGGTAATAGAGCCTGTGGTCTCTGTGCAGCTGCAAAGGGTCTTGGATGCTCCACGGGCACTAGGAACGCACATGAGGACTATGTTGATTTAAATGTACAAAGGAGTACTTTTACCATCCTTAAGTTTCTTTGGACAAGAGGTGGCCATTATATACCTGCAGTGCTCAAACTGTTTGAGGCCAATCCACCAGCACAGCTTCTCTACAGTGCCCAGCTGGGTCCCTTCTTCAACTTCACCCCATTGGAGCTTGTGCAATCAACGTTCTTAAGAGCAGCCCTTCACGTTCCAAGATGTTTCTCTAATGCCACACTGTGACTGTAGACAGGCTTGATGAAAGTGGAGGCCAGGATCTAACTACTGGCTTACACTATCTTTCTGTCCCCTCAGTCTTGCCCCGCTAATCTTGAGCAATGACTTTCAATCCAGCTGAAAATAGTTAACTATGACTAAAATACTATCTCTGGGCCTATCCCCCCTCTTTTAGTTAACATGGGCTATGATCATGCCAAGTTTCTAATCAAACAGCACATTATAGACATAGAGTTCCAATCAGATATAGGCAGGACCCCAAACTTTGTCATCAGTGAAGGACTCAAGTCCTCTCCTGTGGCATACCTATCAGAACTGGAAGTCCCAAAGAACAGGAGGGCCTTCACGCTGGTGCGATACCATGTTCTTCCCTCAGCCATGATTGAGGGATGATATAGGAAGACTCCACTCTTGGAACGTCAATGCCCTTGCTACTCTGGGCAAGTAGAAACAACAGAACATGTCCTTTTTCAGTGCTCGTATTACAGAGTTATTCACTTCATTCTACGATTATTACATAAGTATCATATGTATCATAACATAAGATAATATGGACCAATTTTACATGTCTCTACGGCTTTCTGATAACAACCCCACCACCACTTACAGTGTTGCCAGGTTTTGTGTGGCGATTAAATTCTGACAGATGCTGATGACATCTAGCTCGTGCCCAGCGCCCAGGTTTATGGACTAACTTCAGTGCACCCTCAGCCTGCTGCCACAGAGTGTTTCACAGCAGCCCTGCACTCCTACAGTTTACAGTTCTACAGCTTTGTGGCTTCTTACCTTGCCTTAAGTTGGCAAAACGTTTTCTATGCCTATAGTTGCTGTTGTATGATTTTACATGCCTTTTTATACCTTCCTTATGTCTTTTATATAACTTTTTAATGCATTTTTACTTTTTTACTTTTATGACTTTATGACCTTTTATGATGACTTTTATGCTTTTTATAAACCTTTTATAAACATTTGTACCCACTTTTTACCATTAGTAACTGTTTACTACAGCCTTTAGATCCTGGCCATTAAGGGCCACTGAGTTTGCAGTCTTGCTTTTTGTACTAGATAGCAAAAGTTTTATTTTATTCTAAATTTTACTTCTACTTCTGCTTTTTATAGTTATTAATAGCTATTATAATAGCTATTATAATAGCTGCTGGACCTCTCAGTGGTGTTCAATACCATTGACAATGGTATCCTTCTGGGCTGCTTCTCAGGTGTAGAGATGGGGCAGGGATTGGGGGTAGTGTATTGGAGTGGGTCCAGTCATTTCTTGGGGGGAGGTTCCAGAAGGTGGTGCTGGGAGACTTCTGCTCAGCTCCTTGGCCTCTGGCATATGGGGTCCCACAAAGCTCAGTATTGTATCCAAGGCTGTTTAACATCTATATGGAACTGCTGGGAGAGGTCATCAGGAGGGCTGAACTGAAGTGTCATCAAATGCAGATGATGGCCAGCTCTACCTTTCCCTGTCATCAGTTCATAGGGAAGCAGAAAATGTACTGAACTGGAGGCAGGAGGCAGCAATGGGCTGGATGTGGGCTAGCAAACTGAGCCTAAATCAGGTGCGGGCCGTGAACGTGCCTCTGGGGGGGGGGGTGGCGGGTGGCTTCTTTAACTGGAAATGGAGCCGGTGCTCTATGCCGCCCAGCAGCCCCCATGGCGGGGAATCACCTCCACCACTTATCTGGCTTCCGTGGAGGCGAGCCCCCGCAAGCGGCAAGGTAAGTGGCGGAGGCGATTCCCTGGCGCAGGGGCTGCTGGGCAGCACGGAGCACCGACTCCGTTTCCAGTTAAAGAAGCCGCCCACCACCCCACCGGAGGCGCGTTCACGGCCCGCCCACAGCTAAATCCAGATAAGACAGAGGTGCTGTTAGTCAGCGAAAAAGCCCATTGGGATGGTGTTGTACTCCCCTTGAAAGAGCAAGTGTGCAACTTGGGGGTGCTACTGGTCCCAGCTCTGCTTTTGGATGCTCAAGTGGAGGCAATGGCAAAGGCTAGTGCACTAGTGCGCCAGCTATGTCCGTTTCTCGAGAAGGCAGATCTGGCCATGGTTACCCATGCCTTAGTCATGCTGCAGCTGGATTACTGCAATGCACTCAACATGGGGCTGCCCTTGAAGAATATTAGGAAATGTCGGTTGGTGCAGAATGCAGCTGCCAGGGTTCTCTCTGGAACTGCCCATTTGGAGCATATTACACCTATTTTGAAAGAGCTTCACTGGTTGCCAGTTTATTTCTGAATCAAAATCAAAATGCTGGTTGGTGAATGTCCACTCTGGAGCTGCCGGGTCTCTCAGCTTTCCTGTTTCTGTTTGTCTTTTTACTGGTGTTTATTTATTTATTTAGCAGGCCTGGGGGTTATGGTTTTTACAGTTTCAATGATTTTAAGGTTTTATATATGAATTTTATGGAATTTTATTTTATTTTAACTTTTGTAAACTGACTAGAGATGCATTATGAAAGGGGTTATTAAAAATGAACTATAAAATAAACTATGATTTCATGTTACGTGTGAATGCAGGTCATTAGTCTCCTTCTGAGGATTAGAACTGAGTTACAGTTAATGAGAGGAAAACCCATGGCTAACATTACGGAAGATTTCTTCCACTGTCTCCCTGTTGACAAAGGTTTTAGAACTGGAGTGCCAAGAGCTAAAAGGACTGTTTTATTATGGACCAAGCTTGTCCCTAATTTCCTGCTTGACCTTAATATCAGGTGAGGGATAAGGGGATATTGCAGCTGACATATACTGGGAGGCAGTTGGAAAACTGATGTGGAGTCTACATTTTCCACATATAACTAATAAAGGTTCTTTCCTTTCCCCATGTAAATGAAAAGCAGTAATCAGATACACAATAGATGTTTACAAATGAAAAGTAGAACATGTCTACTTATGAGGGAACCCCAAATGTAATAGTTTTGAGAGAGCAGTCTTGATATCCTTATTTCTCATGCTATAGATTACTGGGTTCAAGGTGGGTGGAACAAAGGAATATATCACAGTTAATACCAAGTCCAGATAAGACAGAGAGTTAGAGTTAGAGGGAGGCCTCAAATAGGTCATGAATCCACTGATCATGAAAATGGAGACTACAAAAAGATGGGGAAGGCAAGTGGAAAGGGCCTTTTTTCTTCCCTCCAGATAGGGGATACCCAAGACTGCAGTGAAGATCTGTACATAAGTTACAATGATGAAGATAAAACAACCTAACCAAAGACCAGTACCGAACACAAGAATCCCAATTTCAATTAAATATGAGTCAGAGCATGCAAGCCTAAGTAGTTTGGGGATTTCACAGAAAAACTGATTGATAACATTAGAGCAGAAACGAGATTGAAAAGTGCCAACCGTATGTAAAATTGCATAGAGAAAGCCAATAATCCACACACTAACTATCATTTGGATGCACGCTTGCCTGTTCATCACCATTTCATATTGCAAGGGATTGCAAATGGCAACATACCGATCATATGCCATAACTGTAAGAAGGTAGAAGTCAGATCCAGCAAAGAAGGCAAACAATAGGACTTGAGCCACACATCCAGAATAAGAGATGTGTCTGGTATTCATGAGGGAATTGGCCATGGACTTGGGCATAATGACTGACACTGAACACAGGTCCAGCATGGCCAAGTTCATCAGAAAGAAGTACATGGGTGTGTGCAAGTGGTGATCAAAGGCTACTGCAGAGATGATTAGAAGGTTCCCTATTAGAGTTGCCATGTATAACAACATGAACACAAAGACATGTAGAAGTTGCAGTTCTCGGATCTGTGAGAATTCCAGAAGCAGAAATTCGGACATGGAGGATTGATTATCCATGTTTCACACGGCATCAAGATGCATGATGTCTCTGAAAGGAAGTAGAGGAAGAACTATTAAAAATGTATCATGTTCTGTTCATGGATTCATTCATGAAGAATGAACATGTGGCAAGAGGGGAATGGGAACACCCCTACTCTGCAATGTTTTGTTGGTTTGGCCAGCTTTTGCTTTCTTTGACCTCAAGTGAAGCTCCATCAGAGGATGCTGACATGCTGTCAAACCAAAACAAGCTAGGCCAACCCTTTTCCCTCCTTGAAGCTTCAGTTCAGCCCAACACCAGCTACTTTCCAGGACCAGCAGGGGCAAGGAGCAAAGGCTCTAATAAGTCTTTTGACTAACAAGGGAATAAGCAGATGTGTCCCATGGCTGGGCTTTAAAGAGGACATTATAATACCTTTTCCCTTAAAGTCCCAGGAAATGGTACACGTAATTCTGGGTATTTTGTAGTATTTTGTGAGTCATTTGCTGATTTCCTCTAGCAATACAAATCCAAATAAATGTATTTGTCATTAAAAGAGCCAAATCTATTGTATATCTGCTTACTGCTTTTTATTTACATATGGAAAGGAAAGAATCTTTATTAGTCATATGTGGTAATATAGACTCTTCACAGAATGATTGTTTGGATCACTGCTGAGCTCTGTCCTCCTGCTCAGTCTTGGGGGAGGGGGACAGTTCTATCTGCCTTCTATCCTTGGAGGCTGTACCTAAAGGTGGAAGGGGGTGGGAGACACTACAAGGAAAACAAGAAAAAGCAAGCCCCTCCCAACCCCTTTTTTTGCTTTTTGCAAATTGTGGAGCTTGCACTGCAATTTGCAAGCTGTCTCTCTTCAAAGCAGGAAGAGTTGTGTGTGTGTGGGCATGGAGAATGGAGCACCCTTGTGGAGATAGGGTCTGCCTGCGTATGTTTCATTTTTGTACCAGTGTCTGCTCTCTGTGCTTGCAAAACTCCTGAGCTCTGCAAATGTCCTAAAAAAGCAAAAGTTGGAGCAATAGGGAAGCTGGGAGAGGGGAAAGATGCCTTCCTATCAAGCACTCCACTCAGCTATGCTGAAGAAAAGTGTGCAAGACAGGAGAGAGAGGTCTGAGGGAGCAGCTAAGCCCCTCCAAGGTCTTGCCTGCTTTTCTGAATGGTGGGTCTCTTTTCCATGCAGCCCCCAAGTTGCATTAAAAACAACAAAACTTCCAAGGTCTCCCCCATCCCCTTTCAACAAAATCCAACAAAAAACAATTACCTTGTTCTTTTACATCTTTATATTCTTGAAATTCAGTTGTTTAAATATTGGATCCATTAGAGACAGAGGGGGGAGTGGATAAAGAATTATGCATGAATATATACTTGTTTTATATTATTACATTCTTGTGAGTTCAGTTGCTGTTTGTGCCCTCAAAAACTTACATGTGCCACGTTGTGTATGTGTGGAGAGGGGGAAGATATTTGACTTCCCAGTCAGTGTACATAGGGTTGCAGTTTTATTATAAATGTATATCAGCACAAAGTCAGGTGGTATGGTTGTGTTTTGAAATAAGGTTCCAGGCTTTCAAACTGAGTCACTTGGCGACAATCCTAGATGGGAAAAACTCTGAAAGAACCACATCCAAGCAGGTTTGCAGGATTGAGTGGATGTTAAATTAATTGCACTGCTCTTTACTGAGGCTATTCTGACCATCACCAGAAAGGGGGCTAAGGGAGCCTAGCCCACTTTCTGGTGCTCGTCTGAATCACTGGGCTCATGAGCGAGCCCGGTGGTTCCAAGGCAGCTAGCCCGCCTAACTAACCCTCCCCCTAAATGAGGTTAATGGAGCGAGCACCCTGTAAACCTCATTTATTTGCTCGTGTGTCAGCCGTGGCTGCTTGCAGCCACGGCTAACACACTGAGGTGTGGGGAGAGGGGAGGTGGGACCCCAGGAAGGCATTGTGCACTCCCACGGTGACTTCCTGGGGTTTGGGGGCCTGGTGCACCGCATGGCGGTGCTCCCCTTCCCTCAACCCCCGGAGCACCTCACAGAGCTGCGGCCGGGCACGGGAGTGCCTGACCGGAGTAGCCGCTCATCTGAGTGACTGATCTGGCCACCCAGCAATGAGTGACTGCTCGTGTGCGGGGAGACCTGGCTAAGTCTGCACTTCCCACACAAACCCCGCCTGGCAGTTCACACCAGTCATGTGAAGCACCTCGTTATGTTTCCATGGAAAACCTCTACTGTGAAAAGCCAATATACTAAAAAGCATAGCATGTAATTTCTACAAGTCACCTTTCCCATATTTTGCAAATTGTTTTGTTGGCTTTGCGAACAAACCCCCGTCATTTGGTCCGTATATCTTGGAGTGGATTCAGATGACAATTTGGGTTGTCTGTTAATCTGCTACACTATATTACATGTATCCTTAATGTTCTTCTGCAGCAGAGACATGGGCCCCACTCCAACCTTGGTACGCCCTTGACCAGATGGATCCTAAAAGCATTTACCAACTAATGCTCAACCCACTTATGCTGAAGTGCTTGCTTTATTCCACTTTCACTCTTCTGGGGGTGGTGATGGTGGTGGTAGCACAACTAATACAACTACTGCTGCTGCTTCTGCTGCTATTACTATTACTCCTACTACTGTATAATAAAAGAATATTTAAAGAGCTATAACAATTAGGGAATGAAAAAAAGTAAATATTTCAATAAGAAAAATTACCCTCCACAATTTAACTGTAGCCCTTTGAATCATGACATGAAAATATTGAAGGAAAAATGTAGTTTCAGGACAGGTAGGGGTGTGTGTGTGTGTGTATTAAAGTGGTTAGAGGAATAGTAACAACACTTACAATTTGCTGGGCACCACAAAAACCCTAGTCAAAAGAGAAAACGTACCAAGATGCTTTAGGTTGTAATATTTCCATTGCAACACCCATTCATCTATACACTGTTGATCTTCGTCTGGAGCTTGCTATAATCTTTGTACTTGATTCCTGATGGAATTTGTATTTAAAGTCTTCATGGGTGGAAAGGAGATTAATGTTTCTCTTAGCTTCTTGGCAACTCAATCCCACGTGTCCAACACACCTTATCAGAATAAGTTGTTCAAATTCATTTCCCTAGCCAGTGTTGGGGGCTTTTCCTCCTATTTTTGTAAAAAACTGAAGCAGATAATTAGTAAGAGGCCTCTGCAAATGATTGGAATTCCTGTACTTCCGTACACGTGAAACTGCGGTCTCCCTAGCAAACTCAAATTTAAACCGTGGGTTTGTAATGAGTTTCACTGCTCCAACCTGAGGTTTGTGGGTGGCAGCAATATATCCATATGCAGAAGCCTCCATAACCAGTGTTTTGTGCTGTTTCTGGAACTGAAATCATAGATGGGGAGCCCAGACCCACACAGCAATGCCTCCACTCTATGCCTGCTGCACTTCTCAGTGGCCATGCCTCCAAGCAGTTGCCCCGCCCCCTGTCTCCAAGCTATTCAAGCTGTTGCCTGGCAACAGGGATGCCACCATGTCCCATCCCAAGCTTCTATGCCAATCAAACAGAAAAGTCACATGGGGGGATGCCCACTGTGCCCTTTGTGGGATTCTTGCAATCAGAAGAAAAAGGAGACGGGATGGCAAGATGGGCACTATTTGTTTTGCTCTCCAAAAATGAATCAATAAAGAAATATGTTCACAAGCACATGCAGTTGCAGTGGCACCATGAACCAGGCAACCTGATTAGGTCACAGCAAAGATAACATATGGCAGGGCAGCGATAACCAGGCTTGGGTTTAAAAGGAAACCCCCATCCAGGAATTCTCGAATGGCTCAGCTCATTATTTTGTACAATAAAGTTGGAGAAGTTGAGCTTAGCCCCTTCCTTTTGGGTGCAGTTGGGCACTCTATGGCATTAGTGGTGAGAAAAACCATCCAGCAGGAGCAGCTTTGTCACCAGGTAATAGAGAGACTCTTCCTGTGTGATGATGTTGCTCCAGAGTGGACCACTCTCTCATGAGTGTGAAAGGCCATGGAGAGATACATGTACTGCTCATGAGAAGAACCATTCTGAGTACACAGGGATCTTGCAGAAATGCTAATAAGATGTGACAATGCCCCTTCTCCCACGTACTGGTCTCTCACAAGAGTGTAAGGCCATGGAGGCATGCATGCAGGCTGGATGGCAGATGCCACCTAGACTGGTTGCTCCACATAAGCAAACCATGGGGACAGGTCCCCCAGAAATACTTCTCTTGTCTTGGTGACTGCTGCAAAGAAGCTGCCCAAGCAGGCCATCTGCCAGTCCGGTCATCCATGGGAACCTGTCCATATTTATTTTTGCCCAGCATGGTGAACCTACTCTCCTTGGATCACTGATTATTGGTGTTCCCCTCTCCGGTGATTCCCCATAGTAGAGGGAACACAGCTGCTGCAACATGGATCCAAACTCAGGAAATTTGAAAGAGAGTGAAGATCTATCCTCAGTCCTGGTGTTCCCCTCATCTGCCCACTTGGTACCACCCGGACACATGGAATGGCAAATCCTTCTTTGCGTGCATGAAAGGGTTGTCTATAGGTCTACGTACAGGCTAGAACCAGGCTGCAGCCAGCCCAGGCTGTCATTCAAGAAGCCGGCAGGGGGCTTGGAGGACCCCCACCACTGCCCACCACCACCTCCAATGACTCTACTGCTGCCTCGCCATCTTTCCTAAAGGTATAGAGGAACCGTTCTCTCACCCCCACCCCATCCTCCATTGCTTTTAGGGATGACCCCTTTACAAGTATCCCCAAACCAGTCCGCATTCCAGTTCTTAGAACCAGGGCCAGTCTGGTTCAACCTCGGAAGTGCTACCCAGTGGAAGGAAGGCTAAGCCCAGAATAGCAGCTCTGATCACCAGGATCAGCTCTGTCTTGTGTTGATTGAGCTTCACTAGCTGATATCAAGAGCAGCTTACTGGTAGTTTCATAGTAAAGCTATCACTATGACCACACAGACTTGGGAGTGCAGCAGGAAGAAATGAATTCTGACCTTCCATGCTGTCTCCTGTGTCACCTGAAAATATGACCCTAAAGGTTGTGCTGCCCTCAGGGACATATTTTCAGGTAGATGACCCTTGGCACTTCTTGAGGCAGCACAGAACCTCAAAATTCACACCACCCCTCTGCACTGTTTACCTCCATATTGTCTATTACCAACTTATACACTGGTTTAGCACCTCAACAACCTCCCTGCAATGTTCTGGAAAGAAGAGGTAACAGTGTGTCCTGCCCCCACTCCTACCTAGAGAATCCAGGATGATACCTTAGCTGCTAGTATCAGAAACCACTGAGAGTTTCAGCAAAGCAAACATGGACAAAGAGACCCTGTCCAGTTTCCAGCATAACCCATTTGCTATTTTGTTTTATTCTGTTTGTTTTGCAGTTACTGGAACATGATGTAAATAATGCAGAATTAAATTCAGTAATAAAATGCATTTGGTTTAAGATGAGTGATAAGATAATTTGAATTTCACTCATACACTAAAAAACATGGATATTGCAAGTTAAGGTGCCCATTTTAACTTCTGTGCCATATAACTTACTAAGTCTTTGTACAGTGTCAGATATGATGCTGGCTTTAGAAATGAAGCTCCATGCAACCAAATGAGGCTCCAGGCTATAGGCCAACACCAGCCTCAGAGGCAAGATACCTCCAAATATCACTTGTGGGGAGTAGCAGTAGGAGCGAGGGCATGCCCTAAGATCTTGCCTATGGACTTCCCAGAGGCATCTGGTGGGCCACACTGTGTGAAACAGGGTGCTGGACTAGATAGGCCTTGGACCTGATGCAGCAAGGCTGTTCTTATGTACTTACTTTGCCTTGGTCCTTAAGCTGCCCATTTGGCTGGGGAGCGATGCATTCAAGCAGAAATTCAACAGGTGCAGCTTCCCTAATCACTATACTGGTCTAGGACCATAGTAAAGATTGATTGATTAATCACTTGCTAGAGATGCCCCTGAATTTCTGCCCAATGCATCCTACATCAATGAAAAATATATATACAACTTTTATAAACCAAAATTTTAATCCAACAGAAATAAAAAAATATTCTTTCCATGAGAGAGAGAGAGAGAGAGAGAGAGAGAGAGAGAGAGAGAGTGTTCCATTCATTCAAAAACTGAATCAAACGCCGTGCTTTTAAAAAGATAATCGAATGGTTGTGTAGAATATATATCGTACAAGTTACACAATAACAATATTCTCCAGACTACAAAATGATAACTGACATTTGGTTATTTGAACATAGACTCCATCCAAAAAGTTTGGACAGGGCAGATCTAATCTCTTGGTTTCTCATGCTGTAGATCACTGGGTTCATCATGGGTGGCAACATGGAATATAGGACAGCAATCATCATAAGCAGATCTTTGGGGGCCTTGCCAGTTGGACATAAGTAGGCAAGAGTGCCAGTGCAGATAAACAAGGTGACAACAATGAGGTGGGGCAAGCAGGTAGACAGAGCTTTCTTCCTTCCCTGCACAGAGGGGATTCTCAGGACATTGGTGAAGATCTGTATATAAGAGAATATGATGAAGACAAAGCAGCCAAAGGCTACAGATGCAATGAACACAATGACTCCAAGTTCCATCATATAATTGCCATTACAAGAGAGTTTGATCAGTTGAGGGATTTCACAGAAAAATTGGTTTATGGCATTGGAGCAGAAGGTTATTGAGAAGGTACCCCTGGTGTGTGAAACAGCAAAGACAAGTCCAGTGACCCATGCACCAGTGGCCATTTGGATACAGGCTCCCATATTCATCACAGTCTCATATCGCAGTGGATTGCATATGGCAACATATCGGTCATAAGCCATAACTGTGAGGAGGGACAAGTTGGTTACTGCAAAGAAGATGAGGAAAAAGACTTGAGAAACACATCCTATATATGAAATGAGCCTGGTGTTCATGAGGGAATTGCTCATGGCTTTGGGGGTGTTGATAGAGATGTTGCCAGTGTCGGCGATGGACAAATTCATCAAGAAAAAATACATGGGAGTGTGAAGCTGTCGGTTGAGGGTTACCAGTATGATGATGAGAAGATTTCCCATGATGGTTGTCAGATAAATCAGAAGGAACAACACAAAGTGTAAGATTTGAAGCTCCCGGATATCAGAGAATTCCAGGAGGAGGAAACCAGTTTCAGTGGTTTGGTTGGGCATTTTAATCCCTAAAGAAGAAGCAGAAGAGACAGAATGGGGCGGCGGGGTGTGTGTGTGCTTATCGGGAACGTGGCCCATACATGGATATTTATCATCTGGTTCATTACAATATGAATTGCAGATTTACAGGTGTGCATTGGCAACCACAGATGGAAGTTTGATATCATCTGACATTTCTGCAAACACGTTTAATGGAATCACCTTGCACCTGCAACAGCTGAACATATACACAATAATCAAATGTACAGAAAGCAAGTGGCATATAGGCAAGCATGAAACTGCCCATGCTATGTGATTCAAAATTAGTCAATACAATACAAGAACAAAAAACCATTTTTGTGCTTGTTTTTTTGTGAGTGCTACAAGTAGAAGAGAACTCTCAAGACTGCTAGCATGGACTGAATAGAAATCTAGTTGTAAAGAGTGATTTAATTTTCTGAAAGGAATAATGGGAGAAGAGGGAGAACTGAAATGGAGGAAACACATTGAGGATGTGACAGAATGAGCAAGAGCATGCCAAAGGAAAAATAACAGAGCAGATAAAACAATGTTACAGTGCAATATATGACATATTTCTTCATATCATTTATCACTTTGAAACTAAGGCTATAATACATATTTGACATTAATACATTTTTTTCAGAAACATAAATGTGGGGCTAAGGTGTAATTTTGCCCAGCTCAACACAATGGCCATTAGCATACTGTATGATGTTCCATGTAGCTCAGTATTCTCCCTCAGGCAGATTTAATATTCACATATTAACTTCACCACTGGAGAAGATCATCTGGAGATTCAGAGTTCAATGCCACCAGTATACTGATGAGACTGAGCAATATATTTCATTTCTATCTGGCAGCAGGGAAGCTGTGGAAGTTCTCAACCATGCCTCGAGGTGATGGTATGGATGTGGGTCAATACTTGATCCAGACAAGACAAAGGTGCTTCAGGTAAGCAGGGATGGTGAACAAAGAAACAGATTCCAGTTTTCTTACCATATTTGCTCGAATGCAAGATGACTCTGAATTTAAGATGAGCCCCTTTAAAAACAGAGGTTAAATACAGATAATACCTCTATTTACTCAAAATGATGAGGAGACTGAATTTATGATAACCCCCTGATTTCTAATATCAAAGAACCTGGGGATTCAAATAAAAACAAGGTGATGAGGTGGCACTCCCACTATAGATTCATGCTTGTAGTTGGGGAGTACTTTTCAATATGGATGGGCAAGCAGAAAATAAATTATGAGCCCTTTCACACAATCAGTGAGAAAGGGCTTGAGGGTGCAAGGAGAGAGGAAGCCTAAAAAAGCTTACCTCCTCCACAGATAATCCCTGGACCAGGCAAGCAGCTGGGGCTGTCAGACAAAAAGGAGCACTAAAAAAGGAGTTTAAAGGAGCACTTGCTCCCTTAACCCCATTTAGGAGGGTGGCCTCCTTGGTGGGTTTCTTGCCAGCAGCTGCTCAGAGTGGGCTTGGTTGCTTTTTGACTTGAATTGAAAAAGAACACTCAACGAGGCCCAGTTCTCCTGCACCCCATACCGCACTCCATTTCAAGACAAGGCTGCGATAAAAGATCCAATTCCGATCCTCCAGCCTTTGAAGAGTGCACAGCTCCTAGCTGATGTAGTATGGCAGTGAGGCTCTACACACAATCGGTGTGTAGAGCCTAATAGGGTTCTGCAGGGAGAGTGGCCCCCAGAAGTCCCAGAATGCCCTGCACAAGTGCATGGGGCATTGGGGGAAGATCCCCGATGCTGGGAGGCTTGTTTTAGCCTCCTGGTCAGGGGTCTCCTCATGAGTCATGCCATGTCGACTCATGATCGCAGAAACGGGGTTAGCAGAGTGCTCACTTTAGGGGAAGGGTATTCCCCTAAAGGTGGGCTAGCTGCCGCTGAACCACCAGGCTCGCCTGCAGTTTTCACAATGGCTTGAAAGCGGGCTTGGCCTCCTTTCAAGCAGTCAGGAGAATAGCCTTAGCGTTTAATTTTTTGATCAGTAATTAAAGGCTGTGATGACCTTCTGTTGAGACGATGAGACAAAATTATAGGTTAGATACTTACTCTTTTGTTCCCATTGGTTATTTCTTCCTATTTGAGCTCTTCTTCTGGTGATGTCACATCACATGCTTACTCAGGATTTTTCAAATCATTAGCTATTTACTCTTCCTTTGCTACTTCAAGCTAGCCAGGGACATATATGTCTTTGGGTGAAGGGATGAATGATATAAGGCTGCATATGCGATATCCCTATGTTCTGAGAGTAACATTTATCAATAGTTATTGTTCTGCTTGCACACTTGGGAGACTTATCTCCTAGGGACTATCACAGATCACTAAAGAAGATCCATGGGGAAACTGGCATGTGTTTACTAATATGGAGGAAATATGAAGCCCAAGGAAAGCTGTTTTCAAACCTTATATTTATGGTTTACTCAGGGCCATTGTCCAGACAAATAAAAAAGAATGGGATTCATTTCTCTGCTAATATCTCTTTATTTGTTAGAATAATTAAAATATATATGAATACTCAAACCTTGGTTAAATCAAGGTACATATAGTGACAAATTGCAATAGCAGTAGCAATAAGGCAAAAATTGAAAGATGGAAGAGATTTGAAAGGCAAGCCTCAAATTAAATCTCAATCTCTCTCTCCTTTGAAGAAATCACAGAGTTGATCTCTCCATCCTAGATGACTCCAAACTGCTTTAATTTACATTAAAGCTCTCCCATATGCAACAACACACCAAAGTCATTCACGGGACCTTTTGCTGAGCCAGGGAGGGAAAGCAGGGGAAAGGCACAATAGCACCTACCTTCTCCCCAGATGATCCAACATTGATCCCAGCCGCTCAGTTTGTGTGGCCACACAACCAGCACTGCAGCAAGCTGTGTGGCATTCTAGGAACCAGGAAAATGCATCCTGGCCTCCAGATACCCCACAATGCACTGTGCAGGAGTGCAGTACATTGAGGGATCCCCCTCTGAGTTGAGAGCTCTAGGCAACCAGCTCTGTGTCTGCTCAGGCTGCCCGAGCATACACATGACTACGTATCTGGGGAAAAGGGCATGCTCACACTTTTTACCAAGGTAAAAGATCAGGTTAAATTCCAGGGCTACCCAGGTAGGCAGCACTGATATTGGCCTCAATTCCAGCACTTCACATGAGCAACCCTACCCATGCTCCACATGCATTGCATTATGGGATTTTTGGAGGCCAGGATGATTTCCCCCAGCCTCCAGTATGCCACAACTCTCACCGCAATGGCTATCATGTGCATGATGGAGCACTTATGGGATCAAGAAGAAGTTTTGAGGGAAGGGAGGTATACTCCTGCCTTTTTCTTCCCAGTCCTCCCAAATCACCATGGATTTCAGTCCTGCAAACGACTTTACTATTCTCTAACATTCTAATATCTACTTTGAAGCAGGAATAGGTGTCTCTGAATTTTATTGGAACAGGAGCTTTGGAGGAAGGAGTGTTTATGCTTTATTTTAACAGAATTGCCCCTCCCTGGCACTAACAATAGCTTTTAAGGGCCAATGTTTATCATGAGGAAATATCAGAAATATTTCCCAGCATTGCTGCTCTGATTAAATTCTTCCTTTATTTCATTTTTTAGTGAAAATGAAAATATCAGGACACAGCACCACAGATCTCCCATATAACATGTTTTTTGGGTCGCTCCCCACTTCCGAGATGAGGGATGGGAAAGTGTGAAATCCTAAACCTAATGAGGAGATCAGGAAGTGTGTGCACTGAGCACTTATCTTGTCAGGAAGCTTTGCAAACACGTGTAGTGCTTCAAAATCCTGAAAAGTGTGTTTGACTAAAAAACCATGTAGCATGAGCTATTTGCACTACATGCTTATTCCTCGGGAAACAATGCTTCTTTTTTGATTCCGTCAACTCCATCAAAACATTTTATCCTCAGATGCCAGTACTGGGCAGTTTCCAGTTTAACCCCTAAAACCATGGTTAAATGCTTCGACTGAGCATGATCAAATTGAAAATGATCTCCAGATTCTACAACAGAAAGAGCTACTTTTTTGCAAAAAGACATGCAATGTTATAACATTAAATCGCAGCAATAAAATTTGAAACAAGGCATCTGAAATGTTAACAGCACCCTGCTGACAATGTAGGGACTGTGGTGTCACAACACAGGAATTATGGAAGCACACATAGCACATATGTTGTGACACAGTGATAGGGGCTAATCTGGAAAGTGCCCTGGTTCCTCCAGGGCCCTCATCAAATACCTCTGCATCCCATTTCCAAGAGGAAGTGCCATTCTACTTTTGTTACATATTGTATGTTTTATTTTCATAAAATAAATTTATTCTTAAAACTAAATTTGTCTTCATGAACACTCTGAAAGGGCAGTTTTGGAGAATGAATTTACAAATATTTTTTAACTACTGCAACTTTTTAAAAAACATGAAAATCACTGTGAAGAAAATTCAGTTCACAAACTACATATTAAATTATTATTATTATTAAATTATTATTTTATTATTAAAACAATAGTATTGGATTTATGAACTACTCTTTGGGTAAAACTAGAACATGTATGTGGCAGTGTTTATTTCTATAATTCCAAACAAGCTCACAAAGAAATTGAGATATGACAGATTTTTTTTGTTTAAAATTCAGTTAAAAGTTTAAGTAGGGGGGATTGTGAGAGAGTTTGTTTGCATCTATAAATAAAGTGATATTTTCAGGGGAAACAGAACATTTTCCCCAGGAATAAAGATATTTTTATGTAGACCGAAGAGCTGTGTCCCTCCCTTTTTTTTCCCCATTGAATAGCAGCTTTCCTCCCCAACTTTTCCTCCCCTTGTGATCTTAAATCAAAAGGTCCTCATAGAAGTCCCCTCAGTTTCCACACTGATGTTCCATGTTACATTATGGGGTTCTCTTTTACAAACACAAGACTCAGAACTGGTTTCACAGCTGTTTTGTTCATGAACATAAGTTTCCCTGACAACTTTAAAAACAAGTTCCCATGTGGAGCAAAAGGTAGGCAACAAAACTGGGAGATTCTTATGATCAGCTTACAACATGTCTGACAGCTTTTCTCAAGGCTTGTTTAATGTCCTTATTTCTCAGATTGTACACAGAAGGATTTACCAGTGGAGTCAAGACAGTGTAGATGACAGAGAAAGCCTTATTAAGTTCCTGAAGTGAACTTGTTTTTTGGTAAACCATACACAATCACTATGGTCCCATAAAAGAGTGTAACCACAATGAGATGTGATGAGCAAGTAGAAAATGCCTTCTTCCTCCCAACAGAAGATGGAATTCTTAGAACGGTTCCTATGATGTAACCATAAGAGGAATGGGTTAAAAGAAAAGGTGGCAATCCAACTAGGAATGACACAATGAATATCAGCAGCTGGATCTTGAAGCTATCACAGAAGAAATGGTCAATCACATTGGGTCCACAGAACATTAACTGTGTCATGAAATAAGTAGTTAAAGAGTCAACCAGAAATCCAATGAGCCAAGAACCAATTGCGAGTTGTAGGCAGGATCTGATCTCCATTAGTGTTGCATAATGCAATGGCTTACATATTGCTAGATACCTATCATATGACATGACAGCAAGGAGATAGAATTCTGCAGTAGCCAAGCCCCCAAAGAAATATAACTGCATAAAGCATGACTTCACTGGCATAGATCTATAGTAAAGTTATGGTATGAAAAACTTTCTTTTCTAATTTCCCCCCAGACCTGAAAACATCTCTTTTCTTTGCCACTTTAAAGTACTGTATATCTGATCATGAACATTATTTTACTTTCTTACCCTTTTCTTTTAGAGACAATGAAAAAGTCTGTCCATAGAGGCAACACTTAGTTGTTTAATTTATAGTGGTTTGTGTTCCAGGTGACTTATTCTCAGTTGTCTAGAGAATAAGTCAGCAGTAGAAGCACACAAAGAATCATTAACTCCCTGGGCTATACTTCTGCTAATGAATTAGCATAAAATTAACTCAGTGTAGGTACATTAGAATGACAGAATAGTTACTGGATCTTGACGCATTGCTCAGGGACTCAAATAATGTGATTCTGCCCCCACAAAGCCCCTCATGTTTACAGGTATTTGTATATCTGCCACACATTACATTGTACATGGTAGTCTGATTGAGGAACACGTTTATCACTTTTTGATATACTAGTTGAAGGCCCAGCAAAAATTATAAACAGAATGAATGGGTTTTGTTATTGTTACATGTGACCTTTCTTCCTTTCCACATACATTAGTCTCCTTTCTCTCCCTTCTGCCTCTCTTCCATTCTGTGCACCTGTAGAAGGCCCCTCTTCACCTCTCCTCCTTTCCTCATCCATCCTTCTTTTTCCTTCTCCAGGAAAACTTCAATTGAGTGGCCGCATTCACTGTTTCCCTCCAGAGATGCTGGTGTCAGTGAGAGGTGCCAATGCCATGAGGGTTGCCAATGCAGCCCTGCCATTTGCTCTCACTGCCTCCACCCATTGCCAGACTGCCTGCTTGCTCACCCACCACTCTATAGCCCCCACTAGCTAATGGAAAATAAACCACCTGCTTTGCCCCTCTGCTGGCCAGCTGATGCAATATTGCCACCTGGCATGAGCATGGTATTGC
Source organism: Hemicordylus capensis (assembly GCF_027244095.1). Taxonomy (NCBI): domain Eukaryota; kingdom Metazoa; phylum Chordata; class Lepidosauria; order Squamata; family Cordylidae; genus Hemicordylus; species Hemicordylus capensis. The sequence goes on along the minus strand of NC_069662.1, from coordinate 30,208,144 downwards.
ATTAGCCTTCCAGTGCAAAGCAGGTGGCTGACACCAACAGCTAGCAAGGGACAAAAAGCAGCTGGCAGGTTAGCTAGCAAGCAGTGGAGGCAGCAGCTAACTAAGCAAAGAGGCACGTTTAAAAGTGATGATTCTCTTTATTTAGCGGGGAAAGAGCAACTGGGCCTATTCCTCCCCAGCACAGCATCCCTCCAGTGCTGTTGCTGGTTATGTTTTTTCCTAATGTTTCTTTTTTAGATTGTGAGCCCTTTGGGGACATGGAACCATTTTATGTATGTATGTCTGTCTGTCTGTCTGTCTGTCTGTCTGTCTGTCTATGTAAACCACTTTGGGAACTTTTGTTGAAAAGTGGTATATGGCAGCAAATTGTAGGTCCAGCAAGTGGTGAGGGAGATGAGTGGGCATGTGGGTTTGGTAAGTGGGAAGGCAGTGATGGTGGTGGTGGCAGTGGCACTAGTAGCAGCCAAAAATTCAGTTACTTTGGCACCACAAAATAAGAGGGGAACAGTCAAGTCTTGAATATGGATTGACTTCAGGACAGATAGGTAATTTTGTGTCCTCCTGTCTAAACCTACTGTTGTATTCTATTAACTATCTTTTACGTTATGTTGTTTAGAAGTTTGTCTGACAGGAGATCCCAGTGGCCTTTGGCTGGGTTTATGGGAGTTGAAGTCCAATAATATCTAGGGACCCAACGTTGAGAATCCTTGCTGTAGTGTGTGTGTGTGTGTGTGTGTGTGTGTGTGTGTTTGGGGGGTGGAGTCAGAAAGGAAAAGGGAGGGAAAGGGAAAGGAGAAAATGGAAATGTTTCTGAATAAACTCTTAGTTAATCTATATAAGATTATTTTGTGTTTGTCAGAGATTCAGCTATAATACCTACTCTACTGATCCTTGAGTTCAATAAATGTCAAATAAATAAATAAATAAATAAATAAATAAATAAATAAAAAAAATTTAATTACACACACACAGAAGACATCCTTAAAAATGAAAACAAGACACTGTATTCATAGAAAAATGCTGACAATGCAGAAGCATCTTTGATATAGCATTTTTTATCTCCTTGTTTCTCATGCTGTAGATCACTGGATTCAGCATGGGTGGAAGTATGGAATATATCAGAGTAATAGACAAATCAAGATACGATCGGGTGTTAGAGGTGGGCCTAAGGTAAGCAAAGCTTCCAGAAAATAAAAATGTGGAAAAGACAATGAGATGGGGAAGGCAGGTAGAGAAGGCCTTTTGCCTTCCCTGCGTAGAGGGGATTCTCAGCACAGCAGTGAAAATGTGGACATAAGTTACAATGATGAAGATAAAGCAACCTAAACCAATGAGAACGCTTAACACAACAACTCCAATTTCAATTAGGTATAAGTCAGAACAAGCAAGCTTAAGTAACTGTGGGATTTCACAGAAGAACTGGTTGACAACATTGGAACAGAAAGGGATTGCAAATGTGCCACTAGTATGTAACACTCCATAGAGAAGGCCTGCAAACCACACACTAGCAACCATTTGGATGCAGGCCTGCTTGTTCATTACCATTTCATATTGCAATGGATTGCAAATGGCAACATAACGATCATATGCCATGACGGTAAGAAGGAAGAAATCAGATGCTATAAAGAAGAAAAAGAAGAGGACTTGAGCAACACATCCAGAGTAAGAAATGTGCCTGGTATTCATGAGGGAATTAGACATGGATTTAGGGATAATGACAGAAATAGAACCAATATCTTGCATGGCCAAATTCATCAGAAAGAAGTACATGGGTGTGTGCAGGTGACGGTCAAGAGCGATTGCAGAAATAATGAGAAGGTTGCCAGACACAATTCCTAAATACAAGACCAGGAACACAGTGAAAAATAGCATCTGCAGTTCTCGAACTTCTGATAAATCCAGGAGCAGAAATTCAGACATGAAGGTTTTGTTGAACATTTTCCACCCTGTGGTTGCATGATGCCTATACAAGGAAACACAAAGAATACTGACTACAATTAGAGCCTGGTTTTATTCAAAAATTATCCACAGCAGTTGATCATTATTTACAATTAACAAATCTGTGTTGTTTGACCCGCTGTTCAGAGGTTTTACATATATTACTGCTGCACAGCCTGCTTGCCTAGAGATATCATTAGTGTAGGCAGGTGTATGCAGACCTCAGGAAATAATAACCACTGTAATATCTGCTTTGGTCCCTTAAAAAGGATTATTTGTGATACTAGTTTTTTCTATTTAATTTTTTTCCTAGTCCACTGAAGCTGTGATCTTATGCACAATAAATCCCATTGAACACAGTAGAATATATACCTAGGTGTAAGCCCTATTATTATGAACCAGAAGAATAGGGTTTACTCCTAGGTATACAATCATAAAGCAATGCACCTAATTCTGTGCTTTTTAATTTATTTTTGTACTTTCAAAGTCTCTCATTGCAGTGGTGCATCCTTGCTCTGTAAATTGTTATTGTCATTTATGTAGCAATAGAGAAGTGGCAAACAAGAAAATTATTTTTCCCCCAAAGCTGATACAAATTTTCAGGTTACTCCCCCCCCCCCTGTATCCCAAGACAAAGAAGATACCAATTTTCATGTTATATATTTATTTTTTATTTATTTTATTGAATTTCTGTACCACCTGATATAGACCTCTCTAGGCGGTTTTCAACTTTACGTTGATACTCAACCAAATACATTTTTAATGTCAATACAAAATACTAATAAATATTTTAAATGCTATATTATTTTGAAAGAAACATTAATTTAATGTCTAGTCTGTTACTTGGGAATCAAATTACATGCCACCGATCTATGGCCACGCACAGGTATGATATACCACTGGGTCTGTCATGTGGGTTAAGAGACTTTTAAATGTGGCTGTAGAAGATATAGAACTACCATGTGGAAGCTTTTTGTTTTTGTCAGTATGGCAACTTTATGTCCACATTATATATAAAGAGGCCCCTGGAAAGTTCTAAGTTTAATGCTGCAGTTTTGTTATATATAACTTACTAATTTAATTTTCATTTCCCCCCCTAACCTGATCATTGCTTCTCTTTGCCACTTTCAAGTACTGTATATCTGACCATGAAAATTTGCTTTCTTACCTTTTTCTTTTAGACAATGAAAAAGTGTGTCCATAGAGGCAATAAGTTGTCATTTAATTTATACACGTTTTGTGTTCCATGTGACTTATTCTCAAGTGTCTAGAGAATAAGTCAGCAGTACAAGCACCCAAAGAATAATTAACTCCCTGGTTTATACTTCTGCTAATGTAATAAAATTAAGTCAGTGGTAGGTACATTAGAGTGAGAGAACAGGTACTGGATCTTGGCTCATTGCTCAGGGACACAAATCATGTGATTCTGCCACCACAGAACCCCTCATGTATATGGGAGTTTTCATGGAGCATTTCTGCCACACAATACATTATACATGGTACTGTGATGGGGGTCATGTTTATCAAATATTGATATACTATTTGAATGCACACAAAAATGATGGACAGCATGAGGGGGAACAGATTTCATTTGTATGTGTTACCTTTCTCCTTCCCTTCCCTTCCTCTTCCCTTATCCCTCTCTCTATTTTTTTCATTCTGTGTGCCTGGAGAAGTCCTCTCCTCCTCCTCCTATCCTAATCAACCCTTCCTTCTCTTCATCCTGTTCCCTTCTTCTGTCCATCCCTCCTGATGCTCCCCTTCTTCACTCCAGCCCCCTTTCTTCCAGAGTTCTCTTACATTTATTTATTTCCGTCTTCTTTCTTTTCATTCTTCAACCCCCTCACTTTCCATATCTGCATTTCCTTTGCCTTTGTTCTCTATTGCAGACCAGTACCCCACTTTTCTGTCTCACAATGGAATCTGGTCTCATAATGGGTGAATAAAATACTGAAAGCATCATACTCAGATCATGTGAGCAGCCAGAGTCTGGACACCAGAAGACAGAGATGGCATTGGAGATAAGGAAAGACATGACCGTTAGGTAGATCACATAATGTGGATGAGAATTTTTGTTTATTTCATGCACTAAGTTCAGTCTAAACTAAAAGAATTATATACATTTGACACCTGAAAAATCATCTGCATTCCAAAAGTTCAGACAGTGAGACTCCAGTCGCTTGATTTCTCATGCTGTAGATCACTGGGTTCATCATGGGTGGCAACATGGCATATAGGACAGCAATAATCAGAACCAGATCTTTGGGAGCCTTGCCAGGTGGACATATGTAGGCAAGAATACCAGTGCAGATAAACAAGGTGACAATAATGGAGAGGAGAGCTGGTCTTGTGGTAGCAAGCATGACTTGTCCCCTTAGCTAAGCAGGGTCCACCCTGGTTGCATATGAAAGGGAGACTAGAAGTGTAAGCATTGTAAGATATTCCCTTCAGGTGATGGAGCCGCCCTGGGAAATCTATAGTTCCCAAATATCAGAGAATTCCAGAAGAAGGAAAGAGTGGTTTAGTGGTTTGGATCAGTATTGTTCCTATTAGAGGAAGCAGGAGAGAGAGAATGGAAATTACTTATTGGAGATTAGCCTCTTTCATATATTTTTGTAGGTTTAATAAGAATTTAAATTTAAGACATTGATGACTGCAGTGTGAAGGATGGCTTGCATATATCATGGGGTCAGCTAGGATGGAATATTGATATTATAGCAGATACAACGCTTTCCAAGGAATCAGCTCACACATTGATACTACCTCAGATGTAATTTTTCCATGCAGTCAGCTGACACTTAGATATTACCTCAAATGGGCTTTCCATAGAGTCAATTCGCACATTGATATTATGTATGTATGTATTACATTTCTATACCACCACGTGCCATTATCTCATGGCACTTTACAATGTGAACAGTAAAACCAGAATTAAAACCAAATCAAAACCAAATCAAAACAATTTAAAACAGCAGAACAACAATAAAAACCAACTTACAGCTTATAAAAGGCTTTGTGAAATAAATGTGTCTTGAGCACTCTTTTAAAACCTGCTAGATGGGGAAGTTCTTACAACAGGACATTTCTTCCAAAGCCTTGGGGTAGCTATAAAAATGGCCCAACCCTGTGTCACCACCAGATGATCTGGGGGCAGCTGTAGGCAGACCTCTCACAAAGATCTTAATAGATCTTCAGTTTGCCCCAGATACCAACCTGGCTGCCACATTTTGTACCAATAGCAGTTTCTGGATTACTTACAAATGTAGCCCACATAGAGTGCATTGCAGTAGTCAAGTCTGGAGGTTACCAGCAAGTGTACTACTGTTTTTAGGCCAATCTCCAAAAAATGGTTGTAGTTGGTGTAACAGTCTAAGCTGATTAAATGTACCCTTGCCACTGCATCAACCTGAGGAACCAGAGAGAGGCCTGGGTCAAGAAGTACTCCTAGACCATGTACCTGTTCCTTCTGAGGGAGTGTAACCTCTTCCAGGATAGGCCAGTCTAACCCATCTTCTGACACCCCCCCTCACATCCCCTGAATTATGACCCCCCTCCATCTTACTTGGATTCAGTCTCAATTTGTTCTCCCTCATCCAGCCCATTACCGCATGCAGGTGGGCATTAAGGGAAGTTATGACATTCCCTGATGAAGATGACATGGAGAAATCGATTTGGGTGCTATCAGCATACTGGTAATGCCCAGCACCAAATCTCCTGATGATCTCCCCCAATGTTTCCATGTAGATGTTAAAAAGCATAGGAGATAGTATGGAGCCCTGTGGGGTGCCAAACAAAACCTCCCATTTAGTTTTCAAGAGGTACCATCTGAAATCTCCCAGAGATATAGGAGAGGAACCACTGAAAAAAAAGGGGGGGCTCCCCCACCCAACCCCCCAGACAATCCAGAAGGTACCATGGTTGATGGCATTGAAACCTGCTGAGGGATCCAAAAGGACCAGCAGAGTCACACTCCCTCTGTCAATTCCCAGTTGGAGATCATCCATCATGCCTTCCAAGGCAGTCTTAACCCCATAGGCCACCCTAAAGTCGGTTTGAAATGGGTCCAGATAATCTGTTTCCTACAAGATTGCCTGGAGCTGGGAGGCTATCACCCTCTCAATCACCTTGCCCATAGGAACATAGATAGCTGCCATATACTGAGTCACACTATTGGTCTATCTAGTCTCACAGACTGGAAGCGGCTTCTCCAAGGTTGCAGGCAGGAATCTCTCTCAGCCCTATCTTGGAGAAGCCGGGGGGAACATAAAATCTTCTGCACTTCCCAGAGCGGCTCCACCCCCTGAGGGCAATATCTTATGGTGATTGCACATCTAGTCTCCCATTCATATGCAACCAGGGCACACCCTGCTTAGCTAAGGGGACAAGTCATGCTTGCTACCACAGAGACTGGCCTATAATTGCTTAGCTCTGAGGAATCTAATGTAGGCTTCTTCAAAAGCGGTCTTATAATAACCTCCTTGAGACAAGGAGGCATCCTGCCTCCCCTCAGAGATGCATTTAACAAGGTATGTTAACAAGGAAATCTCCCTAAATGCCTGCCTGGAAGCAGTAATGGGCTGGATCAGGGAGAATAAACTGAAGCTGAATCCAGATAAGACGGAGGTACTTATTGTGTGAGTTCAGAACTCCAGAGAAGATTTTGATCTACCTGTTCTGGATGGGGTCACACTTCCCCAAAAGGAACAGGTCTGCAGTCTGGGAGTACTCCTGGATCCACACCTCTCCTTGGTTTCTCAGGATGAGGCGGTGGCCAGGGGTGCTTTCTATCAGCTTCGGCTGATGCACCAGCTGCATCCCTTTCTCGAGATCAATGATCTCAAAACAGTGATACATTTCTTCTCCAGACTTGACTTCTGTAATGCACTCTACATAGGGCTGCCTTTGTACGTAGTCCGGAAACTTCAGTTGATTCAGAATGCGTCAGCCAGGTTGGTCTCTGGGTCATCTTGGAGAAACCACATTACTCCTTTGCTGATGGAGTTACACTGGCTGCCGATAGGTTTCTGAGCAAAATACAAAGTGCTAGTTATAACTTATAAAGCCCTAAATGGCTTAGGTCCTGGGTATTTAAGAGAGCCTCTTCTTCGCTGTGAACACCACCATCCATTGAGGTCATCTGAGGAGGTCCATCTCCAGTTACCGCCAACTCGTTTGGTGGTCACACAGAGACGGGCCTTCTTGGCTACTGCCCCGAGATTGTGGAATGCGCTTCCTGCTGAGTTACGATCCTCCTCATCTCTGGCTATTTTTAAAAAACATTTGAAAAGCCATTTTTTACCCAAGCCTTCTCAGGTTTTTTAAATACTGTTTGTTAATTTTATGGTTTTAAAATTATTGTATTGTTTTAACTTTTATATGTGTTATATGTTGAACTGTTTTAACTTTTATATGTGTTGTAATTGTTGTTAGCCACCCAGAGATGTAAGTTTTGGTGCGGTATAAATTAATTAAATAAGTAAGTAAGTAAAGTAAGTAAGTAAGTAAGTAAATAAATAAATAAATAAATATAATAGCCTCCCTACCAGATGATATCAGTCATGGGCAAGAGTTGAGGGAACAGGCAGTAAATTGCACTGCTCCAAGCAACCTGTCCACATCTTCAGGAGTCACAAATTGAAACTGAGCTAATCTAACCATACAAGAGGATTTTCTGAACACTTCACCACTAGACTCTGACACCATAAAGGTATCCAGATGGGCCTAAATGCAAGAAATTTTATCTGCAAATAACTCAATAAAAGCATCACAGCAAGCTACTGAAGGATCCAAGCTGGAATTGATGGAAGAAGGACCTTGGGATTGTTCCTTCACAACCTTAGATGACTCTGCTGGATGGAAACTTGTAGATGCAATACAAGCAGCAAAGAACTGTTTCTTTGCTGTCTGTATTGCCAGAGCATAGATCTCTAAATGTGCTCCATATCATAACCTGTCACATTCAAATCGAGTCTTTCTCCACTTGTGCTCTAGTCACTTGCCACGTCAGTAAAGTCTTGTCACTTTAGCTCCTGCAGTCCTTCCATATACCATGGAACTAGTTTTGAAGCAGGTTGGAGAGCATGTGTATGTCCAATTATGTCTACTGCCCTAGTGAATTCCCTATTCCAGGTCTCAACCAGGGCATCAACAAAATCATTGGATGAGCCAACTATAAACCCTTCCAAGACTTCTTCGAATCCAATTGGATCCAATAACCTTCTCAGGCAGACCATCTTAATAGGTCCTTCACCTCTGCAGAGGTGATTTGTGGAAGCAAGCTGAACCTTAACCAGAAGATAGTCTGTCCATGACAATGGAGAAACCCACAGGATTCCCTGCCCACAGAACACTGCTCCAATCAAAACAAAAGACCAAATCAAGTGTTTGACCAGTGGTACGTGTAGGTCCCAAGACCATTTGGGATAGGCCCATAGTTGTCATGGTCACTATGAACTCCTGAGCTGAACCTAATATTAACTCAGATATAGTGTTTTACATGGAATCAGCTCACACATTAAGCTGCTTTTCATAAGGTATACAGTACAGAAATCTAATGCAGTAAAAAAAAATCACACAAGAAAAGACTATTGATAAACAGTAAATTCTTACATAGAATAAAATCAAATCAGAATCAAATAAAAAAAATAAAAAAATAAAAACCCAAGATAGCAAACATGGTTCTTATTTAATTATGAAAGACTTCTGTGGACTACCAGTAAGCTGGGTACAGATCTAGTTATTGGATTCATTTTTAGTTTAAAAAATATTGTATCGGGTAGTGCCCTTATTAGTGATCAGTGAAAACGATACAATGCAAAATGCTGACAATAGGGGCTGGATCAATCCGGATCCCATTATTGTGATTCTGCACATATCCCTACTTTTAGAAGATTATAATCTTCCAAAAAGCTTTTGTGCAAAAGTAACCTCTACCATATATGCCCCCAATCCATCCAGTCTCCTACACCTCCAGGATTTTGAGTCAACTGGAACTTTGTTGTTAGGGCATATATTTTCTGTAATGTTTGTGGGACTAAATACTACCGATAAAGCAGCTTTTAAAAGTGTATTTCCCTTGTGTTTTTGTTTTATACCAAGAAATATAGACCTGATAAATAAATATATATGCAGACTTTCATATTCATTCCAGATTTAAACTTACTCTGTAAGTCTGACAGAGTAAATAGGGATTTAAAACATCAATTAATTGGTTTAGTTCCCTTATATTGCCATGGCAAGTATTTCAAAGGTGTGTGTATGTAACTCAAGTAGTTCAGTCTTTAGCCAAACATTGGTATGTGTTTCAGCAAACTATGCTATCACAAAGGATAACAGTGAGGCAGAATAATATAAATATAATATAAACAGATATTAGGTAGGGGTGATCCATAAATGCTTCATTTTCATAAATGCTTTATTTTCTTATTAGCTTCATTTCAGAAAATTATAGTTCAAAAAAATGTCAGTATAAAATGAGTCCTATTTTGAACAATAAGGCAGAGAAAAATTATGACTATCTTTTTAATTAATCTCCTAGGGAAATAAGAAGGAAACTCAGTACAAATGATTATTTCTTTCCAACTAAATTTAATAAGCAAAACATGCAGTTTTCATGGCTAGAATTAGATGAACAAATCTCAGTGAACTTTTAACCTGAACTGAACTTTCCATCCATTGAGGATTCTAACTATCAAATGTTAACTATAACTGCCTTACATGTTTTGATCTCTACTACATTTATTTATTTCTCTCAGGAGAAATCAAAGAAAACATAATGCACATAAGTTAACGTTCAAGAGATTATCATGCTCACCAATCAATATAATGAACTCTAACAATACAGAGAGTTTGCCAGGTGTTTCTAAACTCAGTTAAAAATATGTAATTGTTTCTCTAGGGAGAATCTTGCATCTTTGCATTTAGCTCAATAATGCTAAAGTTTAAAATAATGAAGAGAACAGACTTTTAAAAAGAAATTTAATGTTGGTAGCAATGAGAAAAGCTTAGTGAAATACTCTAATTGTTAGATACCATGTTTCAGGAAAATAATGATATCACATATCCTTTAGATTCCAGGATGTTTGTAAGAGTCGCAGATTGTGCTTTTCACAAACTGCATCAGATTTTTCTTCCCAATAATCTCCCTTGGGTGATATTTCAGTATGTCAGGAGCAAACCTTAACTGAATAAGTAATAACAATAGAGCTGGACTAAATCTCGCCTCACATTTTCTCCACCAGTGTCAAAATGGTTGGAAATGGGGGAGGGGAGATTTTCGTGAGTGAAGGAAACAAACACATTTTTAAGTTTGCTGGTGGGGTTTACCTAAGACAGGGCCTTTCTTGGTTTTGTTAGAAGCATCACTTGTTTACTGGGCACCACTGTTTTCTTTCTTAGAATGAACTGCAGAATGAAGCAACATCATGAACCAGTGTTATGAAGTTGCTTTCTCCCACAGTGCATTTTGGGAAAGAAAATTGCACTGCCGGAAAGACAAGAGGCATTTCTACACTTGTTCCCTGAAATTGTGATGGCTTTTTAAAAGTGCATGCCATCCTGCTGCCTATCAGTCTTCTTGCCTAACATGACCAACTTGGTATTGAAGACTCCTTGTTGTTGGGGACCTCAGCATCTGTCATAGTAAGATCGCTTCCTCACAACTTTAAGACCAGCATTGACCACTGCCTCTCCACCTTAACCTGTGTTGTAGTTTCAGTGAAAATTTCAGGTTAGGCAAGAAGACTGATAGGCAGCAGGATGGCATACACTTTTAAAAAGCCATCACAATTTCAGGCAACAAGATGCTACAGAGGAAAGAGGCTTTGGGAGGTGCATTTTAATGCTGCTCTGCCGCCTCCCAATTGGGTGAGCACTAACACATGATTGCCCTAGGCAAGATGGTGGCCACATGTGTTCTGTCTTTCCCTGGGTTGGGCACAACCCTGCCCCCTCCAAGTGACAGTTCTCTCAATGAATCCCTATGAAGAACTTATATAGCAACCATGAATCTACATTGTGTTTGGACTGACCTTTGGCTCTTGCCCTTCAGCAAGAGCCCTTGGTCAAGGCCCCGGCAATATATAACAGTAACCTGGAAAAGAGAGGGTGGAGAGCACAAGCTCACTCAAATGGCTTCCAGGTGTTACAGCAAGGCATGCCCCACCCTGCTGAGCTCTCTCCAAATATAATCAAGTTATTGAGTGATTGCACATGCCATGGCAGTAAGTAAGTTTCTGCCAACGGCCAATTTATGGCAAGTGCAAACTATGTGCTAGTCCCTAGGCTTCTGAAGTGCAGGGTCTGGCATGGCAATTTAGTAGTGCCCACGTTGCATTAATCATGATGTCAGCCACTGATGGGATATTCAAAATTATGTGTTACTTTTTTGTTGTTAAATGAGTGCTCTCTAAAACTGAAAAATGCATTTTTAACAGGATGTGTTTTAAAAATATGTTGTGTTATTGTAATTATATACACACACACACACACACACACACACACACACACAATTACAGCTCAGTACTTCATCTGCAACCCCTCCCCCCCAAAAAACCACCTGAATAATCCTCCTCCCGCAATGCAACCTCCCTTTATGCTGCCTTTATTTAACAGAAGGCAGCATTCGATTCCATCTCACATGTCAAACTATGGGAGAAGTTGGAAGCCTCCTTCATTGACTTGCATCTGCTATATTTAATTCACACCCTGAATGCAGACACATTACTTAAGGTAAGGTGCAACCCCCAAGGCCACCTTTCAAGACCAGTCTCAACCCAGAAGGCGTCAAGCAAGGATGCATACTGTCCCTGCTCCTATTCAATTTCTTCATTAACACAATGGTGGGCCAGTTGACAACCTGAATTTTCACCCTCCTAAACTTGCTCTGCTATACACAGATGATGCAGCAATCCTCATGACCTTAGAAGAGCACTGAGGACCCTAACACAGTACTGTAAGACCTCTTGGAAATTAACTACCATAAAACAAAAATCATGGTCTTCTCCAAAAGGCCACAAATCCACACTTGGTGGCTAGATAGACACACATTTGAGTAGGTCCCGTGTTTTAAATATTTGGGGTTTGTTTTTCACTCTGGCAGCTTTAGGAAAGTCCATGGGGAACATGTGGCTCTAAATGCCCAGAGAAGCTCCTCCACCATCATCAAATTCCTGCATACAAGAGGAGGCCATTATATACCCAGAATGCTTGGTCTGTTCATTGCCAGATCACTAGCCCAGCTTCTCTATGGTGCCCAGCTGGGTCCCTTCCACAGCTTTCCTCCACTGGAATGCATGCAATCCAATTCCTGCAGGTAGTCCTCCAAGTACTAAGATGTGTCTAACGCCCCTCTGTGATTGGAGACAGGCCTGATCAAAGTGGAGGCCACGGTGTAGGTGGCCATTCTCAGCTATTGGTTCAAACTATCCTTTCTCCTCATTGGTCTTGATCCCTTCACTTTATGTGATGACTACCAATCTAAATGGAAATGGTCAATTGAGATGAAAATAGCATCCTTGGCTCTCTCCCCCTTGATTCTACTTAACATGGGCTACAATCAGGCCAAAGCCTCTATCAGATTATAATGGACATAGAGCACTAAACTGATCTAAGGGGTCCCCAAAAATTCCATCAGTGAAGGTCTTACATATTTACCCTCCCCAGCGGCCTACCTTTCTCAAGTGGAAGTCTCAAAGCAGGAGGGCATTCACCTTGGCACATTGTCATGCCCTCCCACCCTCCCTTCAGCTGTGCTTGAAGGCTGTTTCAGAAATATCCTACTCGCAGAATGACAATGCCCCTGTGGTTCCGGGCAGATTGAAACAATTAAACATGTCCTACTTCACTGTTTGTATTATGGAGACAGTCATTCCTTCTTCATTCACCCATTGCTAGGCACGTACCTAGGTTCTTTGAGCCATATCTATGTTTCAGTGATGCTCTCAGACTTCATGCCTGCTATTACAGTGTTGACAGATTCTGTGCGGCAGCATCAAGAATCCATCGGACTCTGGTAGGCAGTGGGTCCAATCAGCTTTAGTCTGTCCTCCAGCTTGGCTCCTATGTGCTACAATGCACTCATCCAACACAGTGTACCACCTGAAAGATATGTGCTTTTCTCACCTTTTTGCGCTGCAGCCTCACACTTTTTCTATATAGCTATATAGTCCCACTGCAATGTGGATTTATCACTTAGACTTTTATGCAATCACGCCTTTTTGTTGTTTTTATCCCTTTTTATGCCTTTTATAACTTTTATGCCTTTTAAATGCTATTTTATGTCCTTTTATGCTTTTAAATGCTTTTTAAGGTTTCCTTATGCCTTTTCATGTATCGCTATGTACTATACACTGCACTGTATAATCACCTCCTGTACTTTATGCTTGTCTATGACCATACTATAGATGATTGATTGACTGATTGATTGATTGAATACAAATACAGAAATATAAATCCTAAGAACAAAATATGATAATATATTTACAAATTCTCAGTGTTCAAACTAATATATCCCACCATCATGGATTTACCATAAATGTATAATAAAGAAACTGCTAAATTATTTTAGCTATTATTTGTAATCTACTATTAAATAAAGGAACCACATATCAAATAAAATGTTTTTTTAATGTTATTTTTTATTTAATATGAACTGTCAGGTTTTTCTAAGTTTTCCACAAACTGTACTTGATGTGCTGATTCTGAGACTGGTGGAATGTCAGTAGTTTTACATTTTGAGTTAATTATATTCAAGCTGCTAATAATAGGTTTTTAATTAAAAATCCACTGTATCCTTCAGAAATGTTCATTATATCACCAAGTAATTTTTTTTAATTTAAAGTTGTCTGATAAACATTAATTCCTTTTATAAAGCATAAAACACTTTTCCAATAACATTTTATAGTGGGACAACTCCTCCCTATGTGTTCAGAGAAAGTCTGTTTATCAGCTTTACATTTGGTAGACTGCATCATTTTCTCCACCTGTGTAGAATCAGGTACCATTGATAAAGGATGATAGGCAGCTAGGTAGATAGATAGATTCCCTGACACAAATAAGCTGCCAAGCTGCTTCTTTAAAAAAATTTTAAACAAACATATTCGGAAAGAGTGAATGTTTGGGTTTCAATACCTACAATGTTTCAGTGCTTCAAAGTATTATAGTATTTTTTTAAAGATTTCATTTGGAATTTTTTTTAAAAAAAAAAGTCTAAACTTACATAGAGTTTTACCTTACTTCCTAACCCATCTGTACACAGCTGCTTAATTGCATTTAAAATTTGTGAAATTAGGGGTTTTTTCAGCGGCTGAAATTGGATTTGTAAGTGAAACAAAAAACAGTCTTGGAAGAATATCTCCAGTCTATCAGTTTCCACATACCTCCTTTGATGTCTTTGTTTCTCATGCTGTATATTATTGGATTCAGGAATGGTGGCACAACACAGTAGGCTACAGCAGCCACCAGATCCAACTGCGATGGAGTCCTATTGGTGGGTCGGAAGTAAGCAAAGACACCAAAGAAGTAAAACATGGATAGCACAATGAGATGTGGCAGGCAGGTAGAGAAAGCCTTTTGCCTTCCTTGTGCAGAGGGGATTCTCATGACTGCTTTGAAGATCTGCACATAAGTTATTAGAATGAAAAGGATGCAACCAAAATACAAACAACCAGTCAAGACAATAGCCCCAACTTCAATGAGATACATGTCAGAGCATGAGAGCATGAGCAATGTTGGAATCTCACAGAAGAACTGGTGAATGATGTTGGAGCAGAAAGGGCTTGCAAATGTGGCTCCAGCATATAATGTTGCTGTTAGAACTCCAAGCATCCATGCAAAGCCTGCCATTCCAATGCAGCTGCCTCTGTTGATCATCATTTCGTAATGCAATGGATAGCAAATGGCAACGTAACGGTCGTAGGCCATCACTGTCAGAAGGAGAAACTCAGATGCTCCAAAGAGAACAAAGAAAAATAATTGGGCTACACAATGAGAATACAAGATCCACCTTGTTTTCATTATGGAGTTAGCCATGACTTTGGGGATGGTGACTGAGATGTATCCAAGGTCAACAACAGATAGATTTAGAACAAAGAAATGCATTGGTTTATGGAGGTGCTCATTGAGAATTACTACAGCGATGATTAGAAGGTTCCACATCAGAGCTGTAAGATAGATGATAAGAAACACCACAAAGGGAATGTTCTGCAACTCCTGAACCTCAGGGAAACTCATGAGTAGAAAGTGTGTCACTATGCTGTTGTTGGCCATCTACTCAGAGAAGTCTCTTGTTGCTACTGGAAAGGAAAGGGAAAATAAAATAGTTATGAATTCAAACAGAAAATGAAGTTATACTACGTTGAACAGATGAAAACATAGGTTCTCCTATGTCTTACACATAAAAACAACAACTGAGAAGTATTATTCTCTTTATTCATTTTTTCAGGAAAAAATGTTGGCTATCCTCCATATATTTAAGAAAGGTTCTGGTACATTACCCTCCCTGGCATCTCCAAGCTAGGGCTGAGAGATTCCTGCCTGCAACCTTGGAAAAGCTGCTGCCAGTCTTTGTAGACAATACTGAGCTAAATGGACCTATGGTCTGCCTCAGTATATGACAGCTTCCTATGTTTCTATGTACTATTTATTTATTCCAGTTTAGTGATCTAAGAAGTTATGAACTGTAATGCTGTCCATATTTTTTCCTCTGCACAGATTTGTGTATGTGTATCTTTACGTACATACCTAGCTAGCTAGCTAGCTCCCTACCTAACTACCTATCATCAACCTAGCTATGAAGTAAGGCTTCATGCATGATGAAGGGGAAAGTCCTTGAAAGTTCATCCACATTAATCTGTTGGCTTTGAGATACCACAGATAGGCTGAAATGTGAAAGGATCCTACAGCCTCACAAAACAAAATTGATTAATTGATTGTTTTTACATTGTGTAAGAAAAAAATGATTTTTTTTCATCTTTTGTAAACAGCTCTGAACTATCTGGAAGTTGTTTAATTAAATAACGGACATCTTATTGACATTGTACATATATGAGAGAAAGGAGGGCCATGCACTTCTGCATGTGAAAGCAAGTTACTGTGGCAGTTTGATGCAAATAACAATATTAGAGAATGAGGCTTTAGTTCAGAAACTATGATACTGAAAAACAAAGAGTGATAAGGAAAGGATACATGCTTGCATTACTTTATTATTGTTTTCTCTGTGTTAACAGTTTTGGGAACTTTAGTCAAAAAGCGGTATATAAATATTTGTATGTATGTATTGCTTGGAAAAATATTTCATTAAATCAGCATTTGAGAGATGTGCTTGAAAGAAAATTGAGAATTACAGCTGGGGGTGAGAAGACATCAGATTAAGAAGACTTACACTTTTTCTTTATACATTTCTTCTATTAGCATTTTCTCTCTCCCTGCAGCTGCTTCTAGCATAATAGATACTTTCGGAAGAAACTATCCATTTATCCATTTGATACTGTATTATTTCTCTCTATATCACAAACCAAGGCGGCAATGACAATAATCTGTATTGGAAAGAAGCCTTATTCATATCCTGTATATTTGCCTAGTTAGGGAGTTACTGTATTCCCTGGAGGTCTGCAAAGCTCAGACAGCGAAGATGTTTTAAAAACCCCACAAACAATAGTTGCAATTTACACGTTAAACCAGTGTGGATATTGCCACTCAGGATTAAGTCCAAGATTGCCTTCTCTCTGGTTGGTTCCAAGACCAACTGTTCTAGGGCACAGTCATTTAGCGTATCTAGAAATCTGACCTCTTTGTCATGACCTGACTGTGAATTTACCCAGTCTATGTGTGGGTAATTGAAGTCATCCATTATTACAGCCCTGCCTCTCCTTGACACCTCCCTGATTTCCTACTGCAACTCCCAGTCACTGCCAGCGTTTTGATCCGGAGGGCGATAGCACGTCCCCAGTAGCACATTTCCTTTCAGGCCTTGTATTGTCCCCACAGGGTTTCTGTGGAGGACTCCAATCCTCCTAGGTTTTCTACCTTGTTAGATTCTATCCCGTCTTTAACATACAGTGCTACTCCACCTCCAAGGCACCCCTCCCTCTCCTTTCTATAGAGTTTATATCCAGGGATAACAGTGTCCCAATGGTTCTCACTGTTCCACCATGTTTCTGTTATGCCTACTATATCTATTTCATCATGTAAAACTGCAAAATAAACATTATTATTATTACTACTACTACTACTACTAAAGTTTATGTTGCAGTTTTACATATGGAAGTTTAATAATAATAATAATAATAATAATAATAATAATAATAATAATAATAAAGTTTATGTTGCAGATTTACATCCCACAGTTACTCGGGCATTGGTGCCACCTTGCTTCCCTTTCTTTTTAACATCAAAATAAAACCACTTTTTCATATCATGAAATATATTTTCATTAGTGGTTGGCACTGCTTAACCTTTAGAGATGTGGCTAACCTTTTAGGGTTGTACATCAGAACTAACCATTGGATTAGATTCGGTCTGACTAGAGCCAATCAGAGTGTGTTAGGTTGAGCAATTAGACTCAATCAGAATGTGTTGGTTTAGTGATGCACATGGACAGTCTGCATCAAATTTATTTGATAGCATGGGTAGAATCAGATTGATTTGATTCATTGGGCCAGGATGGGTTGAGCACCTTACTTGATTTAGTGTGGTATGGCTTTACTTTCTGTTACTGAAGAAGAGTGCTGCTTCTGTGAGTAGTAACAGTGGCATTTCACAATATCACTTTTCATCACCAGCAGCCATTTCATAAGGCCCCAAGAAAGGAACAAACTATATTTTTAGTGTGATTAAAATATATGTTGTGAACCAACTTGGAAAACAAATTGGGGTTGTTGACACATGCAGATTTATCCAGGCTTGCACAAAGTAGGTAGGGCTGCTCATGTGAAGCAACATGATCAAGCCCAATCCACTGCTGCCCCATTGGGTAGCCCAGGTTTATTGAGGTAAGAAGGTGTATGTGCACCCTCTTATCTCCATTCCCAGTTATGTGGCAGCACGGACTGCCTGCAGCCCCATTCAGTCTTCCGGCAGCCTGTCCTACCATTGAGGCCAGGAGAAGGAGCATCCTGGCCTCTAGTATATTCCTAATGCACCGTGCTGCTGGTGCTGTGCATTATGGGATATACAGAGGCCAGACTTCCTTCTCACAACCTGAGAATTTGTGTGCCACTTGCTACAGCATTGCTCGTGTGGGTGCATGAGCGGTGGTGCCTGCAGCCAACTGGCAGTCATGTGGGAGGAAGGTAGGTAGGATCCTGCTACCTACCAAAGCCAACCCTCCACAACCCTGGTATTATGGTAATGTGAACAACCTTATTTTTTAAAAGGGGTATGTGGAACATGGTCTGAGTGATTTTAACTTGAATTAGCAAAATTATTTTTGATTCCATCAAACTCTTTGAAAACTTTGCCTAGGTAGAAACCTCAGCACACCAATCAGGAGGAAAACCACCCCAGAAATGAATGGAATCCTCATGGTGAGGAGGATTCTATTCCATTCCAATCACAAGTCAATTGTGACCTATACACCCTATACATTCCATTCCATCCTATGCATTCCAACCTATACATTCCATTCCATCCATTCCATTCTATCTATTCTATTCCATTCCAATCACAAGTCAATTGTGACCTATACAACCTATACACCCCCAGCAAAGTAGCTCCAGTGACTGTTGCTGGTGTCTATCTTATGTTTCATTTTAGATTGTGAGCCCTTTGGGGACAGGGATCCATCTTATTTACTTATTATTTCTCTGTGTAAACCACCTTGAGCCAAAGTTGGGAGAAAAATTACCCCAAAAATGAATGAAATCCCCATGGTGGGTGGTTTCTATCCCATTCCCATTATAAGATAATTGGGAGAAGAACCAACCCAGAAATGAATGGTCTTTCTTTGGTGGAGTCGTATCTATCCCATGCCCATGTTAAGCCCTTTGGGATGTGGGAGGACACCCTGTTTCTCTTTGAAACTTCAAATTTGTTTCCCTTGATGATGATAGCATCTAAAAATCAGTCTGAGGCACTGTATTGTTCTGTGCCCTTGGGTTAGGACAAATGAAACCAATCCCTCCCACAATGTCAGACATAGTGTTCTGAACAAATGTAGAAGCATCTGACCGCACAGAACCTAGGATTTTAGCCAGAAGAACAAAGCTAAAAGGATCATAACAGCAGCAACCACAATATGTCAGCTTCAGTAAGCCTGGTATCAATTATTCACCTAGTACATCTCTGGTATTTTCCCACTTCTCCTACTGGAATACACCCCTGAATGGGGGTGTCAGAGTTTGGTTCTAGGTGCAGAGAGCAAGAAGATGTAAAGGTGGGATGTGTGGTACTGAACAGTTTGCTGAACCTCACTCACTAGCCAGTGAAAATACCAAGATAATGGGTTGCACAAGAAACAGATATGACAAAAGGTGGTCTACAACCAGTCTATCACTTGCCCACTGCACAGTGTTGAGGTGGTGCCTAGAACAGCACAGTCTGTAAAGCAACTCCATGAAACCTGAGGGAGTAATCCAAATACTGCTTGAAGTCCTGAAGGGGCTTTGCTAGTCAGAGCAGACAATGCTGCTCTAGATAGACCAATGTTCTGACTCAGTAGACAGCAGCTTCCGACATTCTGATGGTTGGTGTGTTTCATGCCAATTATGCACTGCAGGGCCTGTGGACAATACATTTGGGATCCTCCTGATTCTGTGCCATGATGCAGCTGATACAGTTTTAGGACATCACAAGTAATTTAAGGTTTGATTACAAAGGCACATGACAGGAGAAAAGAGCAATTGACAAGCTGTCAACCATTAGAGGAATCTAGACCTTGTTTGTGCGGGAGTTGCAGCACAGCTACATTCCTGGATCTGACTAGCAGTTGATGAGCAGTTGAGGATAAGGTTTCCGAGGCACTGTCCCTTCTGGCAACACATGCCAAACCAAGCCAAAGACGTATGGTTTGAAAATATGGTGGTGCTGTGATTCAAAAATATCCTACCCACCGACAGAAATGTTGATCTTGGGAAGCAAGCTGGAGGACTGCAACAAACACAAGTAGGCCTGCAAGTTGTGCAGCAATATGTACAGCCATGAAACAACTCTTTGGGCTGATTCAGTTGAATCACCCCTCTAACTGCACTCCCAACCTTTATTGAAGCACATGTAGAGGGTTGATTCAAATGAGCATCCCTTTCGCGTGATTAAAAGATGTGCCAAAAGCAAATTGGCGCATCTACCAGGAATATCAGGGCAGGTGCATTCTTGCCACATACCTGATGTTCTTGCATGTTCATCTAAACCTGCCCTCAGAGAATTATGGTGAGGGATAATATTTTTCCCAGTGTATAGCTGGCAGAAGTTCTCTTGAGCTAGGGATTGACTTGTATAGGCACTATGAGACACAACAAGCCAGACGCCCAGATAGACAACCAAATTCACAAAGGGAAGCACTGTCATCTGTGTTTGGATGGACAGAAGATGTTGTTACTCAGGAAATTTGTGCCCAGAACAAAACAAACAAACAAACAAACAAACAAACAAAAACACAAAAACACAAAGCAAAAGATATGTTAATTGCGGGTGACTGGCCTGTAGAATGAACTTGACCAGCTACCAGATTGCCTTTAGATCAGTCAGTGTGTTCTTTCAGCTCATATTCTGAGAACTGAGATGTTGAAGTATGGATCCTCATTAGTGTGGGGTTTGAAGTAGTCATTTTTCTTA
Organism: Hemicordylus capensis; assembly: GCF_027244095.1. Lineage (NCBI taxonomy): Eukaryota > Metazoa > Chordata > Lepidosauria > Squamata > Cordylidae > Hemicordylus > Hemicordylus capensis. The sequence continues at coordinate 30,187,438 of NC_069662.1, read as the reverse complement.
GCTGTAATTCACATTCCCAATGAGTTGTGCAGTCACACAGGGCATCATGCTTTGGGTGTGGGGGTCACTGTTGCACTCCCCTGGAGTAAAATGTTACATTATTGTGGGTTATGTGGTCTTCAAAAGTTGGTGGGCATCCAATGCAACCAAAGGGACTACCTGTGAGTAGGAAGCTCTACTCATGTGTAAAAAAATCATGACTGGATGAGGGTTAAAGCAGTTTAGCAAAAGAAATGAAAAGATGGTTCTTTTCCTTAAGGGCATTATACTGGCATGATTGTGCCAGTATAAATAAGATGGAAAGTGTTTTCAACATTCCACTATTATAAGACCTGAACATTCTATTACTTATAAAATCAAAACCATTTGTCCGATCTGCCTGGCCATCAAGACACATTGACTAGGTGAAAAGAGACACCTCCCCTGCAAATTTGGTGAAGATCCATTTGAAACTGTCTTAGATAGAGCAATTAAATTTTCCTCTCTCTTTTGAACTGGGGTTTAAAGGTTTAGTGACATTTGTTTCCAATGGACTAGAAGTTATTTAAATGATTTTAGTCTATTTGCATAATTTCAGCTGTTAGACTGTATGCCAGAAAAGTGCCTTTTGTATATCCCCCTGGGAACCAATTGTTGGTAATTTCACAATTGATCCTCAAAGTTGCATTTTAAGAGGCAGGAAAATGTATCTTTGGTACTAAAAGAGTCAGTGCAATAGCAAGTTCGAGGTTACAGTGCCTACAGTGATGCCCACAATAAACATGGCGGCTGACACACTGCTCTGCCTCTGCAGCTGGCCCAACCCTGCTTCTCTGTGTCAATGGCTACTCCAACCCCTCAGGGCCACACCACCATACTCCAACACTGGCCCAGTGAAGCTGTGGCCTTTTTGTCCTCACTGCTCTGCCCCTCCAGATGCCTTGTTCCTAGTGCTCAGACGGCACCTGTGCATCTGTGGACAGTAGCCAGCTTTCCTGCCGGTATCTGCCCACTGCCACTCCCATGTGCCAATCCATCCATTCTGGCATGTGCCCCTCACCCATTTTTATATGTGCCTTACCCCAACCCCTGGCTCCGGCAAGCCAACATTCCTGGCTGGCTGTCCCAACCTCTGCCCCAGAGACTCAGATGGCCTCCATGCTTGTGTGAAATCCACATATGTGTGGAGGCCAGGGCAGCTGGCAGGGAATACCACCTTCCTGGGGCCCAGGCCGAGGTGTACACAATTGATCGGTGTGTGTCTGTGTCTCTGTGTGGCTGCATGTCAGTCTGTCTGTGAGAATGGCTGCATTGTGTGGCTGCAGTGCATGTGTGGGTCCGTTTCTGTATGGCTGCAGAGTTCACACTCCTCATCCTGCATTGTGTGCCTCACACCCTGCTGCTGCATTAACCCCAGGCACTCAGGCTGATCATTAGCCTGATCTCTACACTTAGCGAATTACCAGCCTGTGTGCCTGGGGTTAATGTGGTGGCAAGGTGAGGTGAAGAAGAGCGAGGCAGCTAGGGTGAGTGAAGAGTGAAAACAAGTTGCACATATGGCGCTTCCTCCCTGTCCCACCTGGATGGACTCCTACTGGGACAGTTGTCCATCACAGCCACCACACTAGTAGCCAATGATAGACCTGTCCTTCATGAATTTGTCTAAGCCCCTTTTAAAAACCATCCAAGCTGGTGGCCATCGCCACATCCCATGGCAAAGAATTCCATGGATTAATTATGCACTGTGTGAAAAAATACTTCCTAAATTTCCCAACCTTCATTTTCATGGGATGACCCCTGGTTCTAGTATTGTGTGTGAGAGAGAGAAATTTCTCTGTCCACCCTCTCCACTCCATGCATAATTTTATACACCTCAAACATTTCTCCTCTTAGCCGCCCCTTTTCCAAGGTAAAGAGACCTAGATGCTGTAACCTAGCCTCATAAGGAAGGTGCTCCAGGCCCCTGATAATCTTGGTTGCCCTCTTCTGTACCTTTTCTAGTTTTACAATATCCTTCTTAAGTTATGGTGACCAAAGCTGTACACAGTACTTCAGATGTGGCTGCACCATAGATTTGTATAAGGGCATTATAACATTAGCATTGTGTGCTAATATTTTTGTTTTGATTCCCCTCCCTAGTTTTGTTTTGCTTTTTTTTTTAAGGTAGTGATCTGCAAGCTATGTCAGTCTACATAAAGACATAGGCTCTAATACAGTTGTAATCAGTTGTGATTAATTTAATTGGGAAATCATCTAAATTTGTTCCACTGGTTTCAACTGAACATAATGAGAAGAACTAATCTGAGCTGGGCTCGCTGGGGCTTTAGTGGCTGCTATCATGTTTCTGCATGGAAATCAAATTTCTTTTTTTATGTGAAAGTCTCCAAAGTGCTGCTGTGATCTCCTTGTTCCGCATGCTATAAATGATAGGATTCATGAAAGGAGGGACCACTGAATATAGCACTGCAAGCAGCAGATCCAAGCCTGATGAAGACCTAAAGGTTGTCCCCAAACAGGCATAGACTCCAGTGAAATAGAACAAACAGAGTACAAAAAGGTGGGGCACACAAGTGGAGAAAGCTTTTTTCCTCCCCTGTGCAGAGGGGATATTAAACACAGCTCTAAAAATGTGCACATAGGAAATAATTGTGAAACCAAAACAGCTGATACATATCAATACAGTAAAGATGAGAGCCCCAATTTCAAGGAAGTAGGAGTTGGAACAGGAAAGCTTCAGCAGCTGTGGGATTTCACAAAAGAACTGATTAATGGTATTGGAGCAGAAAGTGATGGCAAATGTGCAAGCAGTGTTCAATGTGGCATCAAAAAGCCCAAAGATCCAAGCAGTGGCTGCCATTTTGATGCAGGCTTCCCTGTTCATTTCCATCACATAGTTCAGTGGGTTGCAGATGGCAACATAGCGATCATAGGCCATCATTGTGAGGAGAAAGAACTCTGATGCCCCTGCCCAAAAGAAGAAGAAGACTTGTGCCATACATCCATAATATGAAATAATCCTAGTCTTCATCAGAGAGTTAGCCATAGCCTTGGGAATGGTGACGGAGATGAAACTAAGGTCAACTATGTTTAAATTCACCAGGAAAAAATACATGGGGGTTTGAAGGTGCCGGTTGGAGGCTACGACAACTACTATCAGAAGATTCCCAATCACAGCAGCCAGGTAGACGAGCAAGAACCCCATAAAGAACAACATGTGCAACTCTAACACTTCAGAGAATCCTAAGAGCTGGAACTCGGTCACGAAGCTTTGGTTGGCCATTTCCTTCTTGGCCAACGCTATGGTACCTGTAGTTAGAAGGGAAAGTTTCTCATTGAGACAGTTAATTATATGGAACTTTGTCAGGCATGCACAACTTGTGTCCTTCTGTAAAGCGCAATCAGTGAGTTCAAATCGTTTGCTACCTCCTTTTTATATTGATCTACACCACAGTTATCAAGGCAATAGAATTCCAAGGTCTATCAAGATAATTATACTGGAGCATGGTAGAAAGATACTGTATTGATTATACTTTAATATTACTTCTATGTGACATATTTTTGGGGGTGGGTACAGGCAGCTGGGAAAGGAAGGGAATGTTGTTTTTCCCTCTTGCATGTGAAGGTGCAACCTTATTCTGGAATGCAATGGGATGAGTTTTGTTTTGTTTGCTGCCATTTAAATGGGCAAGAATAATATTATTATTCATCAGATTTCTATACCACCTGATATGTACATCTCTAGGCAGTATAGACAAGAATGTGTAAAAGTTTTGCTTATTTTGCATTTTAAAAGGTGTCCAGATCTGGTACTGCATAAGCAACAATTTCAATGATAAGAATAAATTATACTAATAACTTAAATCTACACATTTAATTATGGCGCAGTGGGAAATGACTGGACTAGCAAGCCAGAGGTTGCCGGTTTGAATCCCTGCTGGTATGCTTCTCAGACTATGGGAAACACCTATATCAGGCAGCAGTGATATAGGAAGATGCTCAAAGGCATCATCCCATACTGCTTGGGAGGAGGCAATGGTAAATCCCTCCTGTATTCTACCAAAGACAACCACAGGGCTCTGTGGTTACCAGGAGGTGACACCGACTCGATGGCACACTTTACCTTTATGAAGCATTAGACATTTTCCTTTTGATAGCCATTGTGGATGACAGCTGACCTGTCTGAGGAAATAGTAGATAACAGAAGGAGGGAGGGATATGTGGAAGTCCCTGGTGTATGTCCATGCATTTGAAAACTCTAATATTAGTCTTAGTATTGGTATAATAGTATTCCTTTGATTCCCTGTCCAAAAGGGGCTCACTCATAATCAAAAAAGAAACACAAAGGGCATACCACCAAGAGTCATTGGAGGAACACTATGCTGGATTTAATAGGGATAGTTGCTATCTGAGTGCTAAACAGGAGAACCTTTAATTTTAAAAATGTTGTTGTGTTTTTGCCCAGTTAGAAGAGGTTATAGCAGAGGATGCCTTAAAAGCTCAATATAGACCAGACCTGTATTGTCTCAGGTTCCATATGTGTAATATAGCCACTCGACACCATGCTCCTTCTTCTTGATTGCCTTTGGGCCTGTCCATCCAATAAACTGTGTAATTGACTAGCTTGAAATTGCTTGGGCTTTTTATGGTGGAGCATTGAAGTGAGTGGCTTACACCTTGAACAGCTATCTGATCCCCAGTTTGGGAAATGCTGAAAGTTGGGCATGGGCAAAGCTGCTCTGATGTAGCACACAATTTGCACGGAGCCTCCTACACTGTCACTAGATGCACCAATGTGGTTTCAAGATGCATGGAGGCAGTGTGCATGTCACCTGCTTCCATCGACAGGTGGTGCACAGTATATAAGCCATTGACCTTTAAGCTCTTCCACTGTGAGTAAAACTGAGTGGGAAGCAAACCCTTCTGTGGAGAAATGTGTCTGTAATATCACTCCCCCCCTCCATATGCATAATCCATATCCACAACATGGATGGACCACATAAGCTCCAATTCAGATTGAAGGTTTTAGAAGCAGAAGGGGGCAGATGTATGCCCAAAGCTCATTCCTGCTGTGCGATGCATGCATAACCTATATACTAGGCTAAGTATAGACCAACTTGTAAACTTATCTATCTCTGTGGATTGGCTTTACAGGAATCTGCTAATCCTGCTTTAGAGGAATATATTGGCTAGATTCAGATGTAGCGGCTAACCAGAGTTAAAGGTGGCTGAGGTTTTGATTCTTAGCTCCCAATTGCAACACAGACATTCACCAACCCATGGCCAGCCAAACTGCAGTTGCAGGAGAGGGGAGTCCCTCCCTGCTGCTTGCCCCCCCTGAAGCCAATCCCAACCAGCTCCATGGCCAGACTCTGATCAACTGTCACCGCACCAGCAGCTCAGGTGCAATTGAGCACAATCTCCAGGGTTATGTGCTGAGCACAATCATGCATTTTCAGAGCGCTTTGTCCTCCCTTGGCAGGGGAAGGGCATTTAAACCTCTTTAAATTTCTCTGTGGTTGCTCCAGGGCTTTGGAATATGCTCCATGCTGAAATAAGAGCATCTCCTTCTCCATTTGTTTTCAGGAAGAACCTCAAGACTCTCCTGTTCTCACAGGCTTTTAATTAGAATTAATTTTAATAATTTGTTTTAATAATTATTTTATGCTACAGTTTTAGATCTGTTTTATGCTACTGTTTTAATTGTTCCGTGTATTTTAATCTGTGCTGATTTTTAAATATTGTTTTAAATTTTGTATACTGCATAGAGATCTACATATCGGGCAGTATAAAAAACGATACATACATACATACATACATACATACATACATACATACATTCTGCTAGCTGTGGCACTGCCTCCACCCCAAGTAGCCTCACACCCTGAAAGCACCAGACAGTGAATTCTTGAGGGCCTGGAAGGGGATGGGGTTCCCCTTCCAGTGTGGGAGGGGAGGGGGAAATCCACTTTTGCTACCAAGAGATACATAGATGGGGGAGGGCAAAGGATGTTGGGTGGGGGGGTCTGTCCCACCATAACCAGGGAAGTTGTAATGAAGGGAGACCCTGCCAAAGCAGTCCAGGCAGACTCAATCAAATGTCCTCTTTCTGGCAGCTTGCTGTCAGTGGCCTACCACTCACAGGAGAAGACCAATCTACTGGGGATATGGCTGTGCTGTGCCCATCATGGGTGTTCCCCACCAGCGGACTGCAAGCTCATGTGTTAAGCCCCCCACTTAATCTGCAATGAACCCAAGGGGGCACTGCTTTAATGGGGCTCCCAACTCTCTCTGGTAAAAATTAGAAAAGATTCTCCACTACCTCCCTCTCCCTGAATCTCACCATAGCCTTGCACACTCTGCAGAGGAGAACCTCATACCCCATGTGACATAGCCTGGAGTGGGCCAAGGGGACATACATTCACACAAATTCAAATATCCCAGGCCCGCTTTATCTGTGCTCCATATGCAGATAAGTGGGCAGATAAGAGGAAGGCAGAAACAACTTACTACTTTTGTGCTCGGATTTCTTCTGAGGTCTGCAGGATGTTCTTGTGTCTCCAGTATTCTTCCAGTATTTCTCTTTTAATGTCCCTGTCCTTATGTGACTTGCACAAATTTAGCTAGAGATGGTATCTATCATATTATCGATCATGAAAGAAATTGTGATCCTCTAATCTTTCACATGTTGCTGAAGTTGCCTGCTGCTGTTGCCAGACAGCAGTGGTAGGAGTAGGGTGGCTTATTGGGGAGGGAAATTTATCTACACTCCTTCGGTAAGAGTGTTGAAATATGATTTCCCTGGAGCTCAATGAAGATTCATTCCAAAACCCAAGAGGATGATGCTCATGACTAAAAGACTAGAAAGCTATAGTGGGGAAAGGAAATCAAACAGAGACCATCAGCTCCCTGGAGTAATGTTCATAGAGGACAAACACAAATTATTAAGGACGCAGCTTTCAAATTATCCATCATGAGTGACACTCTCAATATACCATGGCTTTGTGTTACATGTAGCCCAATTCACAAATTGGACTACCTCTGGACTTTCAAGATACTCCAACTTTAAGGGTACTAGAAACAATAAATCAATCTGTATTAGGCTGATTATATATTAAAAGTGAGAGTAGATAAAAAAGTACACATGCATTGCATATGGTACGGTACCATTACATATGGTCAGGGGCGCAATGATGGGGGGGCAGGCAGGGCACGTGCCCTGGGCGCCACTCTGGGAGGGGGCACAGCGCGATGCCCCAGAAAAGCTCCACCACCACCAAAATTTTTTTTTTCCAAAAAAAAATTTTCCCCAAATTCCGGGCGGCGGAGGGTGGTGGGGGTGGCTGGCGGGCGCTCCCACTGGCTGGCAGGAAAGGCGGCCGGCTGCCCAGCCGCCCCCTGCACTCCTGCAAAGAGCGCATGCCTACGTGACCACATGGAAGTTCGAGTGCTGCTGTGCTGTGCTGCCGCCCAGCAGGCTCACTGCATTACCGGCGCTGCCGCCTCTGGCTCAGGGCGGCACCCCGCTCCCCTCCCCAGTCACCTCGCTCACCAGGCGCAGCAGCAGCTCTAAATCTGGGTGGGTGATGGGGCGACTTGCGGGCGCCCATTGGCTGGCGGAGAGCGTGAGCGTCTCAGCCGTGCCAGTTCAATCAGAGCATGCCAGCACCACGACCACGTGGACTAGGTTGGGGAGAGAGCAGCAACTGCTGGGTGTTCTCATGCTGCTGTAGATACTTCCTCATGTGCTGCTGCCTGCCAGCCTGCTGACTGTTCGTTATTGATTCTTGTTTTTGCATACCTAGATGCATACAAGTAAGTAAACTGCTCTCAAAATAATCTACTATCTCTCTCGTGGGTGTGTTTATGCAGCGTTTTGATTCCATATGCTGCTTCATTTATATTCGGAGCAGCGTCGTGCAGTGCAATGGTTACTTCAGCCCAAGGCAGGAACTTTACGTCAGACTCTCTTTTTCTCTGTTATGGAAATTCTGATCACTGATTCACTGTAAATCCACTCTTCTCACCTCCCTCCACTTGGAGGAGGTGATAGTAGGTTGTATGGAGGTGGGAAGGGGGAAGGGTGTGTGTGATTGTCCTTTCGGATCTGCTGGCCAGAGCTATTGCATTGCTAGGAGGCGAGCGTGTTGCTTTTTGTTCCCTTGCTCGCTTTTAACAATTCCACCCCCCTCCCCAATCAGTCCGGCGTGTGTCTGTCCCCTGCCTGGGGTGCGCGTACACACACACACTTCAGTTCTTGCCTTGCTTGGAACAGAAGGTGTGGGGAGGGGTTTCTTCTTTTCTGCAGGGCTTCCCCCAGCAAGCAAGACCTCCTTGCCTTGGGTGTGTTTTAGTGATCCTTGGCTTCCAGTCTCTGGGGTTTGGTATGTTTTAGACCTCTTCCTCTTCCTCCCCCCCTCCCCTTTTGCCTAATGTTGTTGTTCCAACAATTCAAAACAATTCAAAACATGGGTTGCTAACCCATGGGGTACTGGTTTCTGTTGTTTCTGAGACGTTTTGAGTGTAGATTCAGATTCTTTGGTAGCATATGAGAGTGGATTCATGGTTTGTCGTTGAAAATCTCATATGCTACCAGAGAATCTACACTCAGAACACCTTAGAAACAACAGAACCCAGCACCCCATGAGTTAGCAACCCATGGGGGCGGTTGGCACCCTATGTGCACTACACCACCACTCCCTCCCGGACACCCCAGTGCCCCCCAGGTGGAGTTATGGGTCTGCTGAAACCTCCATTATTCCGGGGGGGGCCTTAAAGAAGCGTAAACTTCCAACAATTCCTAAGAAATCAGCCCTGTGCCCTATTCCTTTGGAATCTGGGTTGTGGCAGGGACCCCTTGGGGCACTGCCACCCAACCCACTGTTTTGCCCCTCAGGCCGCCTTTCTGCCCCGAAGAAATTTCAACTTCAGAAATTCTTTAAAAATCAGCCCCTTTCCCAATTCCTTTGGAATCTGGGTGGCAGCAGGCAGCCATTGGGGCACTACCACCTGAACCACTCTTCTGCCCCTAAAGCCCCCTTTCTGCCCCCAATCCACCCCAAATAACATCAACATCACACATCAACAACAGCAGAGCTTTGGAAAAAATCAGGCAGATTTCCAATGGTCATGCACATCCACATCCCCCCCGCCCAAAATGCAATTGATCTACACACAACAGTGTGAAACAACAACAATGAAATACACACTGCCCCACCGGCCAATGAGGGTAAAATTTACCCTTAAATTTGCTTAAAAGGAATAAAGAGGCAATTGCCAGCAGATCAGCCCATGCTTTTGCTCGCCAGTCTGCGGGCTGGAAGGGCTGGAAATTCAAACAGATGTCAAAACTAAAAATGGAGACTGAAGGAGAAAGACTTTCTGCAGTTACAAAATGGAGTTCCAAAACAGCCGAAACAACAAAACATTTTGTATCCAAAACAGGGACATTTTGTTTTGGCTACAAGATTTTCTGTTTTGAGCATTGGGTGTTTTGTTTTGGCTACAAAACAGCTGAAATGGCCTGTTTTGTTCACAAAATGTTTTGTATCCAAAAGAAAATGCACATCCCTAGCTGAGATTGGTTTGGTGTTCAAAGTCTATAATGTGCTGCTTGATGGTGGCTTTTGCCTGGTCGTAACCCATACTAAACAAGGTCAAGGAGAAAAGACCCAGGGTGGCTATTTTTGTCTTGATTGTCTGAATCAAAATAGATTGGTAATCATTGCATAGGGTTGGGCGGGCAAGACCAACTGGGCAAAGGGATAGTCTGAGCCAGGAGCAGAGGATGTCCATCCACACCCTAGCCTCCAGCTTGATCAGGTCTTTCTCCAGGCACAAAGTGTCATTGGAGACACATCTTGGTACTTGAAGTGCTGCCCTCAGGAAATTAGATCGTACAATTTCCAGAGTCGTAAAGCTGGTGAATGGGGCCAGTTGGGCACCATAAAGAAGCTGAGTTAGCAGCTTGGCTATGAACAGTTCGAGAGCCATGGGTATATAATGGCCTCCTCTCATCCACAGGAATTTGAGAATGGCAGAGGAGCTACATGTTCCCTGTGAGCTTTCCTAGAGCCCCCCAAAACCACCCCCAAGTATTTGAAGCATGAAACTTGCTAGAACCTGTGTCCCTCAATCTGCCAAGAGTGGATTTTGGGCCCTGTGGTGAAGGCCATGATTTTAATTTTTGTGATAGTTGATTTCCAGGCGGTCCTTCCTGCACTGCAGCATCAGGGCCCTCAGTGCTCTTCTTTTTTCCCCCAAATTCAATTTTTATTGATTTTAACAATAGTAATATTATCATTAACAAATAAACAAAAGTGGACTTCCCGCACACATCTCTTCGTGAATCATCAGCTATAAGATTTACCCTTGCTATAATAATAATTCAAAACATAAATTTAAACCCTTACAAACACAGTTAGTCTACCCAACCTGCAATTTTTACTAAATTTCAAACCCTGCTGTAAAGTCCATAGTAGGAAAATAGTTCTTTAGATACAACAAAAATGGTTTCCAATCTTCTTTAAAACGTTCTAAGTTTTGGTTTCTTATCAATGTTGTAAGTTTTGCCATCTCCGCATATTCCAAACTTTTTATCAGCCAATCTTCTTTTGAAGGCAGTTCATTACTCTTCCATTTCTGTGCATATATTATTCTGGCCGCCATAGAAGCGTACATAAAAAATGTTAAATTAGTTGTAGAAATTACACCTTGTGTTATTCCCAGCAGGAAGGATTCTGGCTTCTTAGGAAATGTCATTTTAAATATTTTCTTTAAGGGGCCCTCAGTGCTCTTCTAAGGCCAGTGGAGGTCTTTGAGATGACAGCTGCATCATCCACATGTAACAGAATGGAAATGTGTTTCCCGGTGAGCTTTGGAGGGTGAGTTAGGGGTACTAGCCTTAAAGGCAGAAAGATGGGCATATCCTGGATTATAGCTTGAAGACTCATAATGCACTGTGTGCAGGCAACAGATGCTAGGCAACTGTTGCCAAGGGGTTTGAAATGTTGGGAGCAGGGCAGTTGAGGACAGTTGGGAAGAAAGATGAGGAAGAGAAGAAGTGTGTGGGGGCGGGGGAGGATTGCTTGGAGGAGTTAAGAGCTAGTACTTTGGTGGGTCCTCAGAGGACAAAGGAGATCCATTGTTCCACAGCCAAATGATCAGGCACCAGACCAGTGATGGACAGAATGGCTGTAAGGAGCAGGCAGGAGTGGGAGCCCTGTCACACAGGTACCTTAAAAAAACACTATAGTGCCACAGAAACTACAGACTACTGCCCTGCATCAACTGTGTGTTGTATGTGCGCACAATGTTGGACTGGTGGGTTGGACTGGTGGACAAAAAGGGTAGTATAGTTGTTTCCAAGGTATGGGGGAAAGGAAAATGTGTCCAGTTTAGAGACTCTAAATATAAAGGTAACTTCTTGTTCCATATGAGTGTTTCTCTGCACTGTCCAACAGAATATCAGACTCCCTTTGGAAGAATCCGTGGCTTCCACTTTCCACAGCAGCAACCGTGCTGAAGCAATTCCAGGTCTGGTTAATCTCTGTATGAGAGACTGAGAACTTTGGTATGCAACACAGAAGAAAGATGGAATATAAATCAAGAAACACAGTAACAGGAGCATCTTGGTAGTTTAGGAGAATACTAGCTATCAAAAACCATGTGCTTTTGTGTACAGACAGAAGCATGTGGCTTTGGAATGATATCACAGGGACCATGTGGGTGTTTGAGTCACAGGGAGCTGTCATAAAATCCTTACATCACAGGAAATGGAGGGCCCTGCATCACCAGAAAGGGTCAGAACCAGGGTACTCGCAGCGGAGGTTCACCCCCGCAACACTCCACCCCACCCTAAAATATGCCTGGATAGTCCCTGAAGGTGACCCCTCTATGAAAACACCTCACTGCCCTGAACAAATAGGAACAGGTTTCGGAGCCCAGAAAAGTCTGATGACACAGGTATGTTAAGAGACACAGGTGGACATTTTGTGTAACTTTATTGGCTGAAATGGGGTCAAGTGACCCCTCTACAAACAAGCCCCACTACCCTGGGCCTACAGGAATAGACCACAGCTCACTGAGATGTCTTTTTCCCCCCAGAGTCACCATTTGTGCAATTATGGGGTCCCCCAAGAGATACTTGGAATCAACTGCGCCACTCTCTGTAGTAAAACCTAGCCCAAGAAAGCATTATATTAGCACAAGTTCTGATGATAAGAAGTTTCCACCAGCCAAGTGTCCTGAAGACCAAGAAGTATAAAGGTATACTTTAAAACTAGTGCTACAAGTGAGACTCAAACTCACAACCCCTACACTGTGTTGTGCTTTTGTACAAGTACCCTGTGCTAACCATCACACCAGGAGGAGCTACTGTCTAAACATGTGAATGATTGATTGATTAAGTGCCGTCAAGTACAAGGAATTAATTACTAGATTCTTAACAGGCAGCTCTGGTCTTCTTGAGGGATGGCTGCTCTTCTCCAGGCATAGAAACATGGCTCCTTTTTTATTTTAGGAGAAGTGCTTTACAGAGAGCTGGCTTCAGCCCATAAAAGTTAGAATTCTGTAGATTTTCAATTAGCAATTGAAAATGTGCTACCTGCTATTTCCAGTGTAAATATGTCTCTTAAGAGTAAAATTTAAAAAGAAAAAAAATGCTTGTGACTTAAATTTTAAAAGACTGGCAAGGATGGGATTTGAATATGTGCCAAATTCAAACTGAATCCTCAGAATCTGCGAACTAGTCTGGTCAGACAAAACAGATTCAGTTTGAATGGTTGAGCCGGGTCAAAGCAAGTGAAAATGCTTCAACTCAGTTTGAGGGCTATGCTTGTAAAGTTGAATCCAGTGCGGATTCCCCTTTACAAGCAAAGGGGTTTACAAGTCATCTAAAGAGCCTTCTGGGAGACCCCTGGCACTTCCGTTGACTGGCCTCTGTGCATCATAGCCTTTTAAAAGGCTGCCTGTTGTGAGCTCGGAATGGAACAACCCACTCTGAGGTGGAATATTCTGTCCCATTCTGAGTGCCACTTTGTATTCCAAAATGGTTCCCACACATGCACAGAGGCCAGAAGAGTGCCATTTTGGTTACCCCTGCTAACTTGGCAAAGAGGCACCTTTTAACGTGGTGATTCTTTTTATTTAGCAGGGGGAGAGTAACTGGCCCTATCCACCCCCAGCACAGTACCTCCAGTGACTGTTGCTGGTGTCTATTTTATGTTTCTTTGTAGATTGTGAGCCCTTTGGGGACAGGAATCCATCTTATTTATTTATTATTTATCTGTGTAAACTGCCCCGAGCCATTTTTAGAAGGGTGGTATAGAAATCGAATCAATCAATCAATAATAAATAAATACTCAGAACATTCCATTCAGAACAGGGTCAACCTGTCAGAACAACCAGCTCACCCAGTTCCGATGAAAAGATCCACAGATTTTGTGTTCCATTCAGAGCCTGGAAGGAAACACAAAATTCATTTCATGCACACCCCTACTGTGAAGCAGTTTGTTTAAAAACTCTGTTTAAAGATTCACATGTCCTTGGGCAAAACACTATGCCATTGGCTGAGGTGATTATGACATCAAGAGTGTTCACCATGCCATTAATATCTGAACTGTGTGGGAGGACTGACAGAGCTGTGTGGACTTATTTTGCACTGATTCCTGAAAATGGCTGGAAAAGGATTTGGAAAAGGAAATTCAGGAAATCTGCCATTTGTAAATTCCTGCATGACTGCAAATTTCTTTGCTGGAAATGAAGATTACATTGAAGTGGAGATGAGAGAAGTGAAGATCACAAGGTTAGTATTATTATTAGAGCTGGTTATATAACTGGGGGGAATAACCCCCCTCCCCAAAATATTACCCTCTTACATGGCATGCCAGTATAGGGGGAAATATTTTTTTTCCTCTTATAGAGGGAGTAGAGGGAGAGGCTGAATGAAAAAGAATTGTGAGCAGTGTCTGTTTTCAGTTATTTTTTCATTTCACTTTGGCTCCAGCTGACAATAATTTCTGTCAGAGCTGGTGGAATATCTAGAAAATAAAGGGCAGCCATTATTACACTTGAATGATTAAACTCAGGTCTCTGAGGTAGATTGAGCCTCTTCACCCATATCTTGAAGGCCTCAACAGTATTAACAGTGGTAGTATTGCTGCTTCTGTTTAACAGTGGTCCTCATTTTACCTCAGAAGTGTTACTATCTATATTTTGCAACCCTCCAACAGGGGCGGAGCCACCATTGAGCAAACGGGTTCAAAGAACCTGGGCTGCTGCTCCTCAGGGGCCGTGCCTCATGCCCTAGACACCTCACCATTTCTGACATCAGACGCGGGGGCCATGATTTAGCTCCCAAATGTGGCTGTGCAACCCTGTTTAGGAGAGAAATTGGCCAGCGCTGCATTTGTAGCTTGGCCAGAATGACTCTCCCTGCCTTTCAAAGACAGGAAGAGTTGCTCCGGCCATGCTGCGAATGCAACACTGGCCGATTTAACTCCCAAATGGGGCCGCGTGGACCCATTTGGGAGCTAAACCATGTCCCCACATCTGATGTCAGACATGGAGGGTATGGCTAAACATGCCCTATGTCTGACATCAGACACAGGAGGCAGGGATAGGGGGTGTGGTGGCAGAAGAACCCGGGCCTCCACTGGCCTCCCTCCATGCCTGCCCTCCAACTTTGTACCTCATAAGCAGAAGGGGTTGCTGAATTCCATGTAAGGGTCTGAGGGCCCAACACTTTAAAGCATGGTAGGTAGACATCCAGATGTTGACATTACCATATGAGGGTGGAAACAGCACCTGTTGATATTTCCCCTTATACTGGCATGCCATATAAGAGAATGATTTGAGGGGAGAGAAGGGTTTGGGATTTTCCCCCTTTTAGTTATAAAACTAGCTCTAATACTAACCTTGTGGTCTTCATTCCCCTCATCTCCACTCAAACTGTTCACTGACCCCTCTTCTCCATACAGTTGCTCCTTTTTTTTTTTACAAGGAGGGACCAAAAAAATCAAATACAAATACAAATAGAATATTGGAGGATAATAAACATTTTTAAATGTATTTACACTAACATTGAAATGGTCACTATATACCATATACTACCACTGAAACTTGTAATTACTTTTAGGAGTGATAAAAAAAATTAGGAGATATCCCCATTACTCCCAAAGATGGCTTTTCATGAGGGTAGAAGCAAAGCAAAGCACCAGAGTCTCAGAAATGTTGTAGTTCACAACATGAAGTTGTACATCATGTGGTTTTTCTGCAGTTCTTAGGCTCCAGTGACGCTGGCTTCTGATGCTGACTTTGTGATTGAATGAATGATGCTTGAGAGCAGAAAGCTGCCATTTTTTCCTCCTTTTCAATAGTTGGGTCTTTGCCCTTTGTCTTCTTGCCTGATAATCAAATATCTTCTTGATAGCTTCTTTTTTCTCACAAAGTATCTCCTCAGAATTCTCTCTCCCACCAACTCTCTCCTGTGGCAACTCACCTTGGTCCAAAAATAATTCAGTGCACTCTGCATATTACAAAGGGCCACATACACTCAGGGTTACACAAACACACTCCTTCTTGTGTATTAACTATTAATGAAATATCTTAACACAGAAATGCATTAGTGAACATTCTAATAGTCTACCTACATCATATATTAAATTCAATAGCCAACATGATCTTCAGCTGTTATAGAGACAGAGGTAAGTACGGAGATGCTGTCCCAGACTCCTAGGTGGCAAGACTGTTGCGACCACTGAGTGGGCAAGAAAGCGGCATCCCTACAGTTTTCCCCATTGTGCCAAAAGGGGGAAACTGCAGGTAAATCCGTTGCTTCAGAATAATTTCCTATGGTGAATATAATGATGACTAGTTTTGACAGGTCAATTACTATGGTGATTAATATAATGATGAATAACCTTGATATATCAACTGCAGGAACACAGCTTTCATGCCTGCACATCAGCAATAGGGGTGTGCACGGAACCAGTTTTGCCGTTTTGGTTCGAATCTGAACCAGATTCGAACTCACCTGGCCCAGTCTGGTTCAGGGTCTAGCTGAACCAGATCTGGTTTGGTTCGACCACCAAACTGGGCTGAACTGGTTTGTCGGCCAGTTTGGGTATATACTTGTAAAGCTGAAGCAGATTCCCTTTTACAAGAAAAAGGGGCAATCCCTAGCCTAAGGACAGGGAGGGGGTGAAAGTAAAGGTTCTTGCTATTTGCAGGTGGCTGTTGTGGTGGTGGCAGAGAAGGTGGCAGTGGAGGTGTCAGGGGCTCCTCCAAACACCCATTGCCTTTCCAAAAATCAGCCCAGGCTGGCTGCAGCCTGATTTGGGGCATCTCACATGTAGAGGTCATTGAAAGGTCATGAAAATGGCCTCTACATGTGTGTGGCACCCAAAACTGGGCCACTCTTGCCCGGGTTGATCTTTGAGAGGCCGATGGGTGGTTTGGAGGAGCAGCCACCAACTCCGCCACCGTCTCCATCACAATCTCCAACACCACAGCTGCCTACAAATAGCAGGAAAATAATTTTTCTTACCCCTCCATCTTTAGGCTAGGTATTGCCCCTTTACTTGTAAAGGGGAATCCTCACCGGATTCTCCTTTAAAAGGATAAATCCAAACCGGTTCAGACTGGTTCATTTAGAACCAGGGCCAGTCTAGTTCAAACTCAGACTGGCATCCCCCCTTTGGGGCTCTGGCCTGGTTCAACCTCAAACAGACCAAGCTGGGGCAGTTCTATTCAAACCACAGTTCAAATCAAGCCAGCCAGCTTATGCATAATTTATCAGTAGTGGCATTCTTGCACCTTAGGTGACTATGGCAGCATCCCTGCCACTCCCTCTGTCTCTGTAACAGCTGCAGACCATGTCAGCTCTTAACCAGTGTTTCTAAATAATATGCTGTATATAACATTGATAGAATTCAATACAGCTTCCTCAGTTAAAGAAGACCTGTGTGTGGCAGCATGTGTCTGTGCACAACGGATGTGAATATTGTGACACATAAAGATAAATCATCTGTGTGTCACAACCATCTGGATGGGAGTTTATTGAAGATGTGCATTTCCATCTTGAGCCACTGGTTCTATGATTCTTCTTGTGCTGGACTTGTGCTGGATCAGGACTAGTATCCTGGAAATCATTGTGAGTGTCTTTGGATTATGACTATTGTATCAGAAAGTATTTTATCAGAGACTATTGTATCTTGAGCATGGTTTTAAAGCTGGAAGTAGAAACATCAATAATCTGTGCTATGTTGATGACACCACTCTGTTAGCTGAGAATGTGGATGATCTGCAAGCTCTAGTAATGAAAATCAAGGAGCACAGTGGAAAAATGTGACACAATTAAATGTCAAGAAGACTAAACTAATGACAACAGGTACAGCAACCAGCCTCAGAATTGACAATGAAGACAGTGAAGTGGTGGATAGCCTCTGCCTTTTAGGATCGACCATCAACAGTAAAGGATCCAGCAGTCAAGAAATACACTGCAGAGTAGCACTTGGTAGGGTTGCAATGAAGGCCTTAGAAAGGATATTTAGATGCTGCGATGTGTCTACACCTACAAAGATTAGAATTGTTCAGACAATGGTTTTTCCTGTGACACTCTATGGATGTGAAAGCTGGACTTTGAAGAAGCAAGATAGAAAAAGCATTGATGCTTTTAAACTTTGGTGCTGGAGAAGACTTTTGAGGATACCATGGACAGCCAGGAAAACAAACAAATGGATCATAGAACAAATCAATCCAGAATTTTCACTCGAGGCACAAATGACCAGGCTCAAACTATCATACTTCAGAAGAGAACGACAAGCAGCAAGGTGGATGGACTCCATTACGACAGCAATGAATGCACCACTGAGAGACCTTAAAGGCCAAGTTGAAGACAGACCATCCTGGAGAGAATCTATCTGTGTGGTCACTAAGAGTCGACACTGACTTGACGGCACTTAATCAATCAATCAATCAATCAGAGCGTAGGAAGAGATAATTCCCTTTGATAGAGGCTTCTTTTGAGATGTTATTCAATTCTTTTTTACTAGAGAAAAAAGAATAAGAAATCAAGGTTTAAAAAATCAAGGTTTTTAGAAAAACCTTACACCCCACCCTTTTAGGGGCCCCTTTTCATGAGAAAATAAGAGGCAGTCACCTCAGGCAGCAAACTATTAGAGTTCCAGCATAGAGGTAAGATGCCTTCTGCTGTTGCCATCAGATCAGCTTTGGGGGTCCAATCAGGCTCTTGCAAGCTTTGCAAGAAGCATGAGGAGAGAAAATGGGGCTACTGGCAACCATCCCTCCTCCCTAACCCTGTGCCACTTTCAAAGTTTGGAAAGATTCATTTTGAAAGGGAGGTAACCTCCACCTGAATCACGGGGCAATGATGCATTTGGCACACTGCCTCATACAACAATTCCTTGGGCCACCACTGCACCCTGAGCAGCAATCAATGGCTGGCATTATGACAAAAGAAGCAAGGACACAACAGGAGCAGTGATCCCTTTAACAGGAATTCCCAGGTGTTGTTGGCTACAACTCCCAGGATCCCCAGCTGTAATGGCTTTTGTTTGGGGATTCTGAGAGTTGTAGTCAACAACATCTAGGAATCCCTGTTAGAGGGAACACTGAACAGGAGCTACTTCCTTGTAGCAGGAGACTGATACTATTGAGGGCTACCCAACCATGGGGTGGGGTAGTGAATTTTACTGACCTTCTCTGCCTTCAGAAGTTCTCTATGTCTTCTGAAAATATGCCCTTGAAGGTTGTGCAACCATCAGGGACATATTTTCTGTGGTGCATGACATTTCTGGGGGATGGAGAGATTGGTGAAAACTGCCTGCCCTTGCACAACTGCTACTGCAGAGCTAAACAACCTCTCTGCTTCATGGAAATTTCATTCCAGTGCATGGCCATGTGGTTGAGCAGGATGTTGCCCACTGGACCTATTTTGCAGTAGGGATACTTCTCATACCCTTCTCTCATTTTGACATTTGCCATGCAAGTATATTATCTTTCCAAAATTCCCCCACAGAAAGCTGAAAATTAGATTGATAGAAGCAAAACTTGCTGGGTTCCTTGAAGAAATACAACACTGAATCATTTTCCTAAGGGCAGCTTTGATATCCCGGTTCCTCATGGTATAGATGATTGGATTCATCAAAGGAGGTACCACAGAATATAATGCAGAAACCACCAGATCTAGGTCTGAAGGGGATCCTGAAGTTGGCTTTAGGCAGGCAAAGCTTCCAGTACTGATAAATAAGGAGACAACAATGAGGTGGGGGACACAAGTTGAGAAGGCTTTACTCCGCCCCTGAGTAGTAGGAATTTTGAGCACTGACTTGAAAATTTTCACATATGACACAATGATGAACCCAAAACAAATGAAAACAATGCATTCACTAAAAGCAAGTACTCCAATTTCAATGAAGTACAAGTTATCACAAGAGATTTTCAGCAGCTGTGGGATTTCACAGAAGAACTGGTTGATCACATTGGAACAGAAGGTGATGGCAAAGGTGCTTCCGGTGTGTAAAGCTGAATAAATAAGACAAGCCACCCATGCACTAGCAGCCATCTGGATGCAGGTCTTTCTGTCCATCACTGTTTCATAGTGTAGTGGGTCACAAATGGCAACATACCTATCATACGCCATGCCCGTGAGGAGGAACAAATCTGATATCAAGAAAAAGAACACACTTGTGCCACACACCCGGCATATGAAATCTCTCTGGTGTTCAAGAGGGAATTGATCATGGCCTTGGGGATGGTGACAGATATGGACCCAAGGTCAACAACTGATAAATTCACCAAAAAGAAGTACATGGGTGTATGAAGTTGCAAGTCCATAAGAACAGCTGAGATGATGAGGAAGTTTCCCAACAAGGCTGCCAAGTAAATGACTAAAAGAAGTGTGAAGTACAAAACATTTTCCTCCCAAGTGTCAGAAAAACTCAGAAGAAGAAAAGTAGTAACAATGTGTGTTAGGCATGTTCTTCTAAGGACGTTGACAAGATTGCTGTTGAGGGGGGAAACCAAAAGAAATAGAGTTTGATCCAGAATTTAATAATGCTGCAAAAGATATTGTCTAGATTGCTGTTGGCAGAGCCACAGACAGGTGATTCATGGTAAATTGAGATGTGCTGAAATGCGATTTGGATGCCCCAAACACGGGCATATCCCTTTTTAAAAATGAGGGCTTACTGAACCCCTATAAAGCAGATCATTGCCATTGCCATACTCCTGGCTTTCCCCCTAGGGATAATTGCATGACGGCAGGGATTTCCCAGCAGCACCTGTGTGACTCTGGCATGCCCATGGCCACCATGCATGCATGGGCGGTCATTTGCATGGTCAGCAGGCATGCAGTTAATCCAATGGGAAGCACCAGGAGTATGTCGGTGACAGTGATCAGAGGAGGAGCCCGTATGTACCTACTCCTCTCCACTTTAAAGGGGCTCTGCAATACCTCATTTTTAAAGGGATGTGCCCACAATTTTCCAAATCAAGTTTTGGCACTTCCCTAAAGGCAAAACATAGTCTTGGGGACCTTCTACTCCACCCCCAGTCTATTATTAATAGTATTGGGGGGCATCCTTTTGGGACTGTTGGCAATTTGGCCTCTTTATCCCCATCTCTGTTTTTGAGGGAAAGAGAGTAGCACTTCATTCAGAATTGAATGCTACACATTATTCTTCATTTCTCATTTCATTTTCTAGCCCTTCAAATGAACAAATACCTTGAATACCTTAAACGTAGACTTAGTGCCCGTCAGGAAATGGAATACTCTGCATATCTTGGTGCTCTGGAAAAATTCTGAAGCACACAGATGCAATCATTACTGGAGACAGAATCCGAGAAGACAGAACCCACCATACTCCGCTCTGGGCCACCCCTTTCCTCTCAACATGAAGCGATACATTTGCTGGAATCCCCATTATTCCCTATGGGAGGAATTAAAAAATGAAAAAACTTCAAAAATTCACATATAATCACAGGAGTCTCCAATTGCTTTGCTGTTTGGTGGGTGGTAGGCCCACCACCCAACCCAGTTTTTTTGCCCCTAGGTACTCCACCTAGGGAATAATGGGCAGTAATAAAAAATTTCAATAATTCATTAAAAATCATAGGAGTGTCTGATTACTTGGGGGGGGGTTGGGTGTTAGTTGGCACCCATGGGTGCCTACCACCCAATCCAGTTTTAGAGGCTCAAACCAGCTTGAACCAGTTCAAAACAGTTTGAAACTGTTCAAACCAGGTTCAAATACGAACCGAACCAAAGGAGGATTCGAGCAAAACCAAAACTGAACCTCCTTAGAACCCAGTTCTCATTTGAACTGAACCAGACAAACCGATTTTGTTCACATTCCTATTGGGGACAGGATCCACCTTATTTATTTATTCATTATGTCTCTATGTAAACCGCTTTGGAAACCTTTGTTGAAAAGCAATATATAAATTGTTGTTGTTGTTGTTTGTGTGATTTACATCAAGTCAGCCAATTAACCTGTCTCTGAACATGTTCACATCAGTAATATGTTATCAGTAAACTATTAGAGATTTTTCCCAGCTTACACTAAATTTTACCTACAATTTCATATCAAAATAAAATGAACTGTGTTTCATAACACTTCATTTTATGTAAAAGAGAAAGAGAGTGAAAGTGAGACAGGGGAATGTATAGAAGTGAAGTTAGATGGAGGAAATGTTGCCTGATTTATTGGAGCCACTCTTTTTAGTTGAGTCAGTCAGTCAGTCCTTTATTACGGTCATGGACCAGTGCATATTTTTAGTTGAGCGAAAGGTTTTTTATTGATTATTAAAGTAATGATGACAGTCCTATCATGAATGTTTCTGCCACAATGGTTTTATTATCTTTATGGTTCAGTAAGACTCTGCTGCAACAGGCAAATTTAGCACAAAATTTCTGACATGCACAGGCACAAACTAATGCATGTTTATTCAGAAGTAAGTTCCCATTGTGTTGCTTCCTCTTAAATGTGTTTAGGATCGTAGCATAAATCAATTTTCAAAAGATAGGGCTCTTCCTTAACTCAAGTGGATCTATTTTTAAATATCAGTGAGGGCTGTGATCTCTTTACTTCAGTGAAAATGCTCAATACTCACTTTGATTTATTCCACACATTCTTTTATATTGGGAATAATGAAACCTGCTGGAAATGATAATCCTGGATACTGTCAGATGCTGATTAAGTAGACTCACCCATTGGTTAACAATTCCTTCAGCAATATTTATTTTTCCAAACCATAGAATGGAGGCAAAACTTCTTTGGCCTCCAGTCTATATCAAATGTTTGTTTTGCATTTGTTTGTTGTAATATCAGTTACTTAACAGATAAATATTGGAGCTGTAGTTGGGAATGAGTAAGAGGAGGGCGAGGAGGAGGACGAGGAGGACAGACTGAATTTACCTAAATCAAAATAATAGGGATTTTCCCCAAGTGTTTTGGTAATAGAAATCAGGACGTTGTCTTAAATTCAGAGTCCTATTCCTTTCAAGTAAATGCAGGTATAACCTGTATTTAACCTCAAATTTTTAAAGGGATTGTCTTAAATTTAGAGGCGGCTTCTATTCTGTTAAATATGGGTATATAGAGACAATGACTGACATCCAGACTAATCCAGCAACTAGTGTAATGCACAAAGATCCCACATAGCTGAGCAGATGCTAAGATTTGCTCACTCCCTTGCAATCTTGGATTACTTGCAATACACAATAGATTTGCATCATTCCCTACAACATATATGGACTGAGGAAGAGGTTTCCCAACAGCAGGCATGCCACAGATTGCACAAGCACACTCTGTTGCATCACTGAAACACTAGTCTGGAATTTAGGCTCCCATTATTGGAACTAGCATATTTGTAACACAAAAGATTATCTGTAACCTACTTAGGTAATTTATTTGCACTAATGCGGTGTTAGTGCGGATGTCAGCCATGTCTTCCCTCACACATTTAATAATAACTTTTATCTTTTTATTGGGTGTTCACCACTCAAAGTAGTCTTCACTACTAAAAGCAAAGCATGCACCCATTATTGCAATGACATGCTTCTACATACCATGCCAACAGATGTACACTGAGACATTTTCTTTTTTGCTACAGTATGCAGAAGAGTATTGGTATAACAATACATAAGTACATTTGATTCCGTGGTAGAAAGCAATACACAGTAAGAAAAGCAGTGGCAATGGAATATTAAATGCATATATGAAGTCACCCAGTCAGTCCAAAGATGAAACAGCATGCTGAGAGTTGATTTATTTACACTCACTTTATTCCAAGGATTAGAATGAAGTGTTTCACATACATTAATTCCCCCACCCCCAGCACAATACCTCCAGTGACTGTTGCTGGTGTCTATCTTATGTTTCTTTTTAGACTGTGAGCCCTTTGTGGAGAGGGAGCCATCATTTATTTAGTATGTCTCTATGTAAACTGCCCTGAGCCATTTTTTGGAAGGGCAGCATAGAAATCGAACGAACGAACGAACGAATGAATGAATTCAGGAATGCCTGAAAAAGCTCTATAACCAAATCTAAAATCACAGCTCTGTAACCAAAAGCTCTATAACCAAATAGAAGATGACCCTGAATTTTAGACAAACCCTTAAAAATATGGGTTAAATGTAGGTTATACAGTACAATTTATCCAGAAGGAAGAGGACCCTAAATTTAAGATAAGCCCTGAATTTCTAGCATCAAATAACTTGGGGGGAAACCTAGTCTTGAATTCATGCAAATACAGTAGGCTGGTAATCATACCACAATATATCAGGGAGACATGGCAGGGAAAATGATATGCATGGGAAGTTATGTCAGACCACCTAAGAAATCTACATGCTGTGGATTATTCTGAGCAAGTTTATATTGGGTGAAATGGAGGAGAGAAAGGAAGCAAATTTTACCTTCAGTGCAGCATTTCAAATTGTTACCTTCAATGGAGTTCATTTTTCAAATCAAATTTCTTGTGAACAAATGTTCCCCCCAAAAAAGTATTCAGTGAACTTCATGACCATCCATCTCTTCTGCAACAATGAACTGTGGGAATTCACTGTAAATGTGTATCTTGCAGAAAGAGGTTTTATGTCTTTCAATTTGGCGTGTGTTCTTAAGAGAAATCAGCCATGGAGCCCAGCAGTGTTCCATAGCAAAATTCCCCAGAGAAATGGTTGGTGTTTGTTGACTGTCGTGAACCAATTATAACAATTTCAAAAACCATACACTCAGTTGGTAGCATTCCAACTTGCATAGTGACAGAGGAGCACTTCCTGCTCAGCTCCATCAACTACATGACATCACAGATGCATAATCTGTGCAGAAATCCATATATGTTATTAGAGTTATTTCTATGTTCAAGGAGTCCTTTACTGAGTGTCTTGTTTCCCCTCCCCAAGTCCTATGGGGATTAGCTTAGTAGGAGGGATAGAGTGTTTGTGAACAGCCTTACTAGCAGCCACCATTAATTTTTTTTTTTTTGGCCTATAATGCAATGCCCCCACTCCTTATTATGTCACAGTCACACATATCCTATACCAAAGTGTCAATATAGTACAATATAGTATGCCCTCTTTATTCTCAAGTTTCCATTCCTGCCAAGAGTTTAAACCTAATCCCTCCCACAGAAGAGGTTCTGACTATCTTGAGGGAATATTCTTCAAACTGAGAAATTCCCTGCTCTTTTGGTTCAAGCCCTCTTTGCCACTGAGTACCATTAACTTCAGCCAGCTCATTGTCTGTTAACTGTTCCACCTTTTTAGTCCACAAACATGCCACCCCATAGAGCTACTTTGGGGCAGTTGATCCTTAGGTGTTTCCCCTTGAGATATCAACCAATGTATTTGTAGGTTACTCTGAATCTTCTGGTGCCTTCGTCTCACCTGCAAGTGCTCCAGTTATGCACCAGTAAGGATCATGTCATTTCCAGCTCTTTTAGAAATAGCAATAAGACAAATATGGGCCTGGAATAAAACATTGCAGTATATTCCTGGTCTGTATATGTTACTGAGTCTGCGTCTGAGTTTGGTGAAGAAAGAAAAAACCCACATCAAGAGCTTAAATATGTCAGACTCCTCCCACCTCAGAAATATAAAGGTGAAATGGCTGATGAGAAAACTAAAGACACCTTTTCCCCTCAGAAGCAGAAGGGCTTCTCTTTTACCCTCCTTCCCTGCTCCTTACCTCAGGGTTCCATTAGCTCCTCCCACCTGGTTGTCTATTAACTGCCTTCTGAGTCTGCAAATATTCCACTCCAGTGAGTTACACTGGGGCACTTGGGTGGGTTGCCCCTTTAAGTTTTTCCCCTTCTGATTTTTGTGAAACTGAGATAGATGCAGGTTACCCCAAACCTGCTACTACCTTCCCATAGTCTGTATGTGCTCTGGTTATGCAACACTGATAACATTCCCAGCTCTTTTGGAAACAGATATCAGTGTAAACTATGATTATATAAAATCAACATTAGCTATGATTATATAATTATCAGTGTCACAGCTACTGTATGTGACATTGTACTGAGAGCAAACAAAGACAATCGTTCACCCTCACCCAGAAATGCTGAGGCAGAGAAGGGGTGCGTACTGATCCTGAGACAACCAGCCAACACTCCGTGAGGCTGTCCTCAGGAACAACTAAGAGTGGGCTAAGGCAAGCCATGCCCACTCTTGGCTGCTCATGAGAAGCAGCAGGAGGCTGTAGAGTCCACAGCTCAAAAGTGGTTTAGGGGACAAGTGCTCCCTTAGCCCCATTCTTCTGATCATCTGCCAGCCATGGCTGCAGACAGAAACAAGTGTGGGGAGCCAACAAGACCCTCAGCTGTTATTGAGACAGAGGTCTCATTTGGAATACTGCATACAAATTTGGTCACCATACCTCAGAAAGGACAGTGTAGAACTGAAGAAGGTGCAGAACAGGGCAACCAAGATGATCAAGGGCCTAGAGAAACTTCCTTACAAGGTAAGGCTGCCTGCAGCTTTAGAAAAAAGACAACTGAGGGAAGAGATGATAGAAGTCTATACAATCATGCATGGTGTGGAGAGAGATGTTTTTTGTCCCCTCTCATAAAACTAGAACCAGGGATCTTCAGATGAAACTGATTGCCAAGACATTCCGGACCAACAAAAGGAAGTACGTTTTCCACACAATGCATAATCAATCTGTGGAATTCTCTGCCATAGGATGTGGTGACTGCCTTTAGGAGGGGGGGCTTAGATTCATGGAGGGGCTTTAGGAAGGATTTAGATAAATGCATGGAGGACAGGTCTATCAATGGCTATAGTATGAGGGCTATAGGCCACCTCCAGCTTCAGGGGCAAGTGGGGTGACTGGTGGTGGTGGCGGCAGTGACAGTAAGTAAAGTAAAGTTGTGCTGCCAAGTCAGTTTCGACTCCTGGTGACCACAGAACCATGTGGTTTTCTTTGGTAGAATACAGGAGCGGTTTACCAGTGCCATCTCCCATGCAGTATGAGCACTGTATCACTGCTGCCCGATATAGGTGCTTCTCATAGTATGAGAAACATTGCAGCAGGGATTCAAGCCAGCAACCTTCTGCTTGTTAGTCAAGCATTTCCCCACTGCACCATTAGGTGGCTCTGGCAGTGACAGTAGTAGTAGCAGCCAAAAATTCAGTGGTGCCTATGGCAACACAAAAAAAGAGGGGAGCAGTCAATTCTTGAACATGATTCCCTCTATTTTCTAGCAATTTGTCTTATTCTACATTGCCTTGTCCTCACCTTATGTATGAATAATACAATTAATGTGTATGTGCAGATATAGCTATAGGTATAAACAAATGCAAAGCCATTCTGGGGGAAGATTTTTTTAAAAATCAAACCAAGATGTGCCATAAGCAAAAAGATACTGTTGTTTCATGTACTGCTGAAATGTGCATAAAAGACAGACAGACTTAGATTAGTATCATAACAAACCAAGATGATACTGCACATAACCTGAAGATTTAATGTTCCAAAATCTCCCTGCCTTAATCTAAGTATTTTTGCATCTCAGTGCTAGCTGCTTCTCCATACTGACTGTACATCATGTCTGGGCAGAGATGCCTCATTTAAAATTCCCCTCCCTATGTTTATTAGGAATGTAACTACTAGTGATGTCTCCAATGCTGATGAACCCACTGGAAATTTCTTTGAGTGCCTTCAGATTCAACATTTATCTGCAGAGGACAGGGCTGAATATGGGAAAGTTCCTTCTATACCATTTGGAACTTGTTCAGCACTACACTGAGCAAAACACATGGCTGGGGTGCATTTTTCAACATGGTGTGAAAGAAATAGTGGAAGCGTGATGCAGATGTAAAGTAACTAGACCTGATCACCATGATCATGGAGTGGAGTTTCTTACCTTTAATAAGTCAGTATACATGCAGAGTTATTTCTCCAACTGTGAAGCAGGTTCTGCACTCTTGGTGGTATGGAGTTATAACCCGATAATAACAAGAAACTAGATGTGGGCAAAGGCAAACTACAGATAAAACTTGGATAAAACTAATATAAAATAAACACCAGAGAACATGGCTTGAAAAATAAATGTGAATTGTGCAGAGGATGGATCAAACAAATAGGCAGAGGTTGAGGTTTGGGAAATATAGGTAATTTTGTGCCCTCCTGTATAAAGCTAGTGTTGTGTTCTGTGCATCCAGAATCCTTTATTTGTTTAGAAGTTAGTCCCAGTGGGGATTCTGTAGAGAGTGTGGGGAGGGAAGTCAGAAAGGAAATGGAGGGAAAAGAGAAGGAGAAAGTGGAGTTAAGATGTTTTACATAAGATTACTTTGAGTTTTTGAGAGAAGCAGCTTTACCTATCTTACTGATACCAGTGAGTTGAATAAATGTCTTGTAAATTTAATTGAGCACTATCAGAACTCATCCTTACCAATGAAAACCAGATACTGTATTCAAAGAAAAATGCTGAAAATTCAGGAGCATTTTTGATATAGCATTTTTGATCTCCTTGTTTCTCATGCTGTAGATCACTGGATTCAGCATGGGTTGAAGTATGCAATATATCAGAGTAATGGCCAAATCGAGATATGATGGGGTGTTAGAGGTGGGTCTAAGGTAAGCAAAGCTTACAGTAATTAAAAATGTGGTGAAGACGATGAGATGGGGAAGGCAGGTAGAGAAGGCCTTTTGCCTTCCCTGCGTAGAAGGGATTCTCAGCACAGCAGTGAAAATGTGTATGTAAGTCACAATGATGAAGATAAAGCAACCTAAACCAATTAGAATGCTTAACACAACAACTCCAATTTCAATTAGGTATTCGTCAGAACACGCAAGCTTAAGTAATTGTGGGATTTCACAGAAGAACTGGTTGACAACATTGGAACAGAAAGGGATTGCAAATGTGCCACTAGTATGTAACACTCCATAGAGAAGACCCACAAACCACACACTAGCAACCATTTGGATGCAGGCCTGCTTGTTCATCACCATTTCATATTGCAAGGGATTGCAAATGGCAATATAGCGATCATATGCCATGACGGTAAGAAGGAAGAAATCAGATGCTATAAAGAACAAAAAGAAGAGGACTTGAGCAACACATCCCGAGTAAGAAATGTGCCTGGTGTTCATGAGGGAATTAGCCATGGATTTAGGGATAATGACAGAAATAGTACCAATGTCCTGCATGGCCAAATTCATCAGAAAGAAGTACATAGGAGTGTGCAGGCGATGGTCAAGAGCTACTGCAGAAATGACGACAAGGTTCCCAGCCACAATTCCCAAATATAAGACCAGGAACACAGTAAATTCGAGCATTTGCAGCTCCCGAACCTCTGAGAAATCTAGGAGCAGAAATTCAGATGTGAAAGTTTTGTTGAACATTTTCCACCCTGTGGTTGCATGGTACCTATACAAGGAAACATAAAGAATCCTGAGTACAATTAGAACCTAATTTTATTCAAAGATTAACCCACAGCAGTTGATTATTATTAACATTTCACATATCTGTGTTCAACCCTCCATTCATAGGTTTTACAGATATTAAAGTTGCACAGCCTGTTTGACTAGGGATAACATTAGTTTTGGGAGGCACTTGCCGACCACAGGAAAATCATACCACTGTAATATCAGCTTTGGTCCCTTAGAAACTATGATCTAAGTGTTTTCCCCCCCATTTTTTCCCTAGTCCACTGAGGACTACTGTGTAGTCCACTGAGGACTACCCATTAAGTCCTACTGCCCTCAGTAGTGTGTATACCTAGGTGTAAGCCCTATTATTATGAACCAGTAGAATAAGGTTTACTCCTAGGTATACAATCATAAAGCCATGAACCTAATTCTGTGCTTATTTATTAATGTACTTTCCAACTACAGTCATTTTAGGTCTATCTTCAGGAGGAACAGACAGCTTCTGGGGGGAGGGGAGGGTATCAAAAATTGCTTCGTCTTCACTGAACCAATATGTTAGTTGGGAAGTTTCTGTTAAGGATGTCTCTCAAGCAGTGCATCATTGCTCTGTACGTCAACAACACAGATTATTATTGCCATTTATGTAGCAATTAAAAAGTGGCAAAAACATTATCCCCCCCAGATAAGGAATATTTAAATTTACTTTCCCCCTGTATCCCAAGACAAACGGGTTACTAATTTTCCTTTTACCTTGATGCTCAACAAAATACATTTTTAACATCAATACAAAATATTATTTTAATGCAGTCGTACTTTGAACAAAAACACAAATTTAATGCCTAACATGTTACTTGATAATCAAATTGCGCACCACCAATCTATGACGAGCACAGGAATGATCCACCATGAGATCTGTCACATGGGTTAAGTGACTTCTAAATGTGGCTGTAGAAAATCTAAAACTACCATGTGGAAGCTTTTTGTTTTTGTCAGTATGGCAACTTTATCCACATTACATATAAAGAGGGCCTGAGAAAGTTCTAAGATAAATGCTGAAGTTATGGTATATATAACTTTCTAATGTAATTTCCAGGTTTTTTCCTAACCTGACAACATTGCTTCTCTTTGCCACTTTAAAGTATTGTATGCCTTACCATGAAACTTAATTTGCTTTCTTACCTGTTTCTTCTAGAGACAATTAAAACGTGTGTCCATAGAGTCAATAAGTAGTTGCTCAATTTATACATTTTTGTGTTCCATGTGATTTATTCTCAAGTGTCTAGAATATGTCAGCAGTAGAAGCACACAAAGAATAATTAATTCCCTGGTTTATACTTCTGCTAATGTAATAAAATTAAGTCTGTGTAGGTACGTTAGAATGACAGAATAGGTACTGGATCTTGACTCATTGCTCAAGGATCCAAATCATGTGATTCTGCCACCACATGTATGTGGCTGTTTACGTGGAGCATTTCTGCCACACATTACATTATACATGGTAGTGTGATTGGGGGTCATGTTTGTCAGATATTGATATACTATATGAAAGCCCATAGAAATGATGGACAGCAGTGGGGGGCAGTTTTCATTTATATGTGTCACCTTTCTCCCTTTCTGCTTGTATTAGTCTCCTTCCCTTCCCTTCCCTTCCCTTCCCTTATTTCTGTCTTATTTCTGCCTTTCATTCCGTGTGCCTGAAGAAGTATCTCCACCTCCACCTCCTCCTCCTCCTCCTCCTCCTCTGGCCATATTCCACCCTTCCTTTTCCTTTTTCGAGATCTCTCCCCGCTATTCCCCTCTTCTTATCCAGCCCTCCCAATACTACCCTTGTTAACTCCAGGCCCCATTCTTCCAGAGTTTTCTTATAATTCTTTCTTTCCTTCTTCTTTCCTTTCATTCTTCAACCCCCTCACATTCCATATCTGCGTCCTTGGATTTAGACTGTTGTTATCAAAGAGCAGGATGAGATAATTCTCTTTTATAGAAGCTGCATCTGCATCAGTTGTTCGATTCTTTTTTACTAGGGGGAAAAAGAATACAATACCAATGTTTTAGAAAAACAAAAATTCTAAACCTTATACTCCACCCTGATAGGGCCCCTGCTTTGCATGAGACAAGAAGAGGCAGTCACCTCAGGCAGCAGATAATTGGGGTTCCAGCAAAGAGGTGAGATGTCCCCTGATGATGCCATCAGATCAGGTTTTACAGGCCAATTGGACTCTTGCAAACTTTGCAAAAAGCATGATGAAAGAAAATGGGGCTATAGACAACCCTCCCTCTTCCCTACCCCTGTGACAATTTCAAAGTTTCCAAAGATTTAGTTTTGAAAGGGAGCTAAACCCACGCCTGAATCATGGGGCAAAGCAGCATTTGGTGCACTGCCTCCTATGCTGCAATTCCTTGGCCTACCCCTCCACCCTCAGCACCAATCAGTGGCTGGCATTCTGAGAAAAGAAGCAAGAACACAGCGGGAGGCACTTCCTTACAGCAGAAGACTTCCCAACTACCATGAGGTGGGGGAGTGATTTTCACTGATCTTCCCTGCCTTCAGAAGTGCTCCATGTCTTCTAAAAATATGCCCTTGAGGGTTGTGTAAACCTCAGGGACATATTTTCTGTGGTGTGATTTTCAAAGTCATATTTTCTGTTTGTACTTTACATCACACCTATCTAGGCCAGCATCCTGCTTCACACAGTGGCCCACTGGATGCCTCTGGGAAGCCCACAGGCAAGAGGTGAGGGCATGTTCTCGCTCCTGCTATTACCGCCCTGCAACAGTTATTAAGAGGCATCCTTCACGGAACCGGGCAGGGATGGCTTGAGGGTGTGAGGGGTGTCCGTAAAAGCCTTCAGGGTGGCAGTGTACCTCCCTGCCACCCCTTCCCCCTCTTCGGCTGGAAGTGGCTGGAAGTAACAGGTGCGCATGCGCACATCGTGTGTGCACATGCACATCAGACAGGCAAAAACAAAAAATTAAGTGCAAGAGCTATTTCTCACTGTGCTGACCTGCACACAGTACTGTACAGAGGGGGTCCTTTAAAGAGATGGAGCCCTCTCTAAAGAGCTCTAGGAGAAAAGGGGCTGGGAAGGGCTACACTTCCCATGACTCTGTGCATCCCTGCAGTGGCTCAAGAGGGCTTCATTTCCCTTCAAAGAGGGTCCCCGGGACTAAGCAAAGTGCAGCACTACACTGTGGAAATGGTCGTCTCTGCATGGTGCCAAGGGGGGACTGTGTTTCTAGTCAGGGAGCCACACTTAGGATTAAAGAGGGCCGCCACTGGCCCCTGGGCCTTACAATGGAGGACACTGGCATAAGTGTTCTGGCATAAAACCCTGCTGCCTGTTACAATCTTCTGTAGAGGTCCGGCTATGGTTGCCAGTGGCTCATCTGGTGGTGACCCAGGACCGGGATTTGTCTGTGGCTGCCTTGTGGCTTTGGAATATGCTCCCTGCTGAAATAAGAGCATCTCCTTCTCTGTTTGTTTTCAGGGAGACCCTCAAGACTCTCTTGTTTTTGCAGGCTTTTGATTAGAATTAATTTTAATAATTTTAAAACTTGTTTTAATATCTATTTTATTCTATTGTTTTTATTGTGTTGTGTATTTTAATCTGTGACTTTTAAATATTTTAAATTTTAGAAATGCACATTTCAGGTGGTATAAAAATATGATAAATTGATGGATGAATGAATGAATGAATAAATAAAGGAAGGGGGCTTTAGCTCAGTAGTGGTACATTTATTTTATTTATTTATTTTTAACATTTTATATCCCGCTCTTCCTCCAAGGGAGCCCAGAGCGGTGTACTACATACTTAAGTTCCTCCTCACAACAACTCTGTGAAGTAGGTTAGGCTGGGAGAGAACTGACTGGCCCAGAGTCACCTAGCAAATATCATGGCTGAATGGGGATTTGAACTTGGGTCTCCCCAATCCTAGTCCAGCACTCTAACCACTACACCACGCTGGCTCTACATGTGCTTTGCAAGCAGAAGACTCCAGTTTCCATCCCTAGCATATTCAATTCAGAACAGACATAAGGAAAAGACATCATTTAGGAGTTGATGCCAGCCACAGCATGGCAGGATATGATACAGCCTTGGTTGTAACTAATTTTTAATAAATCATTATGATCAGAGATGCAGATGCTTCTCAAAAATTTCTTGTATGTATAATTGTAATATCATCTTAGTATTGAAGATGTTAAGGAAAAATAATCATATTTTTTTTAAAAATATTGAATTAAGAGCTTCCCCATCTCTGGCAACTTTTAAAAAGGCACCAAAGAGACATTTATTCACCCAGGCTATTAATTAGATAATGGTTTTAAATTTTTAATGTTGATTTTACATGATTTTAATGTTGATTTTACATGATTTTAATGTTAAAGATTTTAATGTTTAAATTATTCTAATTGTTTAATTGATTTAGATTTGTTTTTAATTGTTAATTGATTTTAATTGTTTTTGTTTTTGATGTAAACAGTCCTGAGCCATTTTTGGAAGGGGAGTATATAAATCCGATAGACGGATAGATAGATAGATAGATAGATAGATAGATAGATAGATAGATAGATAGATAAAACTTTCTTTCAAACTACTGATGCACAAGACAAAATAGTGACTCTCTTTTGTAGAAGACATTCTTCTTATTCCCATTATTCAGTGTGACATTTTCCTATACAAGTGCATTGTATTTTCAAAATTCACCCCCATGACCATGGAAATGAGATTGATTGGGGTAAAACTTGCTTTCTTCCTTGAAGAAACACCAAAATGAATCATTTTCCTAAGGGCAGCTTTGATATCCCGGTTCCTCATGGTACAGATGATTGGATTCATCAAAGGAGGCACCACAGAATATAATACAGCAACGACTAGATCCAGATCTGAAGGGGATCGTGAAGTTGGTTTCAGGTAGGCAAAGCTTCCTGAGCTGATAAACAAAGAGACAACAATGAGGTGGGGGACGCAAGTTGAGAAGGCTTTACTCCGCCCCTGAGTGGTGGGGATTCTGAGCACCGACTTGAAAATTTTCACATATGAGACAATGATGAACCCAAAACAAAAGAAAACTATAAATGCACTGAAAGCAACAACTCCAACTTCAATGAGGTACAAGTTATCACAGGAGACTTTCAGCAGCTGTGGGATTTCACAGAAGAACTGGTTGATCACATTGGAACAGAAGGTGATGGCAAAGGTGCTTCCGGTGTGTAAGGCTGAATAAATAAGACCAGCCACCCATGCACTAGCAGCCATCTGGATGCAGGTCTTTCTATCCATCACTGTTTCATAGTGTAGTGGGTCACAAATGGTAACATACCTATCGTATGCCATGCCCGTGAGGAGGAACAAATCTGATATCAAGAAAAAGAACAAACAATACACTTGTGCCACACACCCAGCATATGAAATCTCTCTGGTGTTCAAGAGGGAATTGATCATGGCCTTGGGGATGGTGACAGATATGGACCCAAGGTCAACGACTGATAAATTCACCAAAAAGAAGTACATGGGTGTATGAAGTTGCAGGTCCATAAGAACAGCTGAGATGATGAGGAAGTTTCCCAACAAGGCTGCCAAGTAAATGACTAAAAGAAGGGTGAAGTACAAAACATTTTCCTCCCAAGTGTCGGAAAAACCCAGCAGAAGAAAAGTAGTTACAATGGTTGTGTTAGGCATGTTCTTCTAAGGACGCTGACAGGATTGCTGTTGAGGAAAAAAGAAAAAGTAGAGGTTGATTACCTGATTGCTGCTGACAGGCCTCAGAGAAATAACTCACGGCAAAATATGATCTTGGGGCCTTCCTCATATATCCTTCCTTCAAATGCTTTGAACGGATAAGAATAGTATTTTAGGGGCCCTAGAGCAATTTGCCCACTTTGACCCCCTCACATCCTTGGTTGTTGGAGGGAAAAAATATAGCTTACTTCAGAGTTTTATAATGTAGCAAATTATTCTTCACATCAGTGGTTGTGAGACTCCCGGCAGCAAACCTCCCTAACTACCCCTCCTCTTAGCCCAGGTTAGTAGAGCAAGTGTTCCGCTAACCTGGGTTAATGAATTGTGTGCCATGGCAACTCTTGAGGAGATTTCCAACCAGGAGACTAAAAAGCAGCATCCCAGCTCAGGGGTCTCTCCAGCATGCTCTGCACACTCGCACAGAGCATGCTGGAACTTCCATGGGCCTTGCATCCCCTGAACTCGCAAGCCCTCACTGGCTCCATAACGGAGCCTACAGTTGTGTGGGCGGCCGATCCGGCTGCCCAGGGCAGACTGCAGGATCTTATGCGAGGAGAGTGGACTAAGCCCACTCTCCACGCTTAACCCCATCTGGCGGTTTCTGCTGATCTTGGGAACCTCCTCACTGTTTCATTTCGCACAGATATTATCTCTGTTAGAGACAGAATGATCTATTTTGACAATTTGTAGTATACACAACAGCTGATGGGCCTTTGGGAAAGCATTGTGATGAATATCCCTGGTGGCGCAGTGGTAAAAAAACTGCCGCCCTGTAACCAGAAGGTTACAAGTTCGATCCTGACCAGGGGCTCAAGGTTGACTCAGCCTTCCATCCTTCCGAGGTCGGTAAAATGAGTACCCAGAATGTTGGGGGCAATATGCTACATCATTGTAAACCGCTTAGAGAGCTCCGGCTATAGAGCGGTATATAAATGTAAGTGCTATTGCTATTGCTATTGCTAATATAACAGTTTTTCTAAGGCAATGTTATGACAGCCTATAGCAAAAGATGGAAGTGTGTGTGTGTGTGTGTGTGAGAGAGAGAGAGAGAGAGAGAGAGAGAGAGAGAGAGAGAGAGATTGATTTACATCAAACCCTGAAATCTTTCTCCTGATAATTCTCATACCATCACATTTTCCTCCAATTTCATATCAAAATCAAGTTACCTATATTAGTTACATTTCATTTTATCTAAGACAGAGAAGCTGTTCTCATGGTCCGTGAGAAGAGCTAGCAGGCTTTCTGCGGGGAAGGAGGGTTTAGCTTACCTTTCCTGCAGACAATCTTCATTAGGTCAGTGGGTGGGTGGATTACCTGCCCAGACAAGCAGCAGCTCTCCTGCGGGCCGCCCGTGCCTTGCCCGGCCGTTCCAGGGGTCGGGTGTAGGGAAGTACCGACGTACGGTGCCCTGCCCCTAGGAACCCAACAATGCACCATGCAAGTGTGTGGTGCCTCACTGGATCCCCTCCCTACCCGAGCAAGCAGCTGCGGCACACACACGATCAAGAAAATGAAGCTCCTTTAACCTCATTTAAGCAGGAGTCTACATAGGCAGGTTTGTCACCATGTGGCCACTGGGATCGGGCCCAATCCCAGTGGTTCACATGAATGTGTAAAACCAGGCTGGGGTCCCTTAGCCCAGTTTTGCATGCGTGTGTGAATAGCCTCAGAGAGTGAAAGTGAGAAAAAAAAGAAAATCTATAGGTACGGGGGGGGAGAAAGACAGAGGGGAAAATGTGTTGCCCAATTAATCAGGGCCACTTCTTTTAATCCATGAAAATATTTTAATTGATTAATCAAATAACAATTGCAGCCCTATCATAAAGGTTTATACCAGCATTTTTTGTTATTGTCACTGCAGACTCTGCTGCAGCGAGAAAAACAGGTACCTATTGGAAAGAATTAACACAATGTTTTCTGAAATGCATGGGCACTTTATCAATAAAACGTATACATGTTTATTCATACTTAAGTCCCATTGTGATGAATGAAGCTTGCTTCCTGGTAAGTGTATTTAGGATGATAGCACAAGTCAGATTTCAAAAGATAAGAAGCTTTTCCTTAACTCAAGTTGAATTATTTGCAAGTCCCAATAGGATCTATGGTCCCTTTACTGCAGTCGTAATGCCCAGTACTCAACTTGATTTGTTCCACAGATTCCAGTACACTGGGACTAATGAAGTCTGCTGAAAATCTGCTTGATTATATGGGAACCTGTTCCAGTAGACTCACCCATGGGCTAAGCCACTGGATAACAATTTCTACAGCATGTGTTCTTTGGCCTTCATGTCCCATCAAATATTATTACATTCTCTAATATATGTTGCTTTAAGGATCAGTAATGGGGCTTTAGTCATTAAATCTTCAAGTATCTCCAGCAGATTGTTCTCAGTTCCTTCATCTAAGAGTAGTGACCTTGATCCTAGAGTAGTGAAGTCTAAAGGATTAATTGAAAATATTGCAATATGGAGGACAATGTTTAACTGTATGGTGTGGGAGGGAAGAGATATGTTGGCAGTAAACATCTTGGTATTGAGACAATGCACGTGTGAGAAAAAGTAAGAGAGACAGAGAAGTGGGAGGGGAAAAGAACAAGTGAAATAGGGAGTGAAAATGGAGATGGAGATACAGATAGATACTGGCTGACACTACGGCAGTTAACAAAGATGCACTTAATCTAAAAAGGTTATGTGGTTGAATACAAGCTCAACTTTGCTCAGTCTCCTTCACTCTTTTTCCACTTGTGCAAGCATTGCACTTGCACAACAAGGATAACAGGCATATTTTCATAGTTCTCTACAACATATACAAACCAGTCTTGAAAGCAAGTGCCAAACATAGCAGAAATAGCTACTGCAACATGCTTAATAACATAGGAAGCCGCCTTATACTGAGTCAGAGCAATGGTTCATCTAATACAGTATAGTTTACACTGACTTGCAGCAGCGTTCCAAGGTTTCAGGCAGCGGTCTTTCCCAGCCCTAAATGGAGACACCAGGGAGTGAACCTGGTACCTTCTACATGCAAGCATGAAGATGCTCTTCGACTCAGCTATGGCACCAGCCCCCAAGGGGAATATCTTATAGCAATCACACGAAGTCCCCATCGAAATGCAAACCAAGGCAGACCTTGAGCCGAGTCTCATGATCAGTGAGACCCGGTTTTGGAAAGTGAGCGGGGAGAGCAGGCTAAGTCCGCTCTCCCCACACACGAGCAGGGTGGGAGCCCTGGGCGGCCGGATCAGCTGCCCACACAATTGCTGGCACCATGATGGAGCCAGCGAGGGCTGGGGGGAGCAAGGGCCGATCGCCCCCCAGAAGCTTCAGCATGCCCTGCGTGAGCGCGCAGGACATGCTGGCGAGGCCCCTGGAGCCGGGAGGTGGCTTTTCACCTCCCCTCCGGGGGTCTCCTCGTGAGCAGCCATGCCGCGGAGCTGTGCCGCGGCTACTCATGATTTTAAAAAACGGGTTTGCGCTGGGCTACTTAGGGGTGGGCTGCTTAGGCGTGGGCTGCTTAGGGGCGGGCTACTTGAATGAGTTACCCGCTCAAGAACCACCGAGATCACGGTGGTTCTCACGACTGCAGAAAATCGGGCTAGCGGAGGCTAGCCCGATATTCTGCAATCATGTAAATAGCCTCCTTGACTTTTAGCAAAGGGGATAATTCATGGTTGTTACCACAAGACCAGCTCTCTTTTAGCACTAGTACAGTATTGGCATGGATATCAGACCCTGGCTTCACACAGGCATTTGCTCATAACTTTTATCTCTATATGGTCTCTCTATCACAAAAAAGCAGTGTTGAAGGACATTACCATAACCACATGCTTCTACAGACCATGCCACACTGAGAAATCATTCTCAATATACAGAATAGTATTGCTGTAACTATATAGTGTACATCCTAATATATTTTACTCCATGGTGGGATGCATATACTGCAATGCATATTGTGTGTGTGTATGTGTGTGTGTGTGTGCGCGCGCACCATATTGAATGCATATTTGAAGTTATTCAG
The DNA here is from genome assembly GCF_027244095.1 of Hemicordylus capensis. NCBI lineage: Eukaryota > Metazoa > Chordata > Lepidosauria > Squamata > Cordylidae > Hemicordylus > Hemicordylus capensis. The sequence continues at coordinate 30,148,809 of NC_069662.1, read as the reverse complement.
GCAGCCCACAGATGAGATTGTAGACTGAAAGCTGATGATTCTGGGCCAGTCACTTCTGTCTCAGCCTAACCAACTTCACAGGGTTGTTGTGAAAGAGAAACTCAAGTATCTAGTACACTGCTCTGGGCTCCTTGGAGGAAGAGCAGGATATAAATGTAATAATAATAATAATAACAACAACAGTAACAACATTGACAATAAAATTCAGCCATCTCAGGTCCTTGGGAAGGACTCAATGTCTGGATAAAACAAACCAGTCAATAACACCTGTCTGACTGTGTAAATAAATAATAATAATAAGAGCAAAAGTCAAAAAAATCAACAACAAACAGCAAGTGCCGCCTTTGTAAAGAAGCAGATGAAACCGCGGACCACCTAATCAGCTGTTGTAAAAAGATTGCACAGACTGACTACAAACAAAGGCATGACAAGGTAGAAGGGATGATACACTGGAACATCTGCAAAAAATACAAGCTACCTGTAGCCAAAAATTGGTGGGATCATAAAATTGAAAAAGTTGAAGAAAATGAAGATGTAAAAATATGATGGGACTTCCGACTACAAACAGACAAACATCTGCCACACAATACACCAGATATAACTGTAGATGAGAAGAAAGAAAAGCAAGTGAAAATAATCGACATAGCAATACCAGGTGATAGCAGAATAGAAGAAAAAGAAAAAGAAAAAATCACCAAATACAAAGATCTACAAATTGAAATTGAAAGGCTGTGGCAGAAAAAAACCAAAATTATCCCAGTGGTAATTGGCGCCCTGGGTGCAGTTCCAAAAGACCTTGAAGAGCACCTCAACACTATAGGAGCCACAGAAATCACCATCAGCCAATTACAAAAAGCAACTTTACTGGGAACAGCCTATATTCTTTGACGATATCTATAACAACAGCAACAACATTGACCATAAAATCCAGCCATCCCAGGTCCTTGGGAAGGACTCGATGTCTGGATAAAACAAACCAGTCAATAACACCTGTCTGACTGTGTAAATAAATAAATAAATAAATTATTTATTTATTTCCACTGACCTTAGTCCAAGGATTTTGGATTAACTACTTTACAAACAGTACATTAATCCAGTAATACTTACAAAAAGCTATATAAAGCAGGGTGCTATTATCGTGTGTGTGTGTGTGTGTGTGTGTGTGTGTGTGTGTGTGTGTATCTCGTAGGGAGATGTGGCAGGGAAGGTGATGATCTTGAGAGACTGTGTCAGACTATCTCACTGATTCTGTATTCTGGATTATTCTGAGAACATTCATGTTGGATGATAATGGAGAAAAGAAATAAAGTTTTACCTTCAATGCAGCATCTTCATTCTTCTCACTAGATTTCTTTATTTGTGTTTTGAAAACAAATGTGAAGAAGTATACTATGAACTTCATGGCCATCCATGCCTTCTGCAATAAGAAAATGTGGGAGTTCACCATATCTTGCAAGAAAGAGGTTTTATGTCTGTCAACTCTGCATGTGTCATTAGAGACAGTAACCAAAGAGTCCAGCAGTGTTCAACAGGAGAGTTCCCAAGAGAAACTATTAGTGTTTGTAGACTGAAGCATCTATAATAATAATAATAATAAGGAATCCCTAAGTGTCAGATCATACACTCATTGGGGTGGTGCTCCAATTTGTATAGTGAGGGAACAGACCATCTTGTTCGCCTCCATAAAGTACATGACAACATGGACACATTCGCACGTAACGTGAAACTAGAGGTTGAGGAACCCACGGTTAATTTTTCTAACCATGAAGCACATTGCAGATGTTCATGCAATCGCAGCCTGACAACCTCAATTTTCAGGGCAGGGAAGCCCTTCCCTCTTCTTGATCCCAGCAAGCTCTGTAGCGCTCGCATCGCCAGACTATAGGCAAGGTGTCAGAATGTCTGCAGGGTGGCAGCCATTGGCTACGATCTTCAAGAGGGTAATCAAATGTGCCAAATGTGATCGTGCTTTTTTTTTAATGGTCCACCCACCATTGGGAGGAAAAGGGCATTTAAATCCTTCATTTGACAGTGATTGCACCACTGCTCTCAAAAGTGCCCCACAACACAACAGTCACAAGCACAGTTTCTGTCAGCGGGGGTGGGGGGATGTTGAGGGGCACTATTTTTCTGTTACTCTGGGAAGGTAACATGAGGACTTCCTAAGAGGGAATATGTATATGAGGGAGGGAAAAGGATCCTGGGGTCTGACCCACTCTGACCAAGGATGCTTTTGCAATGGTTCACCCCAGCAAAGCAGTCCATGGAGACCAAACCACGCTCCTGCCCCCATGTCAGCTTGCTGGCTGGGGATTAGCTCTTTCATGAGAGGGCCACTCCACTGGGGAGACCATTGGAGACTGGGGAGTTGTTGCATTGTCTGCTCATAGCAGGATGGAGATGTGTTTCTTTCCCACATTGGGGGGCGATGAAAGTCCAAGTTGGTAGCCCACCATGGTGTTTATACAAAAGTTGAATAGAAGAGGGGCACAGTGATGTAGCTATAATTGAGTGGATGCGTTCAAAGAACCCGGGGGGGCAGCTCCTGAGGGCCCCCAGCAGCTCCACCCTTCCCTATTTTCTTCAATATCTCCCTCACTCTAAGGGGCCGCTGGGGATAGGGGCAAACACAGCTGCCCCTCTCTCCTAGCTATGCCCCTGGTTGGACAAGTATGCAACCTTGTTTGATGCCCGTTCAAATGGGGATGGCAGTTGTCAGGTGACTTGGGGGTTGTATCTGACTTTTAGGGACATGCCATCATGAAGGATACGGATGAGAGTTAGCAGTCAATCAAAGAGGCATCCAGTTTTCCCCACAATTTGGCTCACAAGATAGATTTGAATGCAAACCTGAGGTCTATGAAGGCAGCATACAGGGAGACTGTGTTGTGGGTGGAGTATTTCTCAGTTAGATACTGGAGTGCTAGGCACTTGTCAATGATGGATTGTCTCTCCCTGAATCAGCCTGCTCCTTTGCTAGGAGGTTTTCTTATTCCAACCAGTCTCTTAGTTTCCAATACAGTTGTCTGGCATAGAGCTTGCTGACTGTGCTGAGTAGGCTGATGGGTCTATAGTTTGCTTACAATTTTTTGAAGATGGGAACAATAACTCCTAGCTCCCAGTCTCTAGGGATGTAACCATGTCTGTCAATAAATGTAAACAGTAAATCATCTCCAGGAACCTTCCCAGGTCTTAGTTGGGAAATAAGATGACCGTTGTATGTGTCATCAGCAGCCAGGTAGGCAGGTCCTCTATCTCACACCAACGGCATCTGTGCTCCCCTACTTCATCACTGTACTGTTCACTAAAGTGCCTTTCCCAGACCTTGATGGAATGCAGCTGTCCAAGTGAATCAGGCCATTTCTGGGTTGGCCTCCAAGCAGGCCGAGCTATTCGTTCTGACTGCGTGGGTGAGACACGGCCAAGTGTCTTTCATTGCATCTCTTTTATTGTGTTTGAGAAGCTTTTTGTATTGCCTCTTCTCCTTAAGGAGGTCCTGCACAGACAAAGCTCCTGCATTAACTTTGTAGGTGCTGTAGTTCGCAATGAGCTTTTTTGCTTCAATGAATTCAGGGTCAAACCATGGTTTGGAGCACAGCAGGTGCTATTTGAGGAGAGGAGTGTTTTCATGCGTTAGGTGCTTTTGTAATTCTTGCCCTACGTGGCTGTAGTTATCTAGGACTGAGTTGGAGGGTTTTGTTGAAAGCAGAGAAAGGCGGATGCACTGGTAGTGTTCTGAGGTGAGTTGTTCTGTTTTTGCTTTGCCCTATTGGGGGGACCATTTGATGTGGCAGGGTGTTCCTGATGGTAGAATTTGCGGTTGGTATAGAGCCTCGGGCCTGGGGATGCTGAAAAAGGGGTTTTAGGCTTAGGGAGCCTGTGAGGTGATCACTGTCAAATTGGGGGGTGACCTCCAAGTGGTCTGCAAATTGGAGCAGGTTTCCAGAGACAATTACATAATCCGTAACACTCATTTTATTCCTGGCACAGAAGGTAAATTCAGCAGGGTGGTCATTTTCTAGGGAGCGATTAAGGTTGTAGAGGTTAACTTTATTGGCCATGTGGGCCAGGCAGAGTACTGTGTAGTTTGGTTTCGTGTCCTTCAAGTGGAGTGTGAAGGGGAGTATATCTACTTCCAGGTTATGTGGATGGCACAGATAGTATTCTTATAGGGTATCATCATGAAGGCCTAGTCTGGTGTTAAGATCTAACCCTAACTCTAACTTAGGGTTGATCTACTGACCCAGAAAAAAAAAATTTTTTTTTATAAATTACCCAATTGCCCAATTATTTTGTTGATTGGGTGGTTCTGTTTTATGTTTTAACTGTTTACTAGCCGACCCCACACAGAGCATCTATGCGGCGCTTTGGGGATGGCTGTTTTCCCCTCCCTCTTCCTCCTGCCGCGGTCTGTCCTCTCTTCCCCTTCCCTCCGGCCAGCACTCTCCAGCCCTCCTCCCCTCCTGTTCCTCCCCCCACATAGAACCATGGTGGATGGTCAAGAAGGGCCCCGCCACCGCCATTTTTTTTCTCCCATCCACCTGCCACCACTTTTCTCTCCCCCGACTCTGCCTGCCTGCCGCCGCTTTTCTCCCGACCGCCCACTGCCGCCTCTGCCACCTTTCTCTCCCCCTGCCTGCTGCCCACCACCTTTCTCTCCCCCCGCCCGCTGCCCACCACCCACAACCGCCACTTTTCTCTCCCCTCCCCACCACCCCTTTTCTCCCCCCCTCTCCTCCACTTGCTGGCTGGCCGGCTGGCCACCGCCAGCACTTTCTTCCCCCTCTCCTCTTCACTCCACCGGAACTCTCGCAGCGTGTCGCAAGAATTCCGCCGCCAGATCCTGGACATGCACCGGCTAAGAGAATTAATTATATAGATTATTTCTTTATTTGACCATGTTTGTTTTTATGTAAAGTTTTTGTATTTTGTGTTTTGCTGGTCGAATGACCGTAACAATAAAGATTTGATTTGAATTGATTTGATTTGATTGGGTGGTAGGTAGCACCCATCATGCTTTACCACCCAACCTGCTTTGGTGTCCCTATGCACTACCCATGGGGAATAATGGGTGGTTTGAGCCCCCATTATTCCCTATGTTCGAACCAGTTTCAACTGGTGTGAATTAATTTCAAATTCTAATTGAACCAGTGGCCAGGATGATCAAACTGGTTCTTGAACCTGCAGTCCAGTCAATTTTAGTTCCAATTCTGACCATGTCAGGAAAACAGGTTCTGTGCACACCCCCATTTAACAGCAAAATAGTGGAGAGATAAGCAGCAGGCTCTGAGCTGAAAGGTGGCCTCCAAGCATGGCCTCATCTGAATCCTAAATCAAAGGAAGGAAAACAAGGACAATATTAGCTATTATTCAACAAGCCAGAGAAGCTATTCCCACAATCACTGGAAAGCGGGCTAAGGGAGCTTAGCCTGCTTTCCAGTTGTTGTGGGAACCACTGGGCTTGCAGGCGAGCTTGGTGCTCCCATGGCAGCTAGCCCAACTAAACCACGCTCCCCTTAAATGAGGGTGCTCCGTCAACTGCATTTCGTTGCTTGTGTGTTGCAGCGGCACAGCATCCTGCCGCACTCATGTGGGGCATCCTGGAACTTCCAGGGGCTGTGCGGCCCCCGATCCTCTGCAGCCCCTGCCAGCTCCATGACAGAGCCGGCAGTCATGTGGGTGGCTGATCTGGCCACCCAGCTACGAGCAGATGCTTGTCTGTGGGGGGGAGCAGGTTAAGCCCACTCTCCCTGCAGAACACCCTCAGACACTTCACACGTATCGTGTGAAGTGCCTCAGAAGCTTTTCCTAGTGAGGGAATGAAACAGGCTTTTCTTCTAATATAATTCCATAGGTTGGGCATCACAATGGGAGCCCTGCTCATCTAAACCACCTTCAACTCAGATGTCAAGACACTCCAGCTGACCTTAGAGAAGAGAAGGGCAAATTCAGGAAGAAATATATCTTCAAGGGGAAAAAAACTTGGTTTGGATGTTCTTCGGCTTGTTCTGGGCCTGCCACCATGAGGGGCCTCGGACAAGGTCGCTGGAGGGAGTAAGTACTATATATATAGTACTTTTTGGTTTGGTTCAAGTCTGAACTGGACCCAAACTTTTGTGAGTTGGTTGGGTTTTTTTGTCTGAGTATATCATGACCCATGTCCCCACTGGAGCTGAACCAAGCTAGGTGGTTTTGATAGGGGCAAAACTGGATGGGGGTCCAGTTTGGACTCGAACCAAACCAGTCTAGCCAGTTTTGTATACACCACTAGTTGAAATAGGGATACATCCAATTACAGTGGTCCCTCGACTTACGAAGATAATCCGATCTGAACGCACATTCGTAGGTCGGAATTTTCGTAAGTTGAAAAGCGCATCCACGGAGGTCCGGAACACTCGTAAGTCGAGGAAACCGCATCTAAAAATTCGTAGGTCGAGGAAGCCGCATCTAAACCGGCAACGACTTCCGGTATTTTTTGTCGTTCGTATGTCGAAATCTTCGGATGTCGAGTGCTTCGTAAGTCGAGGGACCACTGTATATCTACATTTTATGTATACCGCTCTTAATAGATTGATTTTGAAAAGCAATTTGGAAGTTTATATAATTCATTTCTTAAGGCAATATTTATCCCATGTTTCAATCAAAATCATCCTCGGAGTGGGTTGTGTGTGTGTGTGTGTGTTTAAAAATAGTAATACAAATAGAATCATGACACAGCAGGTGTATAGGATAAAACCAGGAGATGATATTAAAACAGGAAGAATCAAAGAGAATTAAAGCCTTTCTAAAAATGGCACAGCAGGGAAATGACTTGATTAGCAAGCCAGAGGTTGCCAGTTCAATTCCCTGCTGCTACGTTTCCCAGGCTCTGGGAAACACCTATTTCAGGCAGCAGGAAGATACTGAAAGGCATAATCTCAAACTGTGTGGGAGA